>NW_019154145.1:2197903-2320350 GCF_002288905.1 Enhydra lutris kenyoni | reverse complement strand
GTGCACAGTATGTGTGCATGCATGTGTGTAGTGTGTGCGCGTGTGCATGCACATGTATAGTATGTGTGCAGTGCACGCATGCATGTATGCGTGCACACGCATATGTGAATTGTGCGTGTGTAGTGCGTGCACAGTATGTGTGCCTGCAGTGTGCGTGTATGTGTATAGTATGTGTGCAGTATGTATGTGCATGCACACACGTGTGTGTGAAGTGTGTGTGTGTATGAAGTGTGTGTGTGTGCATATTTTCTGGGCTGCTGAGCAGAATATGCCTCCCACCCGGGTCCTCGATCAAGAAGTGGGGTGCAACTCTGCTGTATGGAATCTGTAGACCCAGGAGGTATTGACAGACGTGTATCCCTTGGATGACGGGGCTGATGCTAAGATGTGGGCAGCACAGAACAGATCGATCCCTCTACAGCTCAGAGCACATGCTCCACCATCCCTGGGTCACGGATGTCATCTCTGAGCGTGAAGGACAGCAAAACCTTCAGGAATAATGATTCTCTAAATGTAAAGCTACATAGTTTATAGGGTTTTCTAATCAGAAAAGACATGTAGGAAATTGGAATGGAAGTGCTTATAGAATGACCTTACTTCTTTTGACAAGTAAATGTGAGGTCAGTCTACTGATACCGAACAATTAAAAGGCCAGTGGCACACAAGAATGAAGTCTGAACTTGCATCTCCCATCTCTTCAACATGTGCGCAGAATTCGCAGGGGTCTGGGCACACAGGACAGCTGCACTGATGAAGGAGGACAGACGCGGGACCACAGATGTTTGACCTCAGCTGTCTTAGAGGCTCTAAGCAAAAGAATGAGGTAGACAATAGTCAGCTCTTACGTCAGGAGAAGGTCAGACATCTGCAGGTAGGTGACTCCATCTGACAGGTCTCCAAGCCACTCTCCAGGACTGGACTGCTGTCCCCACACTGGTCTCAGGGTTGGCTCCCCATCAGGATGACGCCTCCTCCACCCCATCCAAGGGTGCGTCTGTTGGCAGGACACCGTCTCTGGATGGCAGTCCGATTGGAGGAAATGGAACAGGGCTATTGATGTCTAGCACAGACTTAAAACAACTAAGCCAGATAGACAGAGCTCAGACAACAATGGGGAAGAAAATCAGTGGGAGAAGCAGAAGGCAGAGATTGCTTGAAATATATTCGCGAAGGACATGTGGTTGTAATACTTTATCTTAATACAGTGCTTTACAGTTTACCTAACATATGCAAAAAGTAAATACATGTAAATATACACAAGCCCATAAAAATAAGATATATAACGTGTCATTTCATTTCCTCAATATGTGGTTTTATGACTCTTAAATTAAAGGCGAAGCAGACAAGGCTGAGATGATTCGTTCAGTCAAGTGCAGGTTAGCTGTGCAGGTGGGGTCCCTAGTGAGGTTCTCTTCACTTCTGTCCAGCTCTGTCCACTCTAGCCTGTGTCCCCAGATGCCTTGGGTACTATTAAATGATTCTCCTTTCAAAGGAAACATCGGATGGTTGATCAACTCCCAGAGTTGTGGGCATTTCTTTTTTATAACATCAACATAAAAATCCACATGCAGAATAGGGTCATTTGTAAGTATGGAAGGCCAGTCTTAAGAAATGAAAAAGCAGGGGCGCCTGGGTGGCTCAGTGGGTTAAAGCCTCTGCCTTCGGCTCAGGTCATGATCCCAGGGTCCTGGGATCGAGCCCTGCATCGGGCTCTCTGCTCAGCGGGGAGCCTGCTTCCTCCTCTCTCTCTGCCTGCCTCTCTGCCTATTGTGATCTCTGTCTGTCAAATAAATAAATAAAAATCTATAAAAAAAAAGAAATGAAAAAGCATTAGATACATATACATTTAAAATACCCACAAGATTTCTAACAATATAAAATAATTAAAACAATGAATTCTGATCAAGCTCTGAACTTTGAGACTTAGATTTTTCCCCCAGCTTTATTGATACATAATTGATACAAAAACCTAGTATTTTTAGTGCCTACAATTTGACGGGTTTGGATATATGTGTACACGTGTGAAAACATCAGCACAATCAACATCATAAACCTATCCATCACCAGCAACCTTCCTCTGACCCTTTGGTTTGTTTTGTTTCTTTGACAGGAACTCTTTGAATGAACCCTACCATCTCAACAAACGTTTTTCAGTGCAACGTGTGAACTGTAGGCCCCATGCTGCTGGGCACATCTCTAGGATCAATCATTGGGCATAACTGACACTCCACCTCCCATTTCTCCCTCTTCTGGTTCCTGGCAGTGACCATTCTACTCTCTGCTTCTAGGAGTCTGGCTGTTTAGATACCTCATATGAGTGGAATCCTACAGTATCTGTCCTTCTGTGATGGGGCTATTTCATTGAGCATAATGTTCTCCAATAAACATTGAGATTGCCCTTGAAGGTGATACAAAGCCTTCATTCTTTTTCAAAAGTTGTTAAATCTGTATAGCAAACTCCAGACTCATTGTGTTATCCTGCTATATCACTAATGATATAGAGCAAGTAGCCACAAGTCTTCAATGGCAGAGAAGGAGGAGTGTGCACATGGTTGTGTCCAGGGCCACAGGTAGGAGAGCCCTCCGATGGGGGCAGGTGCCTGCCTGCCTGGGTGTTTGCTGGCTTCTGGCTGATTGAACATGGCCTCCCCTGGAGCATTTCCATGGTGATGGCAGGTGCAAGACAGACCCAGCGAAACACACAGTGGCCTTGAGGCCTAGTCCTGGGGCATCTCACTGCCCTGTGCACTGCATTCTATTGGCCAAAGAAAGACAGAGGCAAGCCAAGATCAAGGAGCAGAGGAGTACAATCCAAATCTTCAGAGGAATTACACGGTTAGTTGCTATAGTGTCTGCAGAGAAAGGAAGACTCGGGCCTTCAAGGCAGAATCCATCTACTCTCCTCGATCTTTCTGACCTGGGAAATTTTTCTGCTTTTGCAATTTGACATGTACAATCCTGAACGACGTCTGTTAAGTTTTCCTTTGTGTGTAAAATAAAATATACATGAAAACAAATTTATGAGTTAAATGCTACCCACTTCCCATATTTTATAGTTTCAATATTGTACTTAACCTATTTTTCTGATTATTAAAACTCCACATGTGCATTATACAACATATGGGAAATTTTTCAACATTTCTAAATATCTTAAATATTATGGTTATAAGAGTCAACAAAAGCTACTGCAAAATTATTTCTGTGTGTAAGTGTTTTAACTTACGTGGTATAGTAAAGTTATCATTTAACAAAAAGAGAGAAGTTATTTACCTAAATTCTTCCAGACACTCCTTGAAATATATGAGTGCATAATCTAATGACTCATTCAGTATAATAAGCCTGAGTGCATGTATTTGCTTTGGTTAAAAATTCTCTCAGGAAATCAAATCATGGAATTATGTGGGAAGTTAAAACCACTTCCTACAATCAACCAGGCTGCCACATATGCAGTAGACTGATGGAGATCATAATCATATAATTTAGTAATGCAGGTTGTGGTGGTGGGTTGCATAATTTACTCATGAAAATGAACAGCAGCTCCTTTACAGAACCAGAGCAAGAAACTGATAGGATACTTGACAGAATTCTAAATAAGGAGAAACTTTTTGAGAAGTAGCATGAGGGGTTGATACAGTCATAATATAGGCCAAGCAACAGAACACGATAGAGGCATTTCTCGCTTTGTTGCTGACATTACCAGCTTCGCTAAGCCTACATTTAAGACCGTATGTGTGACAATTATCACACTGGCTCTGATGGTAGCTGATGATTGTAAAGCATGTTGTTTGGGTGATGCTCTCCTATTCATTGTCTCTCACGTTAGCTGGGGAAAAGGAGACATGGGTGATGCACATTTGCTAAAGGTAATGAGACGTGATTGTGTTTCTTATAACCCACTCTATGGTTCAGTTTAGTCTTCACGGCTAAGACATCATTTATTGGAGGAGCAATATGGTGGAGAAGTAGGAAACCCTGTTTCAACGGGTCCCCTAAAGTGAGCTAATTATCTACCAGAACACTCTGTACACCCAGGAAATCAGCCTGAGATATAGGATTATACACTTCTGGATCTCTATGGGGGCAGAAGACATCATTTATTTTTCAATTTCCATTTACCGAGTGGTGTCCTAATTGGTAAAAAAAACAAAAAAAAACAAAAAAAAAAACAAAAAACACTCTCTATTAACTAAGTTTACAGAGTATAAATGAAGTAATTTCTTTGGATAGGAAAACTCATGCAGTGGACATGCTCTGGGTGACAGGAAGTCAGCCGTGATGTAGTTTCAAATAACCCTTCATTTTCCATTAAAATGCCACTTGCTTCTATAAGCAGGAAGGTGCTGGGGTGCTTGGATTGGATGGCCCAGTGCAGGGAGCACATCTTCCAAGTAATGTACCTTATATGCAGTGTAGATAAGTCTACTTATGTATTAAATACATATGTTGTATAAGGAGAGGGTGGCTGGGTGATGGACATTGGGGAGAGTGTGTGCTATGATGAGTGCTGGGAAATGTGTGAGCCTGATGATTCACAGACCTGTACCCCAGAGGCAAATAGTACATTATATGTTAATAAGAATAATTAAACTTAAAACATAATTTAAAAATATATATGTTGTTTATACTTAGTGGATATAATATGCCTTATCTGTATATTAAATAAACTGACATACCTATACATGTATACTGTCCATATTTATATATGTAATATATGATAGATGAATGTAAAACATGAGTTATATATTATCTATAAATATTTTATAATGCATATATAAAGATATGAACTATAATATATAATTATGTACATTTTAAAACTTGATTACAGTGATAGTTGTATAACTCTATAAAGTTACTTAAAAATCATTTAATTGTATGCTGACAATTATACATCAATAGAGAAGCCAATGAATGTGTAATTGTAAAAATCATCAAAACTATATATAATTGTAAAAATCATATATAACTATATATAAAGATACAAATATTATATATTATTTGTAAGTACAAATATTATATATGTATATATTTAAATTTATGTCCCTTATCCACTATCCTCATTTATGGAATAAATACCTAAAATTGCAATTTAGATATCATCTGTGTGATGTTGACGACATAAACTTCTGTGTTAAGGTTGATTATAAAGACACATGATAAGCTTTATTGGAGGAAATTCACATCAATTGAAGTACTAATGTTTCAGATTGAAAGTTTCTATTTTGTTATCACTTATCTATGACAGTTCATTGATGTCTTAAAATTTATATTTATTATTCTAAATCTCCCTTACGCATTTTCCTTCTCTCTGTGGATTCTTAGCTTTTGATCCTGTGGATTTCCTACTGCCCGTGCTGTAGGAACTCTGAGCTGTGGGGTTGGGGATGGGACTCAGCCGCTTGCTGGTGTTAGAGCAGGGACATTCCCTTTGCCTGTGTTTTCTCAAGTGAAAAACAAAGCTGTCCTTGTATGTCATTTTTACGGAATATTTTAATCCTAATACTCTATAGTGGTAGGAGTCTCAGCTTTATTTATTTATGTTATCTGTGTTTGTATCATTCGGATGGAAGGATACCGAGAGGAAGCATCGTACAGAGACTGAGCTCAGATCTCAGTGATTTGTTAATGGTACAATGTTGGGCACGTTGCCTCTGGGTCCATTTCTTCATCTAGAAAGTGGAGGGTAACAAATAATGGGCTCCTTATGAAGATGAAATGAGTTCGGACATGTGCATCTCTCAGAGACAATGCTGGTTTTAAATGTTATATAAATATCAGCTATAATTATTAATTAAAATATAAATGCATTTTGAATATGATCTTTTTCATATATTGAACCTGGTGTTATTATTTTACTTTCAACTCTGTTCTTCATTGTGGAGCTTTATTAGAACAAAGCAGAGTTCCTGAACAAGAGATATATTGCCCCTTTTATCATTTATCAGGCTACTTGGTTGAATTCAATCCTCAAACACAACTGAGATAGAGTGGAAGGTTCGGTCCTGTCCAGTGGTTTGCTTTGGCCCACAGCACCCAGCTGAGTGCGATGTGCCAGCTCTGGGACCGGACCTCAAGCCGCCCTGAGGGTCTCCTCTGCTCCATGTTGTGGGAATTTGCCTGGGAAGGCCTTCTGGAGTAGAAGAGAAGGATGGGGCAGACTGTGACTTCCCAAGTCCTTTGCAAGCCTGGTCTGTATAAGCATAACTCCTTGTGCGAGTGGGAACAGCCAGACTGGAAGGCCCACCCAGCCTTGCCCCGGCTACATGGCTGACCTCCGGCTCAGGCACTACATGAGTGCTCACTGGTTAAATCTCCCGAGTCTTGGGGTGATGTAATACAGCATCATGGAAGCAAATACAAAAGTCTAGAGTAGAATAATAAAGAGTAAATATGTTTAAATCGACCAGTGCTACTAACAGAACAATTCTATTAGCTAACAAACACACAAACAAAAACACACAAGAATGCAAGAGGCATATGCAGTGTTTTATGCCGGGGAGTTCAAACCCAGACACGTCTAGACAGTGTTTTAAGCATTCACAGAGTCGAACCTGACTTCATGTGTATGATTAGCTAAGAGGATTTAACACATGATTTAGCACAAAGACGTGCATGGATAGGAGCTCATGAAGCACACCAAATTGCTATACTCTGTTTTGATATTTTGGAGCCTTCAATCCTCAGGAGGAAGGCTACCAAATTCCCTTTCTGGAAGGCACCTCAGGTCTGTTTCGGCAAGACTGAAGAATGAGAGAAGGAGAGAAATATGAAAGGTTGAACTCAATGTTCCTAAACATTTTCTTAACTCATGCATTCATTCCAGGAAGGAGAGAAAAAAGAAAGGAAAAACAGGGGGAAAAAATCTCTAATTAAAAGAAAAATAACATGACTTGTCAGTAAAATGTCTTCTTAGTCCACATCTTCTAATTGATTGATAAACTATCCCATTTGAGGGACTTCTTCAAAATGCTCTCGGAGAAACACTGCCCCTTGATGTGGGCAGTGAGACTTCTCATTTAGCAAAGGCCTGTTGACCGTTTCTCCAGAAGAATTTTCTGGTATTTAGATTATAGTTTTTTAGAAACCCTATTTTCAAGCAGAATTTCTTGATATCAAACAGTAAGTTTGGGCTTTTTTTTTTTATCATTACAGTTTACTTCCCCCCAAAATATTTTTTTTAAAGAGAAAATCACTTTTTTTTTTAATTTATTTGACAGACAGAGATCACAAGTAGGCAGAGAGGCAGGCAGAGAGAGAGGGGGAAGCAGGCTCCCCACTGAGCAGAGAGCTCGATGCGGGCCTCGATCCCAGGACCCTGGGATCATGACCTGAGCTGAAGGCAGAGGCTTAACCCACTGAGCCACCCAGGTGCCCCAAGAAAGATCACTTTTAAATGCACATAGAACAATCACCAATATAGGCCATGATCTGGTCCATAAAACCACATTTAGCAAATAAAAAAAAAAAGGTAAACCCATACGGATTTATGTTTTCTGGTCCTACTGTGACAAAACCCAGCAATCGATAACAGAAAAAGAGGAAAATCTCCAAACACTTGGAAATTAACAAAACTAGTTTTTAAAACACCCACGTTTCCATGTTGCAGCTTCCAGGGAAATTAAAAGTGATTTTGAACTGAATGAAAAGGAAAACACAACATGTCAAAATGTTGACGTGAAGCTAAAACAGTGTTTAGAGGAAAGAGATACCGTGAGATACTTACATCAGAAAAGAAGGAAGTTGTCAAATTAGAAATGCAATCTTCCACCTTAAGCGGCTGGAAAGAGAAGAATGAAGCCAGCACTGGGGGTTGGTTCCAGCCACGCCAAGTGACCAGGATGGACCCCCGCCAATACTGTGCTTGGATGTAGAGATGGTAGATGGGGCACATACGCCAAGAGGCGTACAAAGTTTCATTACTCACCTTCGGTGTCTCTCTGGGGAGAGCACAGTGGCTCCCAAGTGGTTCTGAAGTAGCTTGGGACTGCGGGGAGCGGGACCGGCTGGCCGTGCTGCTCCAGGTTGCTGGCTGGGGCTGCGGGAGGGTTTCCACGCCTGGGCATGGGACTCAAAAACACATTCCCCTGAACAACATGGGCGGTGGTCTAGTCAGCACATGAGAGGAAGCTCAGCATCAGATGTAAAGAACATGAACTATGAGCAGGATAAGGTACCCCTAGCCGCATATTAGAATGGCTACCATTGAAAACAATGACTCTCATCAGTGTTTCTGAACTGATGATTCTGAACTTGTTGTAAGTTCATCGTTCAGTTTCCAGAGGCTGAGTGATGTCCTTGTGCATTTTGACCAGGTTGATAGAGGCTTGTCCTGGGGGGGAGACTTCACTCGTTTCTGCTTTCTTCTTGTCCTTATTTCATTTATGTCTGCTACCATCTTCATTGTGTCCTTTCTTCTCATCTTAAAAAGTTTCCCTTTTTTCCCAAAATACTGATTTCAGGAGTATTTATTTTTCTTACAGTATCACTCAAGCTTAGTATCTGTTAATTTTCCTCAAGAGATCTCTTTTTCAACCCATGCTTCCTCTTAAAATAATATTTCACAGCAATAACAGAATTGATTTTAAATCAATAAATGTATGGTGAAGAAGATGCAGATAAAAACTGTTACTTCCTTTGCATTCAGAATCGCCAGCCTTCCAGCCACCGAGCCTCTGCCCTGCACCTGTGCGATTTTGCTCTGAAATATTTACTAAGTCATCTTTGTTATCTGACAAAGGCTGAAAGTATGGGCATTTCAGACAAGTTTACTGCCCGAAGCTGAGAAAGCATCACAATCCAACAGAATTTGTCATGAGAGACACCAGGGCAACCTCCCCAGGGTGGGCTTTTTGAAGAGAGGACACCTTCTTTCATTTAGGTGATGGTTTTTTGTTCCTAATACAGTAACTATTCTGTATCCTAAAATGCTCAGTCTGTCGTCACGCACAACAGTGTTTACTGTTTAAAATTTGGACCCCCAAGTGGTCGGCATGCTTTATTATTACGTTTGCCATCACAGGTTAGATTTAAAAGTGATAAAAATATGGGCCATAGGTTATAATTCCAGGTGAATTTCTCTGAATTATTTTTCTTACATGGATTTTAGAATTGTGTCAAGTGAACAGAGCAGGAATGATCGTACCTCTTTATTTGATTGAGACTTTGTGGTTTCTAAGAGGTTGTGTCTATTTGAGAGAATATCTCACGTTAGGTTAATTTCATGGACTCACTGTCTCAACATTTGGTGGGAAGTAGGAACAGTTCACACCACTGCATGTAGCTCATTTAGTCTCAATGTTTCAATTTGGATAAATAAAGCCATGTTACAACAGATACATAAATCAGCAACACGGGGATTATGACCACATCTCAAAGGAAGGTGCCAAGTGACTGGTTAATTGGGTAGAAGGTCACACTTTAGGGTTCGGTTTGGATGCACTGCTGTGCTAAGACAGGCACCACAGGGGCTCACTGAGCTTCCAGGGTTCTGAATGGAGGGAAACACTACCCATGCTGCCCCATCAGCCACACCTAAGGAGTCAGAGCGAGGAGGCTGGAGAGGCCCCAAATGAAGTGGCATCATGTTCCCGTAGACACCAGGACAGATGGGGCACCTGGGTGGCTCAGGGATTAGCAGCTGCCTTCGGCTCAGGTCACTCAGCTCAGGTCATGATCCCATGGTCCCTGTTCAGCAGGGATGCTGCTTCTCCCAGCGGCTCTCCAGCTCGTGCTCCCTTGCACGCTCCCTCTCTTTCTCAAATAAATAAACAAAATCTTTAAAACAGAAGTTGTCATGACTGGTGATCTGGAGTTGTGGCAAGCCAACATATATTTGTGTCACAAGATGTTCCTTCTGCAATTGCTTAAATATCGTGTTCCACTTAATGATGTGGTAGGAAAGCTTGCGTGTGTGTGTGCGTTTTTCACTTTATTTTTATTGAAAGATTTTATTTATTTGACAAAGAGAGGGGGAGAGAGAACAGAAGGAGGGGGAGCAGCAGAGGGAGAAGCAGACTCCCGCTGAGCAGAGAACCTGATGCGAGACTCGATCCCAGGACCCTCGTCTCATGACGGAGTCACCCAGACGTCCCGATATTTTCCACTTTAGGAGCTGCATGACATCGAGGTTTCCTTAGACTATTTTTTAAGGAAGCTTTAGGTTCACAGCAAAGGTACACAGGAGAGTACCGAGATACTCCCTCCACCCCTGTTCCCAGACAGGCACGGCTTCCCCCACTACCAACATTCCACCTGATGGTACATTTGTTATAACTGAAAGCCTACATTGATGCGTCGTCATTACCCCGAGTTCGTAGTTTACAGAAAGGCTCACTCTCGGGGCTGTGCGTTCTCTGGGTCTGGACAAATTCATAACGACCTGTGCCCATCAGTGCAATATCGCACGGCGTCGTTTCACAGCCCTAAAAGCCCTCCCCCCACCTACTCATCCCGCCCCCACATGTATTTTTATAGAGATGCACGTTTTTTCATGTAGGTGACTGCTGTTTTCCTAATCCAAGAAATATAACATCTATACATTAATATATATAAAATTAAAATAAAATATCATATATCTTATTTTAAAATGATGACAGGCTGTTGTTCAATCTAAACAATATCTCCTTTGACCCTAGTTTCCTAAATGCATTGACAGAAATTACAGCTAAGAAATTATGCCTGTATCACTTCGCCCGGATTATAAAAATGCATTAATGATTACTTAGAAAATTTGCTCTCTGAGACGTATTCCTATGTTGACATATGACATTAATAAGCTCTTATTTATTTATTTATTTATTTATTTTTTTTAAAGATTTTATTTATTTATTTGACAGAGAGAGATCACAAGCAGGCAGAGAGGCAGGCAGAGAGAGGAGGAAGCAGACTCCCTGCTGAGCAGAGAGCCCGATGCGGGGCTCGATCCCAGGACCCTGAGATCATGACCTGAGCCGAAGGCAGCGGCTTAACCCACTGAGCCACCCAGGCGCCCCAGCTCTTATTTATTTTTAACTGAGTTCACAAGTTAGGCTTCTTTGCAGTGTTATTTATAAAATCGATAAGAAAGTGGTGTGATCGCCACAAAGACACTTGTAGCTCGGTAAATCGAGAAACTGCCATGATTTCTTTCTTGGAGGGTAATTTTCTGGGCAGTGAGACTGGTATTTGTCCTATGAAATCATGAAATGGTCCTCTAACATTCTCCATTTCATTTCAGACGTTTTAATTAGCTGTATCTATCAATATATACATTTGTGAAAGAAGGAAGCCCAGGACGTCTAGAGAATACCGTTCTCCTTGACCCTTACCCAAATCCCCTGTAGGAAGGAATAACAGAAGGGATTACATCGAGGGCAGTGTTGGTGTGTTTAGGAAGCAGACATGGCCATAAACACTAGCTGGTTAAATAAGCCCAGTAAACAGCCACAATTTTGTTTTTACAAAGACACATTGAACAGCCGTGCCCTTTAGGGGTTACTGAGAGCAGAACCGAGCTACTAAAAATGGAAATTTATTCCTCAACATATTGCTGCTTAAATGGGGAATATTCTGATGTCTCTAAGGCTCTTCTGGATAATTTTATCAGTTTATGACCCTAATACTTCAAGGCCACGAAATAGCTTTTCCTTTTTTTTTCCCTTTTTTCTTTTCCTTTGGAGAAAGTTAGAGTGTCTTTTTTCTTTTCCTTTGGAGAAAGTTAGAGTGTGTCATCTTTCCTGTGAGCGCCATTTCTCTGTGTCACTCAAGGTTTGGCCCCCTGATCTAATTAAAAGTACGCCACATTATTTGGCAGGAAAGCAGTACCTGCCTTATACTACATAATAAAACCACATAAAAATAAAATGTGATCATTAAGTCACCAGAGATGTTTATGGAATTTCCTTTACTGAGTTTTTTTCTTTAATGCAAGTACATTTATATGGCGTTTTTGGCTCTGCTCTGGTCTCTTGTGTATTGAATGGCTTGCACAATGTTGATGAAATAAACCAATGCCTGCAGAAGTGAAATTACTATAGTAGCAACATATTCACGGTGATATAAACAGAATTCGCCACACACTAGCAGGGGCCATAACACTGAGCCCTGTTAATTTTCTTTACCCTTGGGCTAAAAAATGTATTCAGGTCATGAGAAGCATATGATTTCATGTATGCTCCATTTAATAATTTTTTTAAATTGATCACAACTCTTAAATTTCCTTTACGCCTACGTCTTCATTCAAAGTAAATTTTTTTTTTAAAGGAGCCTGCCTGTTGCGTTGCAAAGTTTCTGTAGAGAAGATAATTTTGTTTAGCAAAGCATGTCTGAATATCCCTTTATGTTTTACAAACAATAATGGAAATACACTACATCTAATTTGATCAATTAACTTACAAAGAATGCTAATTATTTATAACCTTAATTAGCATACCGTTAATGACTCCCTTATTGATCATGTCCCATAAGTGCTACCTCCTGTAGTGCTGGAGATTTAAGTATTTGTGTGGAGATCCTAAGAGGTAATTTTAAGAAGACTAGAGGGATACTAGTCTCCATTTAACCAGACATCCCTCTTAAAAAACTTGAACACTTGGGGCGCCTGGGTGGCTCAGTGGATTAAAAACTTGAACACCTGCCATGCTTTTAGCCGATCTCTGAATGGGGATATGAGTTCCGTTTGATTTACATAAAGTTTAAAAATTCCTGGTTCACAAGAAGACCCAGCAAAATCATTACATGAGCAAGGACAGAAGATGTCAGTGAGCTTCTCAAAGCAAGACCCCCTTCCTGTAGGGACTGTGTCAGGAGACTGGTACCCGTCTCTTCTTGTTACAGAGATAGCCAACATACAATTTCCATTTGTAAGTCACTCAATCTTTGTCCCACTCCCCTCTCCTCATTTCTGTCTAAGCGCAGGACCGTCGCGGTGTTCCAAATATGTAAATTGTTTTCTAACTGCATTTCCTGGTAGCCGTCGTTCGGTGTATCAGGGGGATCGGGCAGAAATCCTTCAAAATCAGTGGGCATGGTGGAGACAGAAGGGCAAGGTCTGGTTCCCCCAACAGTGGAGAGAGCACACGGTCTGGTAGACTCTATCCACTCCACATTTATCTCCATTCATTGTTGAATTGCAGGAGAATGCTAGTGGTTGTTGCGTAAGTGCCAAAGCAGCCCACTGAAGGTCATTTACATTCGGAGAGCCCAGGAGGGTTCAGAGCAGAAATACACTACTTTTGCGCTCCCTGTGTGTGGTCATTTTCATCAATCAAGAGGTCTGCAGTGCTCGTGTTTGTGACTTCTCTAGAAGACTCTTCCTCTCAGTGAGTTTACACCAGGAAATACCCGGTAGGCAATGGGCCCCCTCTCCTCCACAGCCAGGTCTCGTCCCTGGGTCCCTGTGTGCTGGGTCTGGAGGACAGCTGGGGCATGGTCCCTGAACAAGGAAGGCAACTTCTCGAGGCTTAATGAGGCGGGCTCTGTGTACACCGTTACTAGGACAGGAAGTTCAACAGCGGGATAAAGCTGGACCGCAGGTTTGTGGGTGCAGATTTCATCTGAAGGCTCTTCTTTTTATAGTCAAATATTTGGAGAAACATTCTAACGATCTGTTTTGGGATCCAGATAAGAATTTGTCTTGTGTCTCTGAGGCTCCACATGATTTTAAATGTGTGTCATCTCAGTCAACTCTTGTGGTTCTGCGGTACCACTCTGGAGTTTTATCACCTCGCCCGTCCTACGAGGGGGCACCATACCTCCAATTAAAGGAACATGTCAGAAACTGTCTTTTATCCCTGCCCATACTCTTCGCAGTTTGTTCCCTGCTGACACTTGTGTCTGTCTCGTTTGCTCCAGTGTGACTGTTTGCAGCCCAGAGTACTGCTCTGACTCTGAACCGAGCCTACTCTTTCCTTGGTGTCCCACCAGGACCCAGAGGTTGGATGGGCCATGAGGCATTGACCCAGCAACTCCACTTGTGGGGACTGAAGACAAACTTGGCTTGGTTGTGGAGACCATGAAGCTAGAACACAGGAATTCCAAATGGTAGGTCTTATGTGCCCACGTTGGTTCAGCTGGTAGGTACATGACAAAAGCAGGATTCCAGGTTTACATCCCTTCAAAGTCCATGTTCCTTTCTTTCTGCTGTTTTTCGGGGAGTAAAAGTGGGCCCAATGGTGAGTTGCTCCTGTCACATTACCTTTGCTAGATTGGTGGGGTTTTACTTGGCTTTGGGGGAAATAGAATCAAGGTACAAGGATAAGGTTGTGGAAAGTGAGGTCTGTGGCCCATGTTGTGCAGTCTCCTACTGTTTCCACCCCTGACGCCTTCTTTGCGTACATATGCATTCATAAATGTGTACGTATGCACAGATGGATGTTTGTGTTTACACAAATGCACATTTCCGTCTGATGAATGTCCGAGAGAATGGTGGTTATGTTGTATAGGGCTTGGATGTTAAGAAAGCCCATCATGGAAGGCTTTTTGAAATGGCTGTAGTCAGCCTAAAGGGTAGCACGCCCAGTGATGGTGGTTAGTGCATTTTGGCATCTTTGAGGTGGTTGAACTGCACCCACTGATGGTCTCCTAAAACCATCGTCGGTCACAGGAAGCGGTCGTCAGGTGGAACTATTCCAGTTGGCCTGGCAGCCCTTCTGCAGATGGCCTCTGTCCCTCCTCGGACATGGCAGTGAGTGCAAAGCACCGGGGTCCTCCAGCGGGGCTCACAGGTGGGAGGTAGAGCTCACAGAGATGGGGCCTGTGGTATGTTACATGATGAGTAGGATGCAAAGTTTGAACGTGAGTTCTGGACGAGTATTGTTAGAATTCTGATGGTGTCTATGAGTAAAAATGAATGAAACTTGAGCGGCATCTTGAGAGAGAATTTTGTCGCTGTTACTTTGGAGGAAGGGGTCAGAGCAAGGAGGAAGGGGGCACGGGAGGTCAGTGAGCCCACACTCCCCTCTGTTTCTTCAAATCATCCAGATACGTTCACCACTGCTCTTCCCATGCTGACCAGCCAAGTCTTTGGTGTCGCTCGTTGAGACGACGTCGCCGATGTTTCCCCAGCTTTGGGCTCATGAAGGATTTTGTGAAGGGCACAGCTCGACCATGCCCGGCCCTCCGAAGATGGTGTCCTCTTGTTTCTCACCCAACTTTGTTGAATCTTTCTGAACATTTCTCATGACAGATTTGAAGTATGAGCTCGGGGTAACTACTGCCTGGGCATGAATTCCGTCTCCGTCCTTTCCAGTGTAAATTTGGGCAAGCTACAAAATTTTCTTCACCTCTGAGTTCCACCGTGTAACTCAGAGAGAATGACATCATCAGCTCCTGCGGTGGTTTTGGGATTAGCAAGTTGCAGCATTGAAAATGCCTGACCTGGCATATACTCAGGCAATATCAGCTTTTTTATGTAAAGCTTGTCTTCATTCTTGCACAAGACCATTTTTTTTTCTTTTCATAGCTTTCTTTTCTGTAGATATGTGATTGAGACATAAACCATTCTTCAGCCAAATTTGCTCCTATGAAACTGCCCCTCCCTCCCAGGCTGCCATACCATGAGTCTGAAGTCAGTCACGGCTCCTCATTCTTCAGTGTCATTTGCATATATTTTACATATATAATATATGTAATTTATATATTTATGTCATTTATAAATATAGATATACAATATATATGTCATTTGCATATATATTACATATATATGTGTGTGTGTGTATTTTTTTTCCAGAGCACAGTGGTCATTGATTTCCAGCCAAAACCAGATTTAATTGACAATTTCAACATAATTTTCTGTAGCTCTAAAAATACGTGATATGTTATTTCTGTGGTTTTCTGATAAATGCCTAACAGTTGACTCCCAGGAAAAAAGAAAGACATTTGAGATGGTGTGTATATTTGTTAGAACTTCTGCTGTTATAAAGGAGGTGTAGCACAGAACCCATAAATAATAACACATATGCAACACATGTTATTATAAGTTCCGTACAGCTAATTGATTCTCCCACAGATGGCTTTCACTGGTTTCTGCCAAACTCTTGGATCTGTAGGCGATCGATGATTGTGCCTGACGAGCAAGCACACTTGTGGCATAACTGCTGGTTTACAAAAATCAAACAAATATGTCAGAACTTCACTATTTTGCCAACGGTATATCTGAGTTCTTTGACTTCTCGGATAATAGTTGTCAAAGCCTGGAAGAAAATCTCATCAGGAGTTTGGCTCTTCACAAATTAATACCTGCAGATATGAGACACTTTTAAATTTAATCTGCATTCTTAGCATTTCCCTTCATTTTATTAAGTTTATATGATCCACCAAATATTAAATCAAGACCTGCTTTGTAGTGTTTGCCTGTCCTCATGGTTTTCAAGCCACCAATAGGACGTCCCTGTTCGCCAGGTTGGGAAGGAACGCGCAGTAACCCCAAGTTCGATGGCACTCCCACCACAGAGATACAACAAATACAGTTCACCTCATGAACTTAGATCAGAGCAACATGATTAGGAACAATGCCTTTTGAGTATAGATTACCTTGGTTTTTAATGTAGTTTATTTAGCAATGAGTTCACGCAGTTGCTTTCTCATAATGTGTGTGTTTGACAAGCAGCCTGCAACATTCCTGAAAATCTAGCAATCAGCCCTCACCGCACGGAGCAAGCTTGTTCCAACACAGAGCTCTGCTCACCTTCCTAGCAGGACGGACCACCCAGGGCTCGCTCTGGCTTACGCCATAGGCATTTTATCTGTTTCCCTCAGGCTCATGCCCTGTAATGCCCTCCTGTTCCCTTCACTTCCCAGGTTACCATTCACTAAGCCTTTCCACAGCAACGCCTACAACACCAGGACATTTAAAAAATATACAAGGAAAAATAAGATTCCTTCTTTCAAAGAGATTATGGACTCAGAGTGGGAGACAGATAACTACAGAGCAAGGCTCTACCAGCCATGGAGGGCGAGGGCCTGTGGGTGGGCTGGGGAGAGCCCAAGAACTCAAAGGGAGCCGTGCAGAATTGGTGAGGCTTGATCTGAACTTGAGCTAGGCCTCCCCCAGCACTCAGAGTGGGAGGCACACCGCTTACTTTGTGCAACAGACACAGAGAGCTCGCACATTCCCAAAGAAATTTCCTAAACACTTTACAAATATTTACCTCATTTAGTGTCTCACAACCCCATGAGGTAGGGACTGTTACTTAGCACTCAACGGGAAAGGAAATGAAGAGTCCTAGAGGTCGGTAACAAGTAGGAACCAGAGGCAACGTCATGCCGCGCCACCACGTGGCTGCCTCTGCTGCCATGCGGGCAGGTGCCCACCTGCCTTTCCTAGGGTCCCCCTGCATCGTGGGCCACCTGGAAGAGTGAGCTGGGATTAGGGAGCTGGAGAGCAGGAGGCCCCAGGTCCCGGAGGTCTCGGTGGCCATGGGAAATGTTTGTGTGTGTTTTGTGGAGCACGAAACCATTCAACGACCTTTGAAGAATGGTACAATCAATTCTGAGTTTTACTGGCAGTGCCAGGGCTTGTTTTTAAAAAACATGCAAGATGGGGAACATTTTGAGTCTGTCTGGGTGGTCCTGGGGCTCGACCACAATGAACTAATGGGACAACACTGGAAGAAGAAGGAAGATGCGCTGGTGGGTGCTCGGGTGTCCAAAGGCAAGAGATGGGCGGTCCAAGCTCAGAGTCGTTTAAGTCACTAAGCCATGTGAGTACCTACAGAATAGTGTACGCGTCATGAGTGTCCGTCATAACGCACCGGAACATCAGTGACTGGACCCGGCACACCCCCCGTGGGCTTACCTGTCCCTGGGCATTTCCGGCCCTGTCTCACCCTGATCTCCCCTCGGGGGCGGGGGCAGTCTCTTTATCTGTCTTCCATAGTTGTCTTATACTGGTGGTGTGCCTCTCTAAGATCGTGCGAGATTTTATTATACTGCTGAGGCACATAAGAACGTTTTCTGACTGTGTGTGTCTTGGGAACTCTTCCTCGTTGCCGCACACTGACTTCTGGACCCAGTCATGTTATGTGTGGATGAGTGCACTTGCTGTGTTGCATAAACTTGACTAGTAGAAATCTCGATGTACAGTCTTTGTGGATGAACACCTACTCTGTTTCCAATTGTGTTTTTTTTTTTCTTTTATAAGCAGCACAGCTATGACCCTTCTTAGAAATTTTCCAGGTGCACCTGTGCAAAGCATTCCCGGGGCATGTGCGGAGGAGCGCAGGTGCTGTGCGGTAGGTCCCCGCACGGGAGGATACGATTATGTAACTTAATGAGATAATGTCAAATGCTTTCCTGAAGTAGTCTTCCCAGTTTGATTTCTCACTAACAGGACACTAGAGCTCCCGTGATCCATTTCCTCACCAGAAGTTTATATGATCATGTTTCTAAAACGGTGCCCATTCGGTGAGTCTGAAACGGAATTTCTTTTGAATCTCAGTTTGCATGTACCTGATTTCTGCCTAGTTTGAGTCTCTTCCTTATGTTACGAGAGGGTTTGAGCTGCTTTTTCTCTGGTAAAGAGACTGCTGGCGGCTTTTGTCCATTGTTGGTGAAACCCTTCGCCTGCCTGCTTTTGGTTTGTTGTCTCTCTTTAAATTTCCCGCATGGCGGTCATTTACTAATGAACAACAAGTCAGCCCTTCATTTACTGCTTTGACTGATGACGGCTGGCATGGGCTTGCTGTACTCAGGTGCTGTTCCAGGTGCCAGGGGGAAAGGACCGAGCAATGTGGCCTGAAGTGTATGTGCTCAAGGAGCGGACCTTCTTACGACTGCAGGTTCGGATCCTGACTTGCTTTTTCGAATTGAAAGTTCAACAGTCTGGAGCTTGATGGGGAGAAAGGCTTAAATGTACTGCTTTTTTTTCACAGATAAACATTACTCATGGTGGCTCGTGTTCCTTGCATGTCTGATGGCTCTTAATCTTGAGGTCCCCTTTGCTTATGTTTACTCTGTCCTAATGCAGCGGGTCTGCATGGAGGAGGCCTCCCTGTGAACGCGTCAGTGCCCCATCTGACCCACTTCCCAAGCCTCCAGGCCTCTCTGCAGCCACAGGCTTCTTGCCTGTGTCCCCCAGCGGCCCCCTCCAGGCTGCATGGCCTGACAGCTTCTGCTTCCAGCTTTCTTGCAGCAACGTTTGGTCTCATCCATGCCTTGTCGGGACGTGCACGAGACGTGACATCCCCTGAACACGGTCTTGACCACGGGCAGACAGGCTCCAGTGGAATTCTTCCTTCTAAGCCACAATCTCCTGGGCTCTTCAGTGTTTCCTGGAGCAGGTGTTCTGTGACTAGGCCAGATCAATGAAGGAGCATGTGAAGAAATCCCACGGGGTCATGTGCTCCTGAGATGTATGTGTTGGTTTATTTGAACCCATGAACACTGTGCCGGCCCACCTCTGTTTGGGACTCCAGCTCCTATAGACTCCTGGCATTCCTCTGTCCAGTCTGTGTTTCGTGAGTCAGTTGTTACCAAGCAGAAGCCATCATTCCCTCTGCCTGCATTCCAACTGGTCCATTTGGAAAGTTTAGGACACATTCAGATCTGTCTGATAAATGCCAGAGGACCTTGACAAGGTTAGTTCTAATGTCATTCAAGCTTGTCTCCTACATATTCAGGGACATTTTAGACAGAAATTTGAGTACCACTTGTCATTTGATTTCGCCCTCCCCATTGGTTGTGAATTATAATGTTTGGTTTATTTCCAATCATACCAGAAATGCTATTCTAGTGATTGCATCGGAGATTTTCTGACTCACGGATGTTAAAATTCTGATCAAATATTAAGTTAATGAAAATATATATCAAACATTTTTGAAAAGGTTGTGCAGTCAAAATAATTTTTCTAATTATTTCGATTTCCAGCAACTTGTTTGCCATTATCCAGACATTGCCTCTGTTTGGTCACGATGAGACTAGATATGGCCATCAATTATGGAAGTGCGAGAGGAAGACATTATCAGCGGCAGCATTTCCCCACATGTAGGGCAAACCCACAATCAAAATCCTCTACCACTAATGGATTCATTCTTATCAAGTTTGTAGATAAACTTTATGACCACAACTTTCTGTTTATCTCTTCCATTATAATTCTTTCTGCTATATTTATGAGTGACATTTGAATAGCTGAGGATTTTCTTTGAAATTATTATTCCATTAAGATCAGCAATCATTTGCAAACTTGTGAATTAATTAAACCCTATTTTGAAAGAGTGGATATGTTAATGCAAAAATACTGTCAAGACTTGAGTGTGATTGAATCTGAGTGCTTCTAAACTCCTTTTGAGAATTTGCAATAAAATTTATTTCTGTTAGTTTCAAATTCTAACCTAAATTAAAATGCTAATCATTTATCTTACTTCTGGAAGGGTTAAGGTATTTACATAAAAATACAGACAATCGATAGGAAAGGTCACTTATCTTTCTGAGACATGGCATAAAAGAGCATACAGTTGTTTTTTTTTTAATATAACCATTGTAGTTCATAGATTTTATTTGTTAAGTGAAAAATAAAGTTGTGTAGGTATTTTGTTAAAAATGAAAATACATTTATTTTATTTAAAAACTGTTACCTTTCTTCTTCTATTGCTTACAAAAGTAACACAAGTTTGTAGCTGGAAATAAAGATTATGTTTGAATAAATGTTCATTTATTTTGCTACTTATTTGTTAAAATATGCATTTGATTGCTTGTCACTAATGGCAAAACCTTGTTGAATTTTCCTTAGTATATTAACTTCCATATTTACAGAATTCTGTATAATTTTAATTCATCTTTTAGAACAAGATTACTGATATTCTATTTTAAAGGTGCATTCTTAGAGTAAACAAACATATTATGATAGCTTCTAAATATATTTCAATGCAAACAATACATTTCTAAATTTAAAACTTATCTATTTGTATGAATCCATTTATCAGAGATAATCAAGTTTGCTAACATATATCCAGGTATACAGATCGAAGGGTTAAATTCTGTTACATATTATATGGAGGAATGTCTTATGTTTGTAACGGTTTTCTCTCTATTTTAGAAAACCCCAAATCTATGTTCAATAGATGCAATTAATTAAATGTCATGGACGGGGGCATATGACCAAGTAGTATAAGCAAAAAAGCCTTTCCAGGACCCTGGGGTTGAAAGGCTAATGAGTGACAGGTGTTCCGTTGAAGGGCACCGTTGCAAGGAAGACCTTTCAATCAATGAGAGCTATGATGAGCCATGGATCCAACTTCTTTTAATCAATGGACCTTTTTCTTTATCACCTTTACAAAGAGATATTTTGTGGGATCCATATAGGATATTCCTCGCCGGACTTGGGGTCACATTTTCTTTTTCACTCATATTCCATCACGACACCTTTTAAAATATGCTTTTTTACTTGTCTCTCCACAATGTTTATCTCTGAAGATTTGTCGAGCACCGTATTTTAGGGAATTCACAGAATACCAACTACGCATCAAGAAATGACACGGGGCTGGACTTCAAAAACAGTCAGGCTCCTCCAAACGCTCAAGACCTTACAGTCTAACGGAGAAAGCAAAGATACCTACCCATGCATAAGACAGCACAGGCCATGTGATAGCGCGGCTTGAATTTCCTTTCTTTGGAAATGACCTACGTCTGCTCCTGGAGACGGATGGCTGTGACCTGTGGTGGTCAGGACGGCTTCGATGGAAGGCACACTTTGTCAGATTTTGTTGGACTTTTTCAGCTGAGAAAGGAGCAGAACAAGGAATACCATGAAGGCTTGAATCTTACTTATCTTGGTCTTCCAGATCTGAAAGAGTTTTTATAATGCACCATGACCTTTCTTGACCTGAGCTCAAGTTGCATGGAAGAATGTGGTGCTATTCCTTCATTCTTTAAACTGTCATTAGGCTATGACCTCGGGTCAAGTGTTACTATGAGTGTTGGGAGACATCGCTATGTGTAATCTTTGCCTTGAAGTCTTTTAAGAATCTTGGAGCAAACAGGCGATTAAAATGACAATTCTAAATTCTACTCCTGAAACAAATAGTACACTAAATGTCAACTAATTAGAATTTAAATAAAAATAGAAATAAACCACAAAAAAGAAAACAATAAAATGACAATTATATACAAAGTGATAAAGTGAATAGTCACCCATTTCGTACTGAAATACGTAAAATGCACACGAATATGTACCGCTCTAGGATTTCGTGAGGGTACTTCAGGTAATAATGAAATACGGCAATACTATGTCACTCAAGCAGGGTGCATCTCAGTATTTAGGGATGTGGACTCCGGAAGTTTCTTGTTATTTGATCTCGATCCTGTGTTATGGACTTACTGAGTGTTTAGGTCACCCAGATTGAGACGTTGGACCCTAACCCTCAGCATTGGTGTCAGGAGGTGGGGCCTCTGGGCGGGGATGAGGTCATGAGGCATGGCCCCATGATGAGGTTACTGACCTTACAAGAGAGACCCCAGGGAGAGGACACAGCAAAAAGTCATCCTCCATGAGGAGGGTCTTAGAAGACACCCCATCTGCCAGCTCCTGGATCTTGGACCTTCAGCCTCCAGAACGGTGGGAGGTCTGTTCCTGTTGTCTCATCCCCGTCTGTGGTCCTCTGATGGGTTAAGAAACCATATTATCTGACATTTCCCTCTTCTGAAATATGGGGGTGACAGTTGTCAACATCCCCTCCCTCACACACCCCATGTGCACATGCAGCCACAGGAATCGTTGGTGTAAATGGGCAGGTGATTGGCCGACAGTAACTCCTTGTCATTCTTTGTAATGGAATGTGTGGTCTTTGTCCCTCCGTTATTCTCCTGTGTCCCTGAAGTTCACCAGTGTCCTTGTGTAGTGGGACTTCTGCCCCCTCCTCTGCTCTGACGCTGTGGTCTGTTTAGGACACTCGGGGAGGAGCAGGGAGAAATCAAAGGAAAACCTGAGAAACTATTTGGTTATAACAACTGGTCAGTAATTGGACACAGTCATGGAACAAGACGCAGAGCTGACCGAGAGATGAAGGCGCACTACTTTCCGCGGGGCCCAGCCCTGAAATGATTTTATCATGAAGGTGTTAAAAATAATTATCTTAAATATTCTCCCTTAGCACTGGGCAGACATAGTTAATTATCAATCATTTCAAACCGCTTCTATGAAGCTTTAGCTTGTTAAAAATTCTCATGCCTAGAGTTATTTACATTTCTCACTAATCCTCATGAGTGTATTGTTTTGAAATTTTCTCCAGCCATTATTTAAAATTCCTTTTGAAGTCACTGCCTCTCCTTACCCTGAAAAGGATGATACCAAGAAATTATGTTTTATGAAAACTTCAACCAGAAAAAAAAAATGCGTAGGACAACGTATTTCATAGTTCTGAAAAGAGAAAAACAAGTCTGGCATATCAAACTGACTTAAAATACGAGTGCGAGGGTAAGAAGTAAGTGGGGCTTTGATGCATTCTATGGAAGAATTATCAAAAAAGGCAAATTACTCATTCATAAAACAAGGCAGAAGCAAAATATCCATACAGGTAGGTAGTTCTGACGTGATAGCTCCAACACAGGGTACATGCCTGCAGGAACCGTGCACAGAGACCGTGCCTGCCGCCCTCCTAAGAAGATACTTAAGTTCATTTTAATCTGTCGACCATGGGAGTCCCTGAGAGGTTTGAAATCGAAGTTTGACTCCTCTTCCTCCCCTTCCCTCCCTCCTCTTCCCTCCCTCTCCCTCCTTCTCCCTCCCTCTCCCTTCCTCTGTCTCTCAGGCTCTTATGACAATCTTGGAATTGGTCATCCACATCTGAAATAGGGCAGTAATAGTGGAACGAGTGAATGTTTACAGCAGAGTGAATTCCGTCTCCAGAACCAGCGTCCACCTTTCCCATCTTGAGTTCCTAGGATAATCTGAAGGAATTCAAAGACGAGATCAGGCCAGAAGGTTTTAAAGGAGATCTCATTGAATGCGTGTCTCCCCCCAGGCCATGTGAAATATTAATGAGCAATAACACTGAGGTTTAGAAGGTGCCCACAGTGCAGTTTTCACTGTTACTCCCCGAAACGGTCCTCCTCACAACACCTCACAACACTGCTGCAATCAACGTCATGAAAGAGGCGGAAAAAATACTTCTTACCCAGTTTTTTCCAGGATTATCATATATATTTATCATATATCATATATATGATATCAAATATATATTTATCATATATATTTTTTCCTGACCTCAAATCTGACACCTTGAGCCATAATTCCGTCCCTGTACAGTGACGATCTTGACTCCCGAGCTGTTGGACTAGCACAGCGATAATTTCCACGTTCAAGCCACAACAGGGCGGGAGCCCCTGGGTGTGGAGCGGCAGCGTGGATGGAGAGAGCTTTCTCAGTCATTCATGTGAGGAAGAATGGGGACATTGGATCTGTGGAGAGCGGGACAGCTGGGATGCATTCTCCCACTTTAATAACAGGACAACAACAAGATAAAGTACAAGACACACCTTTGTGAGCCATCAGAAGGCCAAGTTCTCCATGAGACTAAACATCGTGGATTCAGGATGTGAGCTGTCTTCAGATGACAGAACTCAGCACAGACAGGTGCCATCACGAGGGCTAAGAAGAAACCTGTAGAACTCACGGCAAGTCCCAGAATGCCCATCAGGGGCCAGGGTGATGGGGTACCCCTGGGACCTCAGGGGAGGGGAGTTTGCATTTTTGGGCAGTTTTCCCTGAAATGGACAACACTGGGAGCTCAGGAAATGTGGGGGCAGTGCGATGGGTCAGACAGGGTCTTCCTGTGTGCGAGTCAGGATCCTCCAGAGAGACAGACTATGGGCTGTGAACAGAGACACAGAAAAGGACTTAGGATGAGGGACTGGCTTGCGGGGCTGCTGAGGCTGGAAAATCCCACCTTAGTTTGCCGTCTGCAGGCTGGACACCCGGGAGAGCTGGCGGCATGACTCATTCCTGGCCGTGAATTTCTCCTGAGTCTTTTTCAAATGCTCTCTTCCTGGCTGCATTTTGGGCACAATCTTCAAAACTTTCTTCCCGTCTCTTTTCGGCTTTGTGGCTAAGACCAAGTGCCTTCAAATCTCTTTCCGGTTTTCCTACTCTCTCTTTAAATACATCTAATCTGTGATTAAATATAGACAGTAAGTTTTCAGTTTTACTTATTGATTTTCACTGTGGAGATACTCTGTTTGGTCCCCTATTGTTTCTCTCAGACCCACCTGCTCGCTTTTCTAATAGACTCTTGGTCTTGACTCATATTTAAACACTTACGTTTGTTAACTTAAATATTTTACATGTACCATTTCGTATTTGGGTGTGATCATTCGAATATCTGGAGGTTCTTCAGTTTGGGTTCTCAACTATAGTTTGGGGCACGACATGCTGTTTCATCTTTCTCGCGATGATTAACTGGGAGCGCACATTACGTGTTAAGTTTTCCTGGGAGGCGTTGCTGAGGGGCGCTGTGGGGTCTCACAGAGAGAATTTGCATCTGACAACGCAAGGTCACTGTGTTCGTGGCCAGCTGGGGTTCTGAGATAAAGCAAAGGTGAGGCTTTACTGTGACCACCCAGGTACGGAGAGTGTCAGGGGCATTCCCCCGGCAGGAGCCACCCGTGACCATGGGCACCGCGCACGAAGTATCTTTACAGCAACACAGTGGTACGATTGAATGTGGACCCCTTCCCTTCCCTTCCTTTGTGAGTGACAGATTTTCTCTGCCCTCACACTTAGATGCGTCCCTTGGCGTCCCAGTGATGCTGCCGTCCTGTGGAAATTCCGAGTGTGGGGACCACAGCCTTCATCTCCTGCTCAGCCTCCCTCACTGGTCTGAAAAATATAAAGCTCAAGTCAGTTGGGTTTAAAAAATGCCCTCGGGGGGCGCCTAGGTGGCTCAGTGGGTTAAGCCGCTGCCTTCGGCTCAGGTCATGATCTCAGGGTCCTGGGATCAAGTCCCGCATCGGGCTCTCTGCTCAGCCAAGAGCCTGCTTCTCTCTCTCTCTCTCTGTCTGCCTCTCTGCCTACTTGTGATCTCTGTCAAATAAATAAATAAAATATTTTAAAAAAATGCCCTTGGGTTCACAGCCTGAGAGTTAATGTTAACTCTATTCCTCCTGATTTTACTTAATTTTGGCCACTGTGGAATCCTCGTGGTATTGGCAAATATTTGGTGAAATAATTTTATTTTAATACGTATCTTGTCCAGCACTGTTCGTTTCCAGCTGAAGGTCTGTCTCCATACCTAGTGGACCCTACGCTTGGACATGGAGTCCTCTGCATCACATTAGAGCAGCTGGGCGGAGATGGGCTGTGTGCCCACCAGCCCAGAGGTCCAGCCTGGCCCCTCCCTCCCCTCTCCTGCAGGAGGATGATGGCAGCAACTCACCCCGTGAGCGTGATGCCGTCTCAATTCCGCTCCCCAGAGAAGCCACGGTGGGATACCTGCTCCTCTCCCAGGTAAGAGGAGTAAAGAAGAAGAAAGCCAACTGCGCTGCTGTCATGTCTGTGACCAGAGTGCTGACCCCTTATTCTCACCCCTCGTTTGCATTGTCCCGATGATTTCTAATTCATGAGAAAATACTCAGACCTGAATTCTGTACTGGCTCAGGTAGAGTCTAAAATCTATGGTGCGTTTTGTTTGTTTTCCCTGAATTAGATTTCACTGAAGGCTTTCAGGACACGGCTCCTAACAAATGGTATCATTTTAGAGTCACGTGGCGTTTTATCTTGAACCAGCATCCCTAGGGAAAGCTCCCTGGCCCCGCTCCACGCAGCTGCCCGGCGCGGGACGTAGCAGGACCGGCTCGGTTCGGTTCAGTGCGTCCCCCGGATGCCATCCCGGTGGGCTCCTTACGGCCGCTCCAAACGGCAAGCTGGCTGCGATTGCAAAGACGTCAACATATCTGCTAATAATTCACAGTCAGCAGCGCTTTTCAAATAACCAAATAGTCCTCCTAAGTCCCGCACATGCCCCATGCTGTTCCAGAGGCACCTCTGTGGCGTCATCATTAATTAGGATAATCACATTTCTCTTTTATCTCCATTCAGCGATTACAAAGTCATTTTGTCGGGCATAAATTACTCATTCATTATTATGGAAAAATTTATTTCTTACAAACTTCAAACAACATATATGTTATCTCCTAGAGCACACTGTCTTCTAGGAAGTAGATACCATTTTCCACACTGAATAAGTATAATTCAGAAGGACATTTCTAAATAACACCTCATCCGGCTTTATGTTCAGCCTGTGCTATTTCAATGCTTCATTGGATGGGGATCTACAAAATGATATGATTCATCTTTAAAGTTAGCGTAATTTTCCTCTTTTCCTTTGGAAAAGCTTTTTGATGGATATATTCCCGCCTGAAAGTCACATAGCACTTCTAAAACCCTTAGTGCTCGCCTTGAAACATTTTAAGCCCCAAATATGTTTATGTGTATGTATCTCTATTATGGTATTGGTGGTATTAAAAAAGTGATTTCACAAAAACTGAAGGTCAGGAAATACCTTCCACTTAATTTCAACTGCCATTTTGAAATTAATTAGACAATTTTAATATTTAATAAGAACCACCTCATTTTCCCTTGCTTACGATTTTGCAACGCCTCTTAATATGTGATACTTGCATCAGAATTACCTGGAATGATGTTTTAAAACGGTGATCCCCATTCCCAGATCCAATTTAAAGTTTTCTGGGTGTTTTTTTTTTTTTGTACTCTGCGTTGAACACACCCCACAGGTGATGTTCCACACATTAAGGCTTTTGGAAAATCTTGAGTTGATGGCTCACCTGTCATACAGCCTGTAGGGGAGACGTTCTCTTAGGCTCTCCTCGCAGGCCTGAGAATTAAGTTGACACAGAACCAGAGGAAAGCATACGGATTTATTTAATGTTAGTTTTCTGTGCCGCAGGAGCCCTGCTAAAGGATGGAGAAGCTGGGAAGTGGCCAGGCTTACTGCTGGGACAGGTGTGTTGAACACAGACAGGCAGTTGTGGGCAAGTAACGAGAATATGTTGGGAGAATAAGGGAAGATAAGAGTTAGTTTAACAAGGTTTCACAGACCTCCTGTCCCCAGTCTCCTCTCCCCAGAATGTGTGTTTCTCCCTGGTACAGGGAGAAGGTCTATCCCATGGGAGTTTCATCTCTTGGAAGCAAAGAGGGATGGGGGTCAGACCCCCGCCCCTGTTGCACTTGTTGTCTTCAGTTGCCTGTGGCTTCCAATAACCCTCCTGCCAAAGTGGCATATTTTGGGGTGGCACATTCGGACACCCTTCCAATCCTAAATGTCATCTACGCAGCGCTTCTTCGAGTGGGGAAAGCTGTGCGGCCTCTGTGCCTCTCCATCCATGGGATGACGGTTCTCTGTAAACCCGCCTTGCTGCTTTTGGACCATGCGGTGGGAGGTCTCACGCTTGTCAAAGGCTTTCAGTCTGAACTTCAGTTCTTTGGCAGCCCCGTTTCCTCCAGAGTTTAGGAAGCTTCTGATCCCTTTGTTTCCAGTCCGTCCCACAGGCCCACGTGCTTCCACGTTCTCTTACACAGGATCCTAACACCCTGCTTGTTCCTTTTTCTCTCACATCTGAAGTGTTACCTGGGGACCACTGAAGCAGTTGGTGGGAGAGACGACACCTTAATCACGACCCTGTTATTTTTGTTCATCTGAGAATTCTTCTGGTGTTCTGATATTTTTAGTCTTTCTCAAACATATTCCTTAATATCTGGGGTTAAGGAATATTCAGGATTTCTAATGCTCCAAAACCTTGTACCCTACTTACCAGACCTTCGCTGACTCGATGAAGACTAACATGGCGGCCTTGAGGCCACTTGTTAAAGATGGCAGACCACACAATGGGAGGACCTCTTTTGACCTCTTTTTGAACACCAGCCAGTTCCTGCCTGAGATAATTTTTGGGGCAATATTTTGCAGGAGAAACCACATAATAGCCAATATACAAGAATACTGACCATTTTCAGCTGCTAGACTCCAAAGCTACATGGTCTGTTTTTCTACCATATGCATGCAGATGGTAGCTTCACAAATTCCTTGCCACTGCATAGTTCAGGCTACAAGTTTTCTGACTCCAATATCTGATGCATCGTGCCCTGTTCCCCTACCCTACTCTGTTAGTAGATAATTCGTGTGTTTTATTTTTTTCCTATGACAACATTCATCCTGGTGCAACTCTGTGTATTAGCTAAAATGATGTTAGGTATGTTAACAGATAAATTTTCAAACCTCAGGGCTTTATAGTAAAAGAAATTAAAATCATCCACAACTGAACTTGAAATTAAATATTCCTGGCTGGGGGTGACTCTTCTCCAAATACATGAGTCAAGGACAGACTATCCCTCCATCCTATGGTCTGCCATCTTTAACAAGTAACTCTTAAGGCTGCCATCTAAGTCTTCATCAAGTCAACAAAGGACTGCTAAGTTGGGGAGAAAGCAACCTGCTTCATATGCACCACCTTGCCTGGAGGTAGCAGAAACCATGCCCATTTATGTTCACTGGTGAGAACTGCTCTCCATAGTCCCAGAGACCCATGGGTGGCAGAGAAACATACCCCTGGGTGCACCATCTCTTCTGGGAAGCAACTCCTCCCTATGGAAGAGGAGTAGAAATTATTATATTCAATGCCTCTTAATATGTGCAACTTGTATCAGAATTACCTGGGATGATGTTTAAAAATGGTGCACCCCATTCCCAGATCCAATTTAAAGTTTTCTGGGTGTTTTTCGTACTCTGCATTGAACACAATGAGCGTTTGAGGGGACTCTCCAAACGAAAGGATTACATAAACAAAAATGTGGACCATTTCCTTGGTTGAATTGCTTTATGAGTCCAAGAGAGAAGATTGGGCTGCAGAAAAAGGTTTAAGAGGGGTGGAGGACAGACTCTAAACAGTAATTTAATGCTTTAAATGCCAAGCTATGATACATAGAAAGACATGTGTAGATTGTAGTTTTGTAAGCTCAGGTCCGTAAAGTGGTCAGAAATTAAATTTTATTTTTGAGTTCCTGCATTTTTTTTTCTGAAAGGTCACCCATAGTTTTCTTTAGAATCTAAAAATCATCATTATTGAGCCCGTTAGGTATTTAGGACGGGTGCTGGTGATGAAGGATGGGTGCCGTGGGCTATCCTGAGGGAGTTCTTGTCTTGTCTGTTTCTCTCGTTTTGTGTGACTGTGAACAAGTTACTGTTTCTCTCTGAGCAGCTCGTTTCTTGTTTAAGAGTAGAGTTACTAATGGCATCTGCTCCACCAAGCTGCTGGAGAATTAAATGGACTGATGTGTGGAGGCCCTCGTCTCGGTGCCCAGCACATAGTATGTACTCAGGGAACGCGGTTGTTTCTGTGATCAAAACGTTGCAGATGTTTGTGATACAAGTGCGGAGAGAAACGAGGGGTGATAAGAGGTGCTGCCTTGGAGGGGATAGCCTGGAAGGGGCAGATGCAGGAGAGAGATTAAATGTCTGCAATCGCGTACAAGCCCTTAGCTGAAATATATTTGCTGCGTTGCGGAGTTAGTCTTTTTATAGCACTCATTTTCCAGCAATTTGCATGACATTAACTATAATTATCACCGCTATTACAATTACTATTATTGTTTGGCTCTCTTCCTAGGCTAAATGAGTATCTGTGGGGCGGAGGCTGGCAGTTCCTCTTGCTGAGTTAACAGTGGGACCGTGGGTGGGAGTTCCAGCATCCGTGAGGCAGAGTTCTGAGTGTTTTTTTCTCAACCTGTGTGCTGCCTGCATCCAATAGGAACACTGCTCATCGAGCCCAGTTTTCCTTGCTGTACGGAAGAATTACAGTGCAAGCTGTTACCAAAAACCCTGTGATGATGGGCTGCCCAACAACTTTCTTGGAGAGGGGCGACATCCTGCACCCGCCCTGTCCAATGCGGTCACCTACCTGGTGGGGCAGGCATGTTGAACATGTTTCACATACGGCAACTGGATAGTCGAAGTGTGGCTCATGGGACCAAAGACCAAAGATTTTGAGTTTAATCAACAGAGAAACATTCAATGGAAATGAATGCCGTTCTTTTATTTCTCTTCATTGGCTTTTAGCCATACGCTGTCACTCTACAGGGACATTGGCATAACTAACGTGTTGGATTCAATGAAAGAGTGTGCTTCGAAGTCGGTATGGGGGGACTTAGGCCACGCCTGCTAACCAGTGTGTCTTAGTTGTTCATGAGCAGGCTTTCAGGAAGAATGTGTGAAGGGGAGCCCCGTGGGAAATCTGATACACTGAGACTCACCTGGATGTAGAACACTCATAGTCGCCTCCACCAGCCCCCTGGGAGGCTGTCATTGATGGTAGTCGGCCCTGGACGGTTGGGGGCCCCCACCCTCTCCCATCCTTGGGATGCTGCTCTGCCCCCATTCCCACAGTGCGAACTGTCTTCAAGGATGCGGCCCTGAGAGGGAAAGGGGGTGTTGAGACCATCGGGACTGCATATGCGACTGAGCCCGGCTAAGGCCCCTACACGGACCTTCAGGGCTCCGGGCAAGTGTGGAGGTGGGCTCATCTCGACACCACCCAAGACCACGTAGGTACATTCCTTTGATTACTTACTTGCCACCCTAACAACCTTCCATCTGTCCTTGTGCTGCGGGATCGGGGGCCGGTTTGGGAGCTGACAAGCGTTCTCACCCGGCGTGGTCCATCGCTCTACTTCATGGTGATGCAGTGTTGATGGCGATGGCTGTTTTGGGATCTTATATTCTCGATACTATCCAGTGATACTGGACAGTTCACCAGTTTACTCATTGGTTTGGAAGAAGCAGGGATGACGAGCTGAAAACAATTACCAAAGGAGAATCTAAAATTTTGTGGTGTTTTGTTAATTAAAATATTATTTATAATTATGGGAAATGTAAGACAAAAGCATCACCATCTTAGAAGGCTAGTTACCAGAGTAATAACAAAAACAAAAATATGTGCAGAGCATTTATATTAATTTGAATATCGTTTCAGAGTCACAGGAAAACTGTGTAGCTGATTTGGAAGGTGCGTCTAAGAGGAACCAAATTATAGCAGGTGTGAGGACGACTGATGCAGGATGTTCTGTGTGACCTAAGTCTTCTATGACTTCGGTGCCATTTCTGTTAAGTTAAAGAAAAGGGGGTTGAGAAAGAAGGCAAACACTGGTGGGAAGATAACCTGCTTCCAGAATGGGTGCCTGAGGAGGCCATGGAGATGTCCTCGGGCATGAGTATGACGTCAGCTGGGCCGCCTCTGAGGCCTGAAAAATGAAGGGACCCTGCAGACAAAAGCAGACTGGCAGGCAGCATGACAGACTTAACCTCTGGAAGTGAGCCTCAAAACACAGAATTCCTCAGTTTCCCAAATGGAACAGATTTGCTGGAATTTCAGACAGTTGCGTTGACTTGGGCCATTTTCACTAGCTTCAATTCTTGTGGCTTTCCCTTCAATGCCAAGAGAAGCAACGAGCTTGAAGTATTTTTAGCCGACTCAAAGGCGCAGACAAACGATGAGGCTGTGATTCCCGGAGGGCTGCCCACATGTGATTGAGTCCGTGTGGGAGTCTGGGCAGGAGGGTGAAGGCCAGGGGTCAGCGGTGGTGGAGGTAGAGACAAGATATGCACATGCTGGAGTTTTATCTAAGATTCTGACACCTGTTCTCAGAGCAACGCACAGCCTGTGGCATCTCTCCAGCATGGGGGCCGGGCACAGGACAGCTTCATCTGGGGCCTTGGGCTTGGATTTCCAGCTGAGCCATGGGACGGGTCCCACCGTTGGATGCTGGGTAGGCGCCACCAGGAAGGAAGAGGCCTTTGCTCCATGCAGGTGGTGTGTTGCGGGGTGGGGGATGGGCAAGGAAGTCAGGGGCACCGGGAGAGTGGTGTGGCAGGGATGGGGGCCTGATGCTGGGCTCCATGAGGAAGAAAGGAAAGGATCCAAGCTTCTGAGCCAGGGTTCGAATGTAACAGTAACACATGCTAAGGAACTGTGTCCTGTGTGTGGCTCACGAAACACCATCTTAATATTTTGAATACATGTCCTCTTGCGGTTAGAAGAAAGTGGGAATTTTATCTTAATTTTTATTTTTGCCTAAGAATGTAATCCTGTCAAAAAGTAGAAATTCGGCACATCTGGGTGGCTCAGTCGGTGAAGCATCTGCCTTCGACTCAGGTCATGATCTCAGGGTCTTGGGATCGAACCCCACATCAGGGTCCCCGCTCAGCGGGGAGTCTGCTTCTCTCTCTCTCCTCCCTACTCATGCTCTCTCTCAGTCTCTGACAAATAAATAAAATCTTAAAAAGAAGTGGAAATCTGTTATAAATGTTAGGTGCAAGTCTGGACTTGTTTTCTCCAGTGCAAAAATCCAGACCTGCGTCTCCAAGTTCCTCCTGCTCAAAGTTTTTCAGCCTTTGCCTTTCTCGCGCCCTTGAGATAATCTGTAATGACGTGCAGCGGCACCTTATTCCTTCAGGAAATTGATTATTCTTTGATTTCACACTCTCTTAGCTTCCTCTCCACTTAGTGTGATGTCGGTTGAATTTTCCCTGCTTTCCTGGCGTTTTGTCTCATAATTCCCATTTGCTCAGAGTTAGAAGAGTGAGGCAGCGTCGGTAATACTGGGAAGTCTTCCACAGTAAGCTCCCTTGACGATATCGATGCCGTGGAAATGGGAACGAGAATGTCCTTCCTTCAAGTGGGTCTTTAGGCTCATTTTATGTGGGACAAGAAGCGGATGCCAGAATGTGAACAATAAAATTACACGGAAAATTTTTATGATGAATCATTGAATATTTAATGAGTTCTAGAAAGGAGACTGTCAGAGACTGGGGCGGGGGGCAGAAGGCGGTGAGGGGAACATGAGAAAGCCAGAAGACTGAGGCTCTGCAGTTCTGAGGCGACGGGAGCTGCCTCAGCGCCCGCCGAGCCTGGGGGAGATTTGTCCCCAGGAGGCTTCCCCGCGCTGTCTGTGGGGCCGGGGCCCTCGCTGGAAAGACCCTCGCAGAACAGAAGAATGTCAGCATCTCCTTAGGGTTTTTCTTGGTCCTTCTCCAGGACTGGGGTTTGGGTTCGAGAACAACAGGAGATTCATTTTTCCGGTGACTTTCATTCAATCCTGTGCACAGGAAGCGACAGGAAGGGGCGCTCTTGTAACTCACACAGGTGAACACCTTCTCAGAGCGCTTCCTATCTCCATATTGCAGAAGTGCCTTTAGATCTTGCCTTCTCAGAGGCCAGCGTTCTTTCCTGTTTCAATCTCTAACTGGTGTTTATGGGACTTCCAGGTGTGCTGGCATTTCAGCAACATCCCTGAAGTTGCCCCCCCAGGCATTCCTGAGAACGGGCCTTGGAGAGCCCGGGGTCAGGGCCCTCTGTGGGCCACCAGCCTGGATTAGGAGTCAGCCAGGGTTTCAGGGGTAGGTGGGGCATGAACAACAGACATTTATCCTCCATGGTTCTAGAGGCTGGCATGTCAAGGTCAAGAAAAGGTAGGTGTATATAGAAGATCGGATTTAGGGATGTGATAGTTTGATTCAGAGCACACTTTACTTTTCCTCATGAAAATGGGTTTGAACCCATGATGAATTACGTACAAGGGCTCGTTAAGTCCATCATCATCTTGCAAGCATGTTTTCATCAGTGGAACTAGGTCTTCAAAGGAAACCTTCCCTAGAGGAAAGCGGGATTCTGATGACCTTGCATGCATGAGTGGGGTGGGAAGGAGGTCTTCCTTGCTCTTCCCCATGGTTCTCTCACCTGTGATGCCCTCGGAGATCCCCATGGCTCCAGCAACGTTGTGAAGTTCAGTTTGAAAATCACTGGACACTGTATTTTTAAAAAAGGTTTTATTTATTTATTTGACAGAGAAAAAGAGCACAAACAGGGAGAGCAGCAGGCAGAGGGAGCAGGGACTCTGACACAGGGCTCAATTCCAGGACCCTAAGGTCATGACCTGAGCTGAAGGTAGATGCTTAAGCGACTGAGCCACCCTGGACACTGTATTTTTTAAAAAAAGACTTTATTTTTAGAGCAGTTTACATTTGACGGGAAAATTAAGAAGGCACCAAGATGCCCCCATCCCAGCATGTGAACAGCCTCCCCCGCTACCAGCATCCCTAGCAGGTGGGACGTTTTCACCATCGATGAACCCCACTGACATGTCCTCTGAACCCGAGCCCATGGTCTACCCTCGGGCTTGCTGTCGCGGCTGTGCCGTCCATGGGCTTGAACAGAGGTGCAAGGACACTCATCCCTCATTCTCACGCCACGGAGAATGTGTGCATGGCCTGGAAACTCCTCTGTGCCCAGCTCCTCACCCTCCCACCTGATTCCATAAAGGAGAAAGCTAATGCCAAGAAATATTAAGTATTTTGCCCAAGGCCAAACAGATAATTAGTGGCTGATCCTGGGCTATTGATTTCCAGCCCAGGGATTTTTTTTCCTAATCAAATATTAATAATGAATAGAGGAATTGCCTTTACTTTCATATTGTTATTGTGCGTTAAGCAATTTTTTTCCCTCTACCCTCTGATGTTGTTAAATAACTAATGATTTACCTCCAGACTTTGGATCTTGGGGAAAATTCTCGGTGTCTTTAGCAGCTTCTTGGAATTCACCAACAATAATTTCGGGCAGATGGTGACGTTTTCTGGCTTCCTTGGCTCTCCGCCATCTGCGGCTTTGATGTCCTGGCGACAGAGAGGAGTGATTTAGCTCTTTTTCGGACGGAGTCAGAGGTTTCCTTCCTGTTACTTTGACGGCACATTCTGCGGCCCCAGTTGCGTCCCTCCTCCGTGGATGCACCTGCTCTGTCTCAGCCAGTCCGCAGCACCGCCTCATCTCTCCATCACGGTTCTTGTAATCACAGGGTTGTTTTCATGGTGTGACTTTCCTGATGGTAGGACTCACCGGCTCTCCTCGGGGTCCGGAGCTTCCCGAGTTGCCATAGCTCCCGAGGGGGCCGCGTCGCACGAACCATTACATTCTGCACGCCGTCGTTCTTTGACCTCCCCAGGACCTAATTCACGGTTTCCTTCTCCATGGAAATGCACACTGCTTTTCTGCAACATTCATAAGAAGCAGCTACTGTTGAACTTCCTCAAAATAAGTTCTCTGTACAGATGTTTTAGCTCTGCTCAGCTCTAGATGCAGCTACGGCCATCCATGGGTTGATTTCGCCCATGGTACTGGCACGTTCGGAGAACACCCTGGGAGCTGGGGGCGATTACCGTGTGGAGCCGAGACAGCCATGCTTTTCCTGATCATCAGCCCCGCACCTTCTTTTATGAGCCCTTTGGATCTCAGATGTGGGGCAGAAGTAAAGTCCTGACTATGGGAATTTCCTCAGGCCTATTCTCACGGTGTAGTCAAGGTGAAGGTGGGATTCAGGGTGATGCTAGTGTCTGATGGAAACAACCAATGCTGCCTGGGAGAGAGGCTAGGAACCACTTTTCACTCAAGAGATGTCATGAAAAAGGCAGTGAGGGGGATGGTGAGTGTGGTTCTCGTGTTAGATTGTAATTGGGATCAGGAGAGTCATTAAACACTTCGGGTATCTTTAAGGTTTCCTGTGTTCTGTTCTCTGGTGGAATTATCACAGAATTCCCAAATGATGGATCCATATATGAAAACCCATCTGAACTACATCTGGGCATGGAGGACAGTAGAGCTCCTCCTGGGGCTCTGGTGGTCAGGGCTTCTCTCCTGTAGACAGAATCACCAAGTAGGCGTCCTAACCAAGACATCCAAGAGGAGCAAAGGAGTGCAGTCCACAATGAGCCTAGGAACTTACACCCTACCACACTTAATATGCCTCTGCACGCCCATAAATCTCATAAAATAATTTGTCTCATCTGTGTCCCAAACCTTACTAATTATGGATATGTTCAGTATTTCAGTTAAAACTGAATTGTCCAGAGAGTTGTCTCCGTTCATCAAAACATACATGAAGATGAAACTCTTTTTAGGGATCTACTGCACCAGGCATCTGGGAGTGATGTGGGAGCTGAGGTGGGGGCCCCAAGGAGGCTTGTAGTCACCCAACTCCCCGGCTGCATTCAGGAGAGACACTGGAGGTCCTGAAAGCCACAGTTTGGAAAATCATCATTCTGGACCACAAGTCGGCGCGCGCAGCAGTGTACCGAACGCAGTCATTAAACCACACTTTAATAGGAACAGATGGGAGAAATCCCCATCTCCATTCCCTCGTGTGGGCTGTGCCGTTCTGTTCTGAATTACCATCTTCGCCACCATGGAGTTAGCACCTGCTCTGTATCAAACGTCACGTCAGGCTTGCTGACACCTGCAAACAAGACATAGCCCTGTCCTCATAGGTCCTATATTCCAGCGGACAATCAGCATGATGGAAGATGTATCAATTTTTAAAAGGTTATACTTTTTAAAAAGAATGTCATGAAAGGGATAAAAATAAAACAACAGAGTAAGATCCAAGAGCGGCGATGAGTAAAACCCCTGTAAGGACTAGAAAGGGAGAGCAGGACCTGGCTGTGTGGGGAGAGGAGAAGGAGGGCTGTCTCAGGGGATGCTGCACGTTCCGGGGCTTGGGGTGTGGGCAGGGGGATGGAGGTGGTGCTTCAGGAAGGGTCTGCATGTCCCTGAGGACTGGGGATGCTCAGCATGTTTCCATGCGGCTTTGACATTTGTGTGTATTCTTTGGAGGGACGTCTGTTCAAGTCCTTTGTCCGTTGTTAAATCACGGATTTTTCCTCCTGAGCTTCATGTTTCCTTATATATTTTGGGTATTGGCTTTCAGTGTTGCATCCAAGATGTCATTGCCGAGATGAATGTGACGAAGTTTCCCCCTGTGTTTTCTTCTGGGAGTGACGGGTATTATTTATAAAATTGTAAGTTTTGGCACGGGTACGGAGAAATTGGAGCCCTTGGACATTGCTGGTAGGGAAGTAAAATAGCACGGCCATTACGGAAAACACCATGCGGGTCTAAAAAATTAAAATAAAAATAACTTAAAAATAGAATAACTATATAATCCAGAAATCCAACATCCAAGTATTTATCTGAAAGAAGTTGTCTCTCTTTTTTTTAATCCCAAAGAAATGAAGATCCACTGTATAACATAGTAGCTGTGGTTTGCGATATTGTACTGTACATTTTAAATTCTGTTAAGAGGGTAAATCCCATGTTAAGTGTTCTTACCACAAGAAGAAGGAGGAGGAGGAGGAGGAGGAGGAGGAAGGGGAGAAGGAGGAGAAGAAGGGGAAGAGGAAGAACAAGAGGAAGAAGGGGGAAGGGGGAGGAGGGGAGAAGAAGAAGGAAGCAGAGGAAGAGGAGGAGGGGAAGGATGAGGAGGAGGGGAGAAGGGTAGAAGGTGGGACAAATCCAATGTTGACAGATCCTCCTGAAAAAAAGATAAATGTGGTGAGAACTAAGTTTGGAGGGACAGTCTGTAGTCTCCAGAGAGGCTTTAGGAATTTGGTTGTATTCTAAATGCAATGAGACCATATTTGAAAGGTTTCAAGCATAGGAATATTGAGATTTAATATTTTGTTAAAATACGTGCTTTGGTGCTGCCTGGTGTAGATCAGATGGGGGTTGATGGGCAAGTAGGGAAGTAGAGAAGCCAAAAGGCATCACTTAATTGAGCTCAGCAAGGACCAGGGTCAGTGGCGTGTCTTAGAGTGAGATTCTATCGTGATGCTCAGGGACACTGATAGACCCAGCAGAGCTCTTCACATCCTGCTCCCGGGAAACCTAGATAACTTCGGTTAGATCAAGCTGAGGAAAACAGTCATTTTATAAACTAACAGTCATTTCATAAAACAACTGTATTACTGAGAAAAAGTAATTCTTCCTGAGAGTTTAAACTGGGGGGAACAACACATGTGAAGAAGCCTAGGGCGTGACCTTGGATATTATTTCAGGAAAGAGTTGGTCATTTGACAGAGAAGGACACAGCCTGTGATCCAGGAGCTGAAAACCGTGAGAAGACAGGAGAAGAGGAGAAGTAATGGGAGGTTTGAAGAGGAAACAAAAACTAATTGGATCCATATTAGCAGAGACTCACATCGCACTGTTAGAGAAAAAACAGGAGGATGTAAAGAAAAACTGTTACCAGGAAAATCAAGAAAATGTCATATCAAACACAAGGAAACGTTGGGTCCTGAAAATCATTCCTAAGGTTTTCTATGGAAACTCAACTTGAATTTCAGAATGGACTCTCAGTTTCTACTGATTAAATGAGGAAGACAATATTGTCCCATTCAAGCCTCACACTATTCACAAGGTAAAGACACACATTTGCTAGGGAGAGAACTTATTTTCTAAGCACTCAGGCTCTACTTAATATATGCAGTAATTGGAATAATGGCCATATATCATTTCTTACATGCATTTGTAAAGAAAGCTAATTCAAGCTTAAAAAACATCATTTTAATTATTCCTAGGAAAGTGTCTGCAGCTCCCACTTTTACAGAATTCCATCTCATATCAAGTGTAATACAGAGTTACCTAAGAAATAATACTAATCGAAAGTTCAACTGATAATAATGGTATACAATTTATATTTTAAACCTTGTCTAATCAAAATAAAATACCCAAAATGATAAAAAAAATCACTGTTCTGCCTTGTGTCATAAGACTCTCACATACTGAATCAGATAGGTATGCATCTCTTTGTTTCAGCAAGTAGGAAACTCAGAATCAATTTTAAGTTGGACTTCAGTAGTCATGGAGGATTTTGAGATGTATTTCTCTCTCTGGGGCTGAGGAATAGGATTTTTTTTCTTTAGCAGGTTGACATGGTGGATTACACTGATTGATTTTTAAATCCCCAACCTGCCTCCCATGCCTGGAATAAATCCACCCTTGTTAAAGTGTGTAATTATTTTTTATATGTTGTTGGGTTGATTTTGTTAATCTATTTTTGTGGATTTTGGTTCATGAGTGATACTAGTTTGTGTTTTTCTTTACTTGCAATGTCTTTATCTGGTTTTGATATTAGGGTAATTCTAGTTTCATAGAATGAGTTAGGAAAGTGTTCTCTCTGCTTTTAATTTCTGGAAGAAATTGCGGACTGTTGGTATCATTTCTATATTAACTGTTTGATAGAATTCACCCATGAAACCATTTGGGCCTGGTGACTTCTTTTTTGGAAAGTTATTCTCAATTCAGTTCTGTTAACAGACACAGGGCCCTGGAGATATCCGGTTCTTCTTAGGTACGTTTTGATACTTTGTGTCATTCAAGGCCTTAGTCTATTCAAGGGGTCAGTAAGTTATCAAGACTGGGCATAAAACAGTTTTGGGTCACTTTTCTTCTTGTAATGTTTATAGGATCAGTTGTTTCTTTCATAATATTAGAAATTCACATCTTCCCACCCACCCCCTTTTTTTGGTTGGTGAGTCTGCTTACAGTTTATCAGTTTTGCCGATGTTTTCAGTTTTGTTGTTATTCATTTTCCTAATGACTCTTATTTTCAATTGTATTGATTTCTGCTCTGATTTTTATTACTTTCTGTTCTGATTGCCTTCAGGTCAAATTGCTCTTCTTTCTCTAGTTTCCTAAGGGGGGACGCTTAGGATATTGATTTCAGATCTTTATTCTTTTCTATTGTATGTATTCAGTGCTATAAATTTTCCTCTAAGCATTGTTTTTAAGTATATGCCATAGATTTAAATAACTTTTATTTTTGTTATAATTTAGATAAAACTTTTTAAAATTTCTCCTGTGATTTCTTTTTTCACGTGTAGTTTATTGAAGTCTTTTTTTTTTTATTTTTTTTAAGATTTTATTTATTTATTTGACAGACAGAGATCACAGTAGGCAGAGAGGCAGGCCGAGAAAGAGGGGGAAGCAGGCTCCCCGCTGAACAGAGAGTCTGATGTGGGGCTCGATCCCAGGACCCTGAGATCATGACCTGAGCCGAAGGCAGAGGCTTAACCCACTGAGCCACCCAGGCACCCCTTTTCTTCTTTTTTTTTTTTTTTTAATTTCCAAGTATTTCAGAATTTTCCAGTGATCTCTGTTGTTGATTTCTGCTTTTTTTCATTGTTGTCTTAAAACATATTTTGCATTTCTATTTTTGTTTATCTTGTTTTTTATTTTATATTTACGTTTACTTTATATCACAGAATAATCTTGTTGTTGTTGGATGACGTGCCCTATAGATGTCCCTTTAGATCCGAAGTGACATTTGGGTCTCATTTTTTATCCACTCTGACAATCTATCTTTTTAATAGGAATTCAATTTCTGGGCCAAAAAGTATTCCTTTGGCTCTTGTGTTCCTTGGACATACCCATTTCATTGTATTTTTTATTGTTGTTTTGGTCTTAACTTTTTTTTTTTTTTTGAGTATGCCACGATTTTCTTTCTTTCTTTCTTTTTTTTTTTTAAGTTTTTTTTTTTTAATTTATTTGACAGAGATCACAAGTAGGCAGAGAGGCAGGCAGAGAGAGGAGGAAGCAGGCTCCCTGCTGAGCAAAGAGCCAAAGGCAGCGGCTTTAACCCACTGAACCACCCAGGTGCCCCAGAGTATGCCACGATTTTCTAACTCTGTGATGTTGCAAGATAATCCTGCACATTTCCTACCCTGTCGTTAGCTCATCCACTTCCCTGTGGAGCGTGGCCCTTTTTATCTGAGAATGACGTTAGAACTGGTTCAGGGTGTGCTCCTTGCTCCTGGCATCATGGTCTCCAGGCCCCCTCAGCTGACCCAGCAAAGCATTGTATACGTGTGTCACTCCTCCTTGTGCACACCCATGTACAGGTGTCGTTCACCCATCTGTGACTGTCTCCGGCTCTGACCCTGACCACACCTAACCTCCGTCTCCTTCTCTATATCTGTAACCTCCCGTCCCAGTGTTAAGCGCACATACAAACATTGTTCGTGTGAGTAATCCCTGAAATCACACAACTTGTGTTGCGTGGTTCATACGCGCACAGGTACCACCCTCAACTGAACAGACCAAAAGCTGCAGCACAGAGGAACCTGTTTCTGTTTTGTTTTCTTTTTGTTGTTTTGTTTTTTTTTTCCTTCTGCCCAGTTATGTGCTTGGTATATGACACTGTCTCTACTTCTGACTCCCTGGGAGTGGTGTGGAATTCAAGGGAGGAAGAACTATGGGTTTCCCTACCTTACTCTTTCATCCCTGTCAGCATTTTTGGCACAAATGTTTGATTAATACAGGCAAGCGGCAAAAGTCTGGAAGGTTACGAGAGAGCCCCTGCTCATTCGTGTTCCTAGATCATAAATGCCTTGTATCTGGGTTCCACGACAGGTCTCACTTGAAGGGAAAGGGTGGCCGGTGAGGGCAGTTAGTAGCCCCATGGACTTCACTGGGGACATTCCACACCTGCCTTGGACTCACTTCGGGTCCCTTTGCATTCCCACCAGAGTGTGTGCTCTGGAGGGTCCCAGCTGCTGGGTGACTGTGAGGCAACGTGAAATGCTGGTCCATCTTCTCAGCGCACACACGTGCTCCTTGTCCCATCAGCTATGAATTACAAGGAGGCTCAAAGATAAAATTATTAAGGATTTCAAGATGGTGGTACCAGAATATTCAGCTAAGGGCAGGCTTTTTGTGAGCATAGGTTACGCACCCCTGCATTAAAACGCGAAATCCAGTGTCTGCCTTTCTTCAGCCCGAAACATGGTTTCCTCACGTCACTCCAGCAGGAGTGCGAGGTACAGGCACTGCTTAAAATTCACCCGTATCTTAGAGGCAGACATAGTAAACCACTCTCAGATATTTCCTTTCCAAAAAGCAGATCGTAAACCATCTTGGCAAAAGAGCTTCCGAATAGGAAAAATACATAAATTACTTGCTCCGAAGTGGGTTAACCTGTGTGCAAAACTATGAATCCAATACTTACTGTGTGCCCATAGCCAAGTTACATTATTATCTGAGACTTAATCTTTTAAAATAAATGAACTAGGAAAGATAATTTTCATCTTAAAATTTTTCATGTGGATTAGAAGTAATAAATAGAAATGATTTTAGCACTGGCCCAGCAAACGTTATGTACCTGATCAATGATAATTATTACTGTGATGCTAGCAGCATTATTGATAAAATATTCCAGATCAATAGATTTAAAAGACTATTGAATGCTGACTTGAGAAGATAGGAGATGTTTGATAGGTGTCGTACATGGCCTCAGAGAGCCTCAGTTTTGCTACTCTAACTGTTCCAGTGATATTGACCTTGGTTTCAAAATGATTTGATTTCCATTTCAAGTTGTTGTTCACTTTTCATGATGTATGCCCAAAACTCATGGGTGACTAACAATACGAAATTATTTATATGAACAAACAAGATACTGACATACTAAAAAGATATCAAAACATAAAAATATTTTTAAAAAATTTGCAATTTTTTTTTCTTAGCAGGTCCTCCTCTGCCTGAATTTTTTTTCTCTCTCTTATAGGTGTTCTTTCTTAAAATATTATAACTTTTTACTGTATAAAATTTGAAAACTAATAAAAATAGTTGAACATCAATCTTCTCATTTCTGGAGTAGAACTCCCCAGCTCCGTATGTTGAGTTTCCCTGGGATCTTCCTCAGCTTCTTGTTCCCCAGTGCATTCTCTGCACCCAGCACCCCCACAACACAAGCATCTCAGAACAAACATCGTAGGGGTGCCTGGGTGGCTCAGTCATTAACTGTCTGCCTTTGGCTCAAGTCAAGGTCCCAGGGTCCTGGGATCAAGCCCTGAATTGGGCTCCATGCTCGGCGGGAAGTCTGCATCTCCCTCTTCCTCTCCCTGCTTGTCTTGATGTCCCTCTGTCAAATAAATAAATTAAATCTAAAAAAAAAAAAAGAGAGAGAGAGAGAGAGAGAGAGAGAGAACAAACGTTATAGTCTGGCTCAAGACCTGTATCTCCAAGTTAGATCTGTTAATGTGATGATAGATAGATAGAGAGATAGATAAGTTGGATGGGTAGATGGATGGACAGTCGGATGGACGGATAGGATGGGTTGATATATAGATAGATAGACAGGATATGGATGATACTAATATATGTTTGATTTTCCTCTGTTCACTGGACCTCAAAATTAATAGAGCATCTCTATCAGCATGAACTTTCATGAATTTCCACAAGGATTAACTCATTTCATTGAATTTTACAGGGTAGTTGCCTCCTTTTTTTTTAAGCCCTTCCTGTATACTATGAAATAGTCACTCTGCTGACAAAACAACAAAGTGTAATCACATGACATTCTTTTGGAACATTAAGCTTGTGGGCTTAAGCAAACTTGGGTCCAAACGGCTCTCCAGCTCTTCCCTTACACGTAACTCTGCTTGGATTAGGAAACGAGAAAAGGAAGGATTTGGGGCTGATCTGCTTGAAATATCACGGCTTCTTTGGGGCCAGGGGATAGTGATGGCCGTGCCTCTAAGATATCGGAGACCAAGTAAGTACATGTTCATCACGGTCTCTCTAGGAGTAGCCTCACCGTGACCATTCGGTCTGGGGCTTTGCTGGCCGCCCTGTTCCAGGCCCTCCGCCTGGACCGTGGGCCCCTGGTCACTTTTTGGTCACTGATAGATCTCAGGACATCACTAATGGTCTTGCTAACAGAAGCAGGTGCCTGGTTCTTTCCACAAAAAGGTGGAGCCTCCGACGTCCTTCCCCAGGAGAAGAGCAGGTGTTTGATGGTCCAGCTGCCTGGACACTTCCTCGGTGCACACAGCCTGTCCGCTGGCACACAGCTGCCAACCGCGGCTCCAGGATGCTGTATGGAGAATCCATCAGGAGCTCCTTGCCCACTCTCCACATTTCTAGACCTATTGCTCTCCGTTCTGTCTTCTCTTTCCAGAAAAATCTTGCTGACATTCACATCTGGTGACACCCCTTTTGTTGTGGACGAACTGTGTGCTGCCACCCCCAAATTCTTAGGCTGAAACCTGAACCCCACTGGGGCTATGTTGGGGACAGGGTCTATGGCGGGGTGATTAAGGGTCAGTGAGGTCATGAGGGCAGGGCCTAATCCTGCAGGCCTTTTCCTTTAAGAAGACAGACAGCAGAGACCTCGCTCTCCGAGTGTGTGCACAAAGGAAAGATGACATTTGCCCCCGAGGAGAGGCCTCCCCAGAACTTGAGCCCGCGGGCTCCCTGCTTTAGGACTTCCGGCCTCCAGAGGTGTGGGGAAGAAATGTCCACAGTCTAAGCCCCTGGCTGCCCTCCTGGACTGACCAGGCGTGTCCTGACCTGGGCTCTGCACCGTCAGTAAACGGGACCCAGGATGGCCTGTGGCCTACGGAGCTGAACTCCCAGCACAGCCCAGAAGGGCCCTGTCGCCTGGGCCCGCAGGAACCCTCTGAGCTGGCGGAGCTGTGTGCTCTCTCTGGAAACCCCGATCAGATGCGTCCTGACGGAGCGAGGCCCTCGAGGCAGGCGCTCAGACCCCGACGGACAGATCTGTTCAGCGACCCCAAGAGGAAAGAACAGAACACAGAAGCGCAGACCCACGGCGGCATCCAGGCCAGGGAGCGGAGGGGCAGGAGGGCGGCTGTCCGCTAGGGTCCCACACCAGCTGCAGCAGCAGCAGCCCCCCACCCCGCCCCACTGATGATCTAGTCTTTTCGGTGTTTAAGCCACGGTGACTGGCAATCCCTGCACAGGATTCCTGCCAGCAGAGACTGAAGTGACGTCGCGGTCAGGGTGCTCGTGAGGGAGCGAGAGAGGCGGCGGTGAACACGGTGGGCGCCACGCGAGACACCCGGTGGCACGGGCATCCTTTCACTGCCCGCGCATCCACCCCGGAGGGCATCCGGACACGGATGACCGTGTCTGCTGTGGACGTGGGTCCCGGTGCGCGCGACGGGGAGTGGAGGCGTGCACGCGGTGAACCCCGCTTGCTGGCTCGGGGCACGGGGGGCCCCAGGAAAGGGAGCGCCCCTCCCTGCAGGCTGGACCTCGGGGATGCAGAGTCTCCTTGATGATCTTCTCCATCAGCATCCCGGGGAGCGCCGCCACCCGGCTCAGGTTTTACCATGGGATGTGCCGCCAGGCAAGAAAAGGGGATTTTCCTTAACACTTCAGGTGCGGCTGTGAGAGCAGAAAGTCAGGGTTGTCCCAGGTGTCCGGACCATTCAGCGAACCCCTGAAACTAAGATGTTCCATTTTCTAGACCTGCTCCAGGCAGATGGGCCATGGTCAGAAGATGGGCTGTTTGTGCCCCTGAAAAACAGCTGGGGCTCTTGTAAAAGAGCGTGGCTTGGTGCACAAGTCACCCGTCTGCTTGTCATCTGCATCTCATCTTCAAGTTTGATACGCAGGCATTAAAGGTTTATCCTTCAGCTGATAACAGCAAAAAAGAGAAGATCTAGCCTAATCCTCCAAAAATTAAGAATGCGTGCACGCACACACGCACACACACACACACACACGAGAGAAAGAGAGTGGGAGAGAGAGAGAAAGAGACAGAGAGAGATTAAATTTGAAGGACATAAATGTTAATAGCTTTTCCAAAGAAAAATAATTTAAAATGCACCATAGGAAAATTTCCAGTTGCATCTATTTTAAGCGTGTACTGCAGCCCGGTACATGTAGGATAAACTTTTATGGACCCAAAGCTGAAGGGCCATGGCAACATTCATGCATTCTTGCTGTGCCATGAGACAGTCTAGCGGAGAACCCATTTTTCTTTAAGCCCGAGTGGTTGGAATTCACTCTAAAATACTCGTGTTACGTTTCCATCACAACTAAGTACAGACTAATAACCGTAATTGGATCTCTTTAATGACTGAAGTTCTTGAGGTCTGTCGGGGTGATTATTAAGGAACTCCATCTCGTTATAGGGAGGATGCCTCCGTGTTGGGTTTGGTTCTCGTGCACAGGATATTAGCCATATCTCGGTTTGAATTCCAGATCGAGGTTCCTTATGATTTTCGTGACTCACCTCCTCCTCCAGGACGGTTCTGATTGATGACGTGGCTTCTGGTTAATTAGGCTTCTCCTGCTTCTGAGCCCCGGGGCTGAGGCGGGGAGCACCCCCGGGCGGGCTGAATATTCAGCGCCTGGCTGGGAAGGAACGAGCCGGTACTGATGACCTGGGTGGAGCCACGGTGACAAAGAGGCAGCTGCCACGGACGCCTACAAATAGAAAAATTACTTCTCCGCCCTCCTGCCAGTTCATTTTTTGGTTCTTTGTTCAGCGTAAAATGAAAGGCCCCGTTGCCAGCGACAGTGTAGAGCGTTCGGAATATTCTCCAATATGCTAGAGGGAAAATACAGAGGGCTTTCGGGGCTGAGTTATTAGTGATCTCTTCTCTTATTTCCCCTCCAGATATTAAACAAAATTAGAGTAATGGACATAATTAACTCTGAGTCTCATCGCAGAAGGATAATTTATTACCAGGTTAAAACCCCTTGAACCAGAACTCTAAATGATTTGTAGTGATTATTATACAACACTTCTACATTTTTGCTGACCTAGTTTTCTTTTTCAGAAAGATGGGAAGAAACTAAATAATGGAGTAAAAATGAGTCTTACCCATTTCACTGATTGCATGGTTTCATCAGGCTACCTTTTTTTTTTTTTTAAGGCACCTTCAAATATTAGGTTCTTGACTCACTGGCTGTGTCAGGTAAGTAGGATTTTGGAGCTCTTGCTCCTTCAAACATGTTGACGATGAGGCTCTGAACCAGGTCCACGACTGGTGGCATAAATGCTTTGGCAGCGTGACCCATGATCTCCGCTCTCCAGAGGGGAGAGGGGGAAAGCCAGCAAACACCTAGAGATTTGGAAAATAGCATCGCATTGAAACACAATTAAATTGAAATCATTTTGGACCTATCTCTTTGAGGGCTTAGTGCTGGATGCTAGCACCAGGCTAATAGGACGTCCTGGGGGTGGGGGGCACCAGACTCAGCTCTGGAAATTGAAGTAACAGCAGGGATTGGAACAGCAGCAGGAAAGGAATGGTAATAGCAATGGAGAGCACACAGGTGGAGAAGGTGACCACATCTGGTCTAGAGAGGGCCTCCCATGGGTGCAGAGGGGGCTCGACGACAGTGTGCAATGGGAAAATGACACGGGGCAGCTTTCAAGTGTGAAAACCTTCCTGCACAGCCTCAGCTCACCCCTGCTCCCCGGCTGTGACGGGAGTGCATCACAGGAAGGGTCCCTTGGTGCAGGATCGCGATCAGAGGTGCGACTCAGTCTGTTCTGCTGTTTTCCATTCGCATCAGATTATTCTCATCTCTGTGATGGGACTTGTTTGTACATGGGATCAATTCATTATTTGGAGAATTCTAGAATTTCAACCTGCAGTTTAAGTCCTCTTCCTCCTTTAACATAATTAAGTGAAAATATGTAAGTAACTTAAATTTTATTGCAAAACTTTTCAGTGTAAATATTCAGAGGGGAAAGATCACCAGCTCAGAAAGAAAAGGGTATAATGATAATAATTTATCAGGACATTTGGAGTAGGGATTTTTTAAGCGTTGGTGGGTTTTGCCCTCCTTGTGTAAAGGAAAAGAAAGGAATTCAACTAATATGGCCTCTGCATACTGCTCTTTGCAGAACGTGCGTGCCCCAGCTGTAAGCAGACGGGAACCACAGAACTGATTTTGTCCCTTTTCGGAATGTGCTCACGTTTCTATTTCTTGTCCACTTTGCCCAATTTCAGAGGTGAGGACAGCTCTGTTCTTAACTCTCTTTCCCTTGAATCAGTAGTACACTGCTAAGCAGACCAGACAGGCACCAGCACACCAGCAGCTGCTGACGAACAGAACCTCCGGTTTAAGCACTCACTGGACTCCACAACCACTGGCGTTTCCTGGCCTACGGGACTTCCGAAACCAGAGTGAGAGATTTACCCGGAGCCACTCAGGGAACACACAGCCCATGGAATTTACCCCAAACCACGGAACATTTGACGCCCGGCACCGACTTCCCCGGGATGCAGGAGCTGCGGGTGGCGGAACCGCGGCCCCGATCCCGAGATCCTTAACCCGCGACCTCCGCAGAAGTTTGTCGACAGGTCCCTAGAGAACCGCACTTGTATTCTGTGACCTGCAGAGTGAGGACAACAGCAGGAGCCTGCTTTCTCCCTCTGCAGTGAGGGTTCATGTTTCTGCCTGGCCTGCCTTCCGGCAAAGGGATTTGCGTCGTCATTGCCAAAAGGCCTTTCTCCAAACCTTGTTTGATGACTCTCACGCCACCTTCAGTTGAAATATGCACTTGGCCCAAAATAAAGTATTGCTTTATTCTTATTTTATAAGCTCTGTCATTTTCAACAGAGACACTTTTTTCCTACATAGTAACTTAATGTATTCTTATCACTGACAAATTTGTGGAAAAATTAATATGTATTCATTTTTTAAGTCGTCTATACAAATATCTTGGGCAAATACGTATTTTAGCTTTTCTGTGTGTGCGTGTGTGTTTCACAGTCTAGCTTACCCCCACTGCAGCGGGATCTCTGGGGGAGGGTCACATCTGACGCTCATCCCATATCTTTTTATTCTTTTATTCTCTTTGACATTAGTGGAAAGCAAAAGTTGCAATTGCTAAAAGTATTTTAAAATGACCATTGTGAGGCAAGGCCGTGGTTTTCCGTTCGGCAGGTGCGCTGCGGTGCCGAGAGCCTCCCTGAAACTCCTCGGCCTCCTCGGGTCGCATCCAGCCAGGGCCAAGTGGCTTCTGCCCTCTGATTCTTAGACTTCTTATTTGCAAAATGCACATCATATTTTCTGTCTCTCAGAATAATTGGCCAGTTAACAGCAACGTAATAATGTCTCTCTCATAGGAGGTGCTCAGCCATGGGTCCCTCTTTTTTTAATTATCACATTTTCATTTATTAATGACCATCTGGGAGACTCCTGGGAATTAACAGAGGTAATCTGAGCAAAGCGAAAGGGGATCTCATAGCTTCACAGGAGACAAGAGCATCTGCACAACTGGTGTGTAAGAGAAGTGAGCTGGGCATTGGTGAATTAATCTCATTATGGATGAGGCGATATAAAATCTGTGTCGCATAAAAATAAAAATATAAATTAGATAAAACAACATTTAAAAAGCTGTTGGGTTTTGTTGTTGTTGTTGCTTTTTGAGAAACTAACTTAAAGGCCCAACTCTCCAGCTGTGGAGACTAACAAGGGCACGACTGGGAGTGAGAAAATCGTTCTTCATTTGTGACACGTCCTTCCTCTTCTTTGGGGACTTCTTAGGATTATTTCCAATAATCAGGAGTCTCTCGTAGGGCTGCATGAAGAGTGGGGCTATTGTACTTTGATTGCATTTCCTGTATTTTCAGAGGAGGAAAGTGATTTTCATGATTTGAATGAGTAGATATTTTATTTCCTTGAAATGAACATCATCTCCCCAAAGCCCTGAATCTGGAGCCCGGAATGCTGATCATGCCCAAAAGCATCCCATGTGTGGCCAGATAACACAGATCTAGGACGTGTCTGTGTGTTGGGGAGTCATTCTCTGACTCTGCACCCCATTTGCTTGGACTGCTATATGAAGAAGGCACATTTTTTTTCTCACTCTTATATATTAGATTCCACTGTATACAATGACCTCTCTGGTCGCTGGCTGCCTTTCCTGACTGCACTCTGGCCCTTCCGAGCACCGCCAGCAAGAAGTGAGCTCAGAAGCGGTACAACTCCTGGGAGGCCATCGCCTCCCCTCACGTCCTGTCCTTCCCTCCGAGCTGCCATGGACGTGCCCAGTGGTTACGCCTCCAGGGAGCGAGGGATATAGGGAACACTTTTTACTCCCAAGGATTTTTACAAACCCGTCATCATGAAGGTCAAGATAATATGTATCATCACAGAGATGATCTGACAAAATATTGTTATTTATAAGTTATTTTAGGGAGGGCAAGGATATTGAAAATAGCCATGTGAGACCTTTTTGGCGTGGCTGGTTTTGCAGAAAGACTTGGATTTCCTGGGATCTCTGTTCTAACGCATCCTGAGAAGAGAAAGGGGTCCCCCAAATCCAAGTGGAAAACGATATGAAACGTCTGTGTCAGAAGCCACAGAGCCTCCATAGTACTCCACAGAGGCCTCCACTGCGAACCTGTATTTCTTTTCCACATGTGATCAATGCCGCAAAATAAACACTTCCATTCAACTCTTCACAGGCCGTCCGAAATCAAAATCTAAGACAGGAAATCACTGAGAGCAAAGCCTCCATCTAGCCTAAACAAACTGAAGGATTTCATTCATTAAATTTTGACTATTACATCTAAAGTGTAATGGGGCTTTATGATTTTGTTGACCACAAAAGAAATGTCCTTCCCCAACTCTGTGGGATGTCCTGCAGAGCATGAGGCTCACGTGTGGACACGCTCAGCCACCATGCCCTCCTACAGGCACAAACTCTGGAAAATCTGGGTTGGAGTCTCAGCTGTAGGATGAGCAGCTCTGTGCCTTGGTTCTTTAAGCCTCTGATTGATCTGTTTACGACACCTGTGGAGAGCATCAGAGCAGCACTTAGGTCTCAGAGTCTGAGAAAATAGATGTGCAAAGTGGCTTCCCGAGCATAGCGCACGTGGTGAGGACCCCTCTCTCTTCCACGCTGACCCTTATGTGGGGGGACTCAGCACACACAGGATGCTGTTTATCCTTGCTGAGACTCCTGGAACTGTCACCAAAAAGTAAAAGTGGAGTTTCGAGGGTGAAGTGTGAGATGTACGGGCGTCCATCTGGTAACACAGGCTCAGGGTCCAGCAACAAATGAACATGCTCGTTTCACCTACTCCGAGCCCAACGTTTACACGGAAGGACACTGACTATCTCTCACCAACAGCTATTAAATTACATTGATGAAAACTCTCAAAAATTTTAGGAACCAATTGCCTGTCTGTTGCAGTGTTTTCGTCTTTCTGAGTCAGCAGAAATGGAACCGTATGCGGTGGTCCACGGGTTGTAGATTCTTACCGAAGTCAAGCACAGAACAAAACAAAAAACCAGGTGACGGTGCCGTCAGTGTTGCGTGTACTGTTGAATTGCAACGTGCAGGGTATGTAATGTGCCATCTTCTCCTACTTAGAAAGCCAATGTGTAGAGATTAGATGATCCATGTTTTTTTCCAGTTAATGGAAATGTCAAAAGGACCTCCAAACAAGAATGAACTTTCTCCCACTTCCCGTACTTGCACCATTTCACTCAGAGTCCTGAAATGATTCTTCTCAGAAGACTTCCTTTTTATTCCTTTAACCTTTCAGATCACCCACTACTGTCCTTTTAATTTATAATTCTCCAAGCTACTGTTACTCTTCTTCCCTTTCTGCCCCCGCCAGCCTCTGCCATGTCTGCCCTGCGGTGTGCATCTGCAAGACGGATGTTCAGCTGTCGCCTGCAGAAGAAACATTTTGAGTCAAACTACCATCATTTCCTTTTTAGCAACCCTCCCTGCCTAACGTGCCAAGAAATGACTCGTTTTCATGTCATCAGCATTTTACACGTGTAACCCTGGATTTAAAAACTTCTGATGCCACGTTGGCTTTCCCCATCACCCGTGTGTGGCTAATGAGAATAATTAATCTTTGTGTTGAAGTAACCTTTCAGAGGAGGTCAGGAGAAGCATGAGGGGAAGCATCCGAGCGCACAACCTTCTCTCCTCTCCAGGTCTGGCTGCGTGAAATCCAGGGACGCCAACGGCGTGAACGAGTCCTCGGGTCCTGCCTCCTCTTCCACCTTCTCCCTGTGTCTTGTGCACAGAGGGAAACTTTCCAGGACAAAAGTACTTCCACGGAGGACGGTCTCGACACAAAAACTCACCCACTCACATGTGGTGTCCTGTCTTATTGCTTCTGAACAGACCTCGGAGCTTGAAAGGGTTTAGAAATTTGTTTAACTTGCCATTTCCTGACATAATGAGGAAATCAATGTGTCTTGCCTTTTGGAATGCTTGTGAGTCCAGAATGATTCAACAAGAGTGTGCCGCGATAAGCAGAAGCGAAACAGCAGGAACGTGCTCGTCAAGTCGGAATCAGAGATCCCTCACAGATGGAACCATGCGACTTTATTGGCTGGGACCCTCTGCATGCTGTGTCTATTGAGACAAACCAGTATTTGGAGAAAGGTTCATTTTGCAATTGTGAGCGATACCCAGGGAAGAACAGACAGTCCACCCCAAACCGTGGATGGGAGACTGGGAGGGGAAACCCACTTGTGACAAAAAATAAACGCCTTCCATGTCAAAGTCAGCTTTTCCTGATTCAAAGAGCCACTTTGAGGAAGCAGCTGTCTCTATGTGGGGTTACAAGAGTAAAGTCCTGTGACCTCCCTGGAACCTTGACCGTGCCCCGGTGGTGAGCAGACCTGTTGCTGGGGAGAGTGAACTTGAGGCCCGCGCTAGCTGGCAAAGCTCTCCCCTCCCGGGGCTGAGGGTACTTGGAGTGTCCGGTTCCCACAGCAATGCTGGACGAGTCAGTGAACTGTGAACTCAGTCCGTGGAAATGACACTTCAACTTTCCCGCTCATCTCTGCAAAAATGTAACAGGTTTCCAACAGCCTTTGTTCTCAGTTACCCAGGGGAAAGTCCACGGAGAAAACAGCCTTCTCAAAAGCTTGTTTTGATGCAAATGCTTGGGGCACAGTGGCCACGGGGTAAGCCACCCTGCCCCCGCTTAGAGTCTTCCCGCCCAGGATTCCCACGGGGCTGGCCCTTCCTTGTGGCTCCCTTCTCTCAAAGCCCCCAACTTAGGACTGCCTTTCTGAAGGCACTTCTTGACCTACAACAGTTTTAGATTTACCAGACTTGGAAAGAATGTGCAGAGTTTGTCTGAACCGCACATTCTACTACCCCCTATTTTAAGCATCCTAATGTGCACATTCCTGACCATTGCTGGTTATTATCAAGTCCTGTCGTGAACAGGACAGGATTATTGCTTTGTTATTAACTGAAGTCCTCACTCTACTCAGATTTCCTTAGAATTTGCCTATTGTCTTCCTTCTCTTGTAGGTCACATTGGGGTTTGTGTGTCTCCACAGACTCCTCTTGGCTGTGACACTTTCTTAGAGTGTCCTTGTGTTTGATGTTCTTACTGTCTTGAGGAGGACTGGTCAGGTGTTTCGGGAAATGCCCCTTGGCTGGGATCCATCTTGTGTGTTTCTCATTGTTAGACTGGGATTAGGTATTTTGGAGAAGGAGATCACAGAGAAAAGTGTCATTTACATGACTTCGAACCAAGGGCCCCGGGATCAGAATGTCATAGCATGCTGATGCTGATCTCGACTGCCTGAATGTCATCCTGTTTGCTAGGTTTCTGCCCTGGGAAGTTACTGGAATTTCCCTCTTTCCCCACTGACTTCGTTGGACAGAAGTCGGTTGCCCATCCCACATGAAGGAGCAGGGAGCTGTCAACACAAATTAATTGGAGTCCTTCTGCCTGACAGCTGTATCTCCTTTCCACAATGCATTCATTTATCCTACAATTTATGGATATCAAGATGGACTCACGTGTTTTTATTTTATTCTTCGAGTATGATCCACTTGTTATGTTCCGTTGCTTGTACTGTTCCAACTTTGGACTTGGAGGACTCCTTTGGTTGGGTCTCCAACGTGCCTTCTACAGTTTTTTGAGAACTTCCTTACTTTCTGTTGCTATAACATGATCTAGGTTCCTGTGGAATATTTCCTTCTCTGGTCCTAGAATTCACCATTTCCCCATGGAGCCCTGTTCCCTTTATTGGAGAATGGTTTGAGAAACAAAATTCAGATGCCTGTGAGCTTGCTGCTACTGGGGAATCCTTGCTTCTCCTCTTCCACGCTGACAAAGCAAGGGGATATACATGGTACATCAACCATGGTGGGCATACATGCCTGGGACTAATTCTCTATGTGACCATTGGTGTTCTCATCAAATTAAGCATGATTTTATACTGATATTTTAACTCGAATACACTAATTACCACATGGGTTATTCTAGTCCCTTTACTTCTTTGAAACCCCCTTTCCTCAGCCATATAGCCATAGAGAGACACCTCAGTCAGGCTCCCTATTTAAGGAAAAGCTCTTGGCCAGAGGCAGCAACAGATACAAACATCTGTGTCTCTTGTCACGACTGGAATTAACCAGCTAGAACGGAATAAAGATAGTGTCGAAAAGTGTCTTGGTTCAGGTTTTGTCTAGAAAAACGTCAATCACCCTTGCTCTGTTTCTATGTATTTAGAAATTAACATGTGTCCTCATCTACGTTCCATCTGGTTTTTTGTTTGTTTGTTTGTTTGTTTTTTAAGATTTTATTTATTTATTTGACAGACAGGGATCACAAGCAGGCAGAGAGGCAGGCAGAGAGAGACGGGGAAGCAGGCTCCCCGATGAGCAGAGAGCCCGACGCGGGGCTCAATCCCAGGACCCTGGGATCATGACCCAAGCTGAAGGCAGAGACTTTAACCCACTGAGCCACCCAGGCGCCCCCCCATCTGTTTTTTTGAGAGGAGAAAATTATTGCTTTCTTTGACACTGTGATGAAATCAAATAAAGTTTTCTCCAGATTTCAATTTGGAGTTCTGACCAGCTCTGAATGTTCACAGTCTGGCTCAATTTCCTTGGGTACATCCAATTCATCGACCATAAACATGAATTCTATTTTATGTACCTGCTAAGTATGATGAGGGTTGCTTGGTTTTATGGTTTGGGAAATATGAAGAAATCAGATGTCCTTCATTTCAAACCCTCACTGGAGGGGCCCTTGCAGATCTCCGGTATAGAGTGGACAGAACGCTCATTGCTCCACTACCCCCAACGGGCTGTGTCATGAAAGGTACCCTCTTCTCTTGTGCTAAAACCCTTCTGAAGCATGTCGCCGTTTGACGGGTTTAACCGATGAAGGCGCTGAAACTGTCAGACTGAGGCATGAACACAATCCACTTCTTCTCCTCAGGTCCTAGGGGGAGGGAGTGGCTGATCTGAGTAATTATTCTAGTTTTTTTTTTTCCTTATGAAATTGAGATGTTAAACATGTATTTCAGGAATAAGGAGTGTAGGTAGAGGCACCCATGGGAGACTGTGGCCAGGAAGTCCACGAGCTTCTGACTTCCTGGAGAGCACTGGAGGGCAGGGCCACACTGGATTCCTGAGGAAGTGCTTTTCTGAGTGATCAGCAAGAAGACTGATGCATATTTAATGCAGTCACGTGCCCACAAAGGACTCAGAAAATTAACATTACTCATCCAGCACTTCGCTGAGAAAGTAGTAATTTCACAATTTGAAGTCACTTGGTAAAAGTGTGGGTTTTTGTTTGTTTGTTTGTTTATTTGTTTAATTTTATTTCTTCAGTGTCCCAAGATTCATTGCTTTTGACTCTGCTGCTTCACCAGGGTCTTTCATGTGTTACCAAGGAAAGTGCATTTTGCAAAGCCCCTCTGAAAATAGAAGCATTTTTGTGGAAGGTGTCCAGAGTCATTTCCCCCACATTCTCAATAAATATATAAGCATTTTGACAAAGGAAACACTTCTGCATTTTCTTGTCTAGATGTAGCCTGAGTGGGCATCGCCGAGCTTGTAATTAGAAAGATTTGTCAAAACATAAATTGCGGGCCCTAATACTAGGTTGCTTCTGCACTTAATTGTGACCTTATGAATGTCCTGCTAACTTAGCCCAGGAAGTAAAAATAGAACATATTTTCCAGAAATAATGAGCAGCAGGTGTAATTGAAGATACACTCTTGAAATCACTAAAATGTGGACATAGATTATCAAGGTGTAGAGACTTAAGAAAACCAATTATAATAAATTTTCAGCCGCTCCTTGAGCTACTCAGGGTTTGTGAGTGATATGACACGAGGTGTGTCCATCAGAGAACGAAGATGTCTACCGGAATGTTCTAGCTGGCTGTGTTTGCTGTACTGGAAACAGGAGGGGGGAAATATTTCTGGTTTACACAAAGTTTTCCACTTATCCTAAGTGATTAAAACCACCTCCTGCGGAAAAGGATGAAGTAACAAATAAACACATTTCTATTTCCACCCACAAGCTTGTCAGAGTGAGTAGCAGCGTCCAGAGTGGCCCACTGCTCCAGACTTCACCCAGAGTCAGACTGGAAAAGCTGCCAGTCTCATCCTCTGGCTTGGGGTCTGGGAAGACGTCCCAGAGGCACATTGTGGCAGGTGACAAGGTTTTGTCCAATGGACAAGGGAGGAAGCACCTTAAATGGGAAATTAACAAGGGACGGTTAATACGTTTCTTTCAAGACCCATGAAAGGCGAAGACAATTGCCCCGTAAGTGGGTTCTTCTCCAGAGGGAAGCGACTGTTTCTGCCTCACCGATTGGATAAGAATTATTAATAGTGAGGGTTAACGTTTGTCCTGGGTGAAAGCAGCAGCTGGGCATGGTGTGTCCAGGGGCTGAATCTGGGGCTCCTAAGTCCCACTGAGGCCGCTCCCTCCCTAAGCTGCTAATGCATGGGGCAGACAGACATTGCATCCTGGTGCCCAGAGGCCCCTCAAGAGCTGTAGGGGGGAGTCCACTGCCTGCAGTACCTATGCAATCGTCCGTATCCCAATGCCTTAAATCAGAGTCAATCACCATGACTAAGGAGGACATTTCAGGATCTCAAAGATCCTGAAATGGTAGAAATCCTGAAAATGGTAGAACACCCAGCTCATTTCTTGACCTTCTCAACTCACAATCAATACATCACTTGCACATCCCCAACACTGTGCAATGTGCTGTGGCTATCAGTTCGAGCACGATGAAGTTCCCGCTACAAGGAACCCACTCTTCTCAGAGAAAATCTCACCTTGATTACGAGACAGGGTCTACTCTCTCTCTTTTGAAAAGCTTTCTGCCCAGAAAGTCTACTTTGCTTTCACTGACAATCTAATCTTTGCACAATTTTCCTATTATCTTTCAAGTCTGTCTGAGACTTTTCCATTTTCTCTCTTGGTACTGCAAATATATGAATCCTAAGTATTCTAAATACATAGAAAATAAGGTAAGACAGAATAGATTTGTCGTGAATTTATTTTTATGGACCCCTTCCCAGTGACCACATTCAGAAGCGATACCCTGTTTACACATAGAAAGAGATATGAAATTAGGTCTAAACATACCTTATATAAAAATCAATTCCACACAAGTAGAGACTTAAATATGATTGATAAACCTTTAAAGCATTCAGAAAATAATATAGATGAATATTGTTTATCTCAGGGGAAATGGGCTGTTTATTAAACAAGATGCATGACCCTTTCTGTCTGTTTGAGATAAATAAAATTTTCTAATGTGAATGCTGTTGAACATACCAATCTTTTCCTTTATAATTTGTGCTTAGTCCCCTATCTTTTTGTGTGTCTGGTTTTTCTGGTTATGGCTTCTTCTAGCTCTTACGCTGTGTTATTTTTCTGAGCGTGTGTGTATGTGTGTGTTTTTATCACGTTTGTATTCTGTTGTTCTCGATCTTTAGAAACACTGTGATCATTGCTTCAAGGTGTATTTCTCTCAAGTATTTGCTTTTGCTTCTGTCCAGGATCATTTAAAAATAAGTTCACAATTCGAAGCTTTTCATAACCCAGAGGCTGGGTATTCTCAGGTCTCAGATCTCTGGGCTCCCTGATCTGTTGTCAAGGCCCCACCTTGAGAAAATATGCGGCATCTTGCAAAAATGTCACATCAAGGATCCCCTGGGGGGAGGCTCCTACCCTGTTACTTTTTATCTCTCTTTTTCTACCATTTTCCCCCTTAATTTATGAGCATTTCAATTAAGCATTTAAAATACAACTTTTTCCCACCACCTGGTGGTGGGTCTTAGAGAGGGCACGGATTGCATGGAGCACTGGGTGTGGTACAAAAACAATGAATACTGTTATGCTGAAAATAAATTAAAAAAATGATTAAAAAAATACAACTTTTTAAAAAAAAGATTTTATCTATTTATTTGACAGAGAGGGACACAGCGAGAGAGGGAACAGAAGCAGGGGGAGTGGAAGAGAGAGAAGCAGGCCTCCCGCAGACCAGGGAGCGTGATGTGGGGCTTGATCCCAGAACCCCTGGATCATGACCTGAGCTGAAGGCTGAGCCACCCAAGTGCCCCTCAAATACAACTTTTTAAAATAAATATCCTAATCCTAGAATTAAAGTTGTTTGCTGCATTAAGATTAGGTAGGATGTTTTTTCCTGACCATATAACAGAAAACCTTTGATCATTCGTGTTTCTGCCTGTCTTTGAAAATTATCTTTTTTCTCTATGGTTTTACATTGCTATTTTTTTCCTGTGAGTTCTCCAGAAATTATATCATCTGGTTTCTTCATTTCCTGGTATTGATAGCAATACCATTCAGAGTTTTTTGTTTTTTTTTTAAGATTTTATTTATCTATTTGACAGAGATCACAAATAGGCAGAGAAGCAGGCAGAGAGAGAGAGAGAAAGGAGGAAGCAGGCTCCCTGATGAGCAGAGAGCCTGATGCAGGGCTCAATCCCAGGACCCTGAGATCATGACCTGAGCCAAAGGCAGAAGCTTAACCCATTGAGCCACCCAAGCGCCCCCCATTCAGAGTTATAAAATATGATTCAATAGGTGTTTTCAATAAGTTTGAGAGTCAACACTTGTGGAAATGAGGTTTGTCTACTAAAAGCACCATCACTTATAGCTCCGCAAATGAATAACTGAACTATGTTTTTGTTTTTTTTTTTTTTTTCCCCCAATACCAAGTTGCCAATGCATGAATCAGAGACTGGGATACATTTCCAAGGACTTAGTCTGGCACTTTCTCTATGAAAATATGTATCTGCTTTGTTTTGATAATCTACAAATGCATATTTTTTGGTAGAGTGAGCATAACTGGAGAGCTTACATGCTTTCTATCATGGCCTGCTATTTGGCAGTTTTTAGGAAATGGTAGTTCTCAGCAGTGGCGATGTCTGAATGGCACAGGGAAACATAACTCACTCTCACATGTTAGAGGGATATGGGGAAGCTACAGTGAACGATAAAAGCACCCATGGCCAGTGGGCGTAGTGGGTCCTGAATGCCATGCCAAGGGGACCAAAAGTTTTCTTGGAATTTGGGGAACCCCATGGTAAATGCCGGTTGTAAATCTCATCTCTAAATTAGACACCCAGACTCTGGTGCTTTCTGGGCACTTTTTAGGCAACGAGCTTCTCTGTGACTTGCTTTGAGAGAGCCATGCTCCATTCGGGAGCAACACTGGAAGGTAAGTCATTGGCCGTTGTGTAAGTTCGGAGAAAGAGCATTTCTGGAGAAGAATCCAATGCTTTCCATCTTCCAGTTCAAAGGAAGTAAGGTTCCCTAGAAGTCTACTGTTGTGTTGAACATTCGCGTTAGACACAGAGAGGGCTACAAGATCTCGTGTTGAATCAGATGGAAAGAGATGAAAATACGGTTTTGCAGTAAATAGTCATGTTTATTTCCCCAACCTTGTAGGTAAATGACACAGAAGCGTACGGCAGCCTCCATACTCAGGAAGCGGGAGAAACCAGAATTACTTGCTTTGAGGGAAGGTGGTTCTCCACTTTCTACTCCACTTCTTGCCATGGAGACAGCATATGTATTTTTAAATTGACAATTATCAGTCTAATCTCCATTATGGGTTTAAAACCTTTGCTTGTACTGAATCAGTGTGACTTTAGGCAAAAGTCCATTTATTAAATCTTTTATTAGGCTTTTCATTATTCATGCTTGTAAAGATCTTAATAGAGATGTTAAGTAATGAAATTTTGCAAGTTCCTAAAATCTTCATAAATCTCCATAAATTGACTCTTTATGAGAAACCTGCTTTCATTGTGTCTGATTTTATTCATATGCAACCAAAATGTTAATATACTTTAATTACAGCTAATATGATTTATCTCTTCACTCATTATATAAGTTAATTTTCTTCTAAAGAAGTCCTGTTTTCAAATTCTCTCCAGCAGTGTAGAATTAAAGTAATTATAGTTTGGCTCAGGAAATTAGTCATGAAGGTTCATGAATGCTAAAATAAATTGGAGTTTTCACAGGATGGATTAGGCCATATGCTTTCCAGAAGGAAAGAAGAGAACAGAAATGATTTCTGTTAGTGAGTTTCCTGCTGGGGAAATATTGAAGGTAAATTAACAAGAAGTCTTGACGTTGCAAAACCGGGGACGAATAGAATGGCCATCATTTTTATGGCTCAAGTTGAGCAAACCGGTCTGGAATGTACACATTTAGAATCTAGGAGTGGAGCGTAAGGAATAACATGGAGGACATTAGGAGAAGGAAAGGAAAAGTGAATTGGGGGAAATCAGAGGGGGAGATGAACCATGAGGGGCTGTGGACTCTGAGAAACAAAGTGAGGGTTTGGGAGAGGAGGGGAGTGGGGGGATGGGTGAGCCTGGTGTGGGTATTAAGGAGGGCACAGATTGCATCCCACGACGTCGCGACACCATCAAGATTAAATCCACAGTCATAGCATGGGGTGTGTTTCTCACACACGCAGAAGATATCACTCATGAAAGTTCTTACAGATGCTAAAATCCATCCATACACAGTGGGTTTCTTTGCTCTGAGCTAATGATTAACACACATGTTTTAACAAAAAAATAACAGAAATATCCCTTGTGCATTGAAAGAGAACCGTATTTCTGGAAATTACTTCTATTTTGGAAAATACATTTCTTCTGCCTATGCAAAGATTGTGGGGAAAGAGGCAGAGTTCACATAAAAGAAAACAAAAACAAAAGCATCAACAGCATCCACAGGATAAGGGAAATGTACCTCAAAACAAGCTCCTGCTCCTCTGGCATTCAGGATCGTGGGGAAGGCTGTTCCCAGCGTTGGATTATCTCTCGAGTTTACGCGCCTGGGTATAGTTTCTAATTCTGGTTAGTAAAGGAAATGGTTAAAGGACTCCATTATCTGTTATATTTCCTCCGTAACCCAGAGCCCCTTGCAGATTTCAGTATATCATCCATGAGCAGAGTGTGCAGTGAGTTCTCCACTCCCTCTTTCCTGGTTAGCCCCACATTCTCTCATGTGGTAGAGAAGTGAGCCCCCCACCACACGAGGGTTGCCTGTGTTTGTGAGCGGTTGTGTGCATGCTCCGGACAGCCGCATGATGGATATGTCTCATATGTTGCCAATGCCTCGTGATTGATGACCGGTGAGGTGCTTCCATCCCGCTATTCATCATGTAGATTTCCTTATTAATATCTCTTAATCTACCAGTTCACGGATGAGAAGTTCGCTATAGTGCTAATCACGCCCCATCATGGAGTAGTTATTAAGCGTCTCTACAATTTGGCATGTTGAGTATATATAGAAACACTCTCTGTTTTCATCTCTGAAATTCCAACACGCTTGCTCTTTTTAAAAAACATTCTTACCAAGAAGGTCCTATAACTAACAGTGCTCAAGGGCGTAGGTGCCCAGGACTTCAGAATCTCTTAGATTTGCATTTTGCATAGTGGCTTTGTAGTTAAGAACATGTTACATGGAGATTAGCTATTTTTTTCTCATCTAACAAATGGATATAATAATACCTACCACACAGGGTTGTTTGGAGAAAGATGCGTAAAGTAACTAGCATTGTGCCTCATACCTAGGAGGCTTGCAAGGTGGTAAGTTCTTTCTTATTCATTCACTTATCAAGAATCTAGATCTTTCATAGCATGGTGGTTAAACCATGAACTTTTGAGTGAAAGCTCTAGGTTCTAACTCCGTTTCGGCCACTTAATGTCTACGCCAAGCACTTAGAGCAGCTCTTTCCAGTGGAAATACAGTGCACAACACACATGCAAACTACACATTTAATTTTAAGGTTTCTAGTGGCTGCATTAAGAAGGTAAAAATGAACAAATGAGTTTTAATAATTTATTTTACCTTATACAATATGTACAAAATGTAATCATGGAAAAATGTAATGAAACATTTTACATTGTATTTTTTTTCATAGTTTTTGAAACCCAGGCTGTGTAACACACTTTCTGCACATCTTAGTTTGGATCTAGCCATGTTCAGGGCTCAGTAACCACGTGTGGCTTATGGCTGTTGAGGAGTGTGAACTAGGAGAGATGTCTGACAAACAGCAACCTTTTGTATGAGCGATACATTGACTTTTTTATCCACTAAATATTAACATAGTACCTACTTATAGAGTGTTATTAGAATCGAAGAAGACAAGGGGCAATAATAACACATTTTGCATGCACGTCTGTGAGGATGCTATTAATATTATCTGTGCTATTATTGTCCGAAGCTGTGTTGGGAACTGGGCTGCAAACACAATCAAGGCTCCACACATGCCCTGGAGACGGTCAGTGGTAAATGTGGACTGGTGGGGTCTTATTTCAATGCCCTTGGAGTCAATGAGCACACGCGCGGCAGGTTGTTGGAACGTCTGGTATTTTGGGTCCACCCCCTTCCTTCTGCGGGAGGCTGAACTGTGCACACTGTATTGTCTGGACTCCCTGGACAGAGGGAATCATGGCGGTTGAGCCAACAGGAGACACCAACAAAAAATTAAGGACGCTGGGAAGAAAGACACATTTCCTTCCTGGTGGACTCCAAGTCTTTCTATGTAATGCAGCCATCTCCCACGGCAGTGCTGTTTATAGGGTTTAGGATCATGTCCCTCCATCCTTGGGCTTTCACCAGTGACCTGTCACCTTTGCAAGGCACTGGGCCCTTCATCGTCCAGTTTGCCCCATTAGCTTTGCCCCTCCATCCCCAGGTAGCCTCTTCATTTATACATCTTCTGTGCATGCTCATTGATTCAAATGTCAGCTCCACAATCCATTCTAAATCCCAGAATTTGCATTTGTTCTCATTTGAGAAGTTCCATGTTTTTCCTGCAATTTTTTTTGCTCCTCACTCTCACTTACTCTGAAAACCTGGGGAAATTTCCTGGGGATGCAGCCATGTGTAAATGCCCTACCTTTGGCCCCTGGCTCTGTGCTTCTTGGACAAGCACATGGACGTTGCAGGAACAATAGTCCTGTTGAGTAAAACAGGGAGGTTGGAAGTCACAGCGTGTTTGCTCTGAGATTGTAGAGGTCTGTGACCATCCTGCTTGGGCAGTGTGGAGAGTGACATGGTGGGTAAGCAATCAGCTGTGGGACAAGGGCTCACTTCCTGGTTTGCTCGACTTGCTCCTGGACCATTCGCTGGAGATGACACCCCCTCCCCAACCCTGTTGTCTTGAAATCAGAGACTGGCATGAATTCCACACAACCTGGTGAACTCAAGACTTGGAAACATGATCTGGAATCAGAGATGTTCACAGACTTTCCTCCAGTACATCCCAGAAAGCTTTCAGGAACTATGTACCTCTGTATCTACAACCTAGAACTGTTCCAATGAACGGTAGAGTAACTTGGAAACGCAGTTAGTGGCTGAATGTTTTGTGGTGGCTGTTACACGTTTGCACAAACTGGATGCCTTGAATATGTATTCTCCCAGAATTCTGGAAGCTAGAAACCCCCATTCAAGGTGTCCACAGGGCCATGGCCCATCCCTCCAGAAGGAGAGAATCTTGCCCTGCCTCTCCCAGCTTTGGGTGGTCGCCTGCCGTCCTTGGGGTTCTTTGGCTTAGAGATGCTCATGGCACTGTCTGTGCCATCCTCACACGACCTTCTCCCCTTGGGTCTATCCTTGTCCAAATCTCCTCTTCTCATAAGGAAACTAGTCGTGGGATGAGGATCCACTCAAATCCAGCATAAATTTATCTTACGTTGATTACAACTGCAAAGACCTTACTTCTAGGAAGGTCATGTTCACAGAATCTGAGTGACTGTTTGAGGGACACTGTTCAATCATCAGTTTTATTGTAATACCCAGATTTCTTCTCAGCCTTTCACTCTAAATAGTCTGATGTTTGAAAGCATGTGAGTTTTTCACATATGAGTTCAATTTATAAAAATTTCAATGTGGATCATTTTCATTCTTGGCAATTTCATATTCGTGTTTTCTCTGCATATTCAGTGTGAACTGTAGTGTTTAATAGCATTTTAAAATATCTTTATTCTTCTTAAGGCTAACACATCAAAGACAAGATTTTCCTTTTAGGCTTGTCAGTTAATATCTCCTCCTCTTCCATAGTTTATGTGAGGAATAGGTTCAGTATTTTACAATGACACATGAAAACAGTTTATGAAATAAGACATAAACCATGGCCACATAATGTGTTATTTTTCTATGGTTCCTCCAGTAAATTGAATCAGGCAGCAATCTGCTTGAAGATTCATCTCACAGTTGAAAAATAGAAGTTTCTGGTGAGCCAAGTACTAAGAGAAATAATTTAACTGAGTAATGGGCCCCCATTACACTGAACTTGGAATAAAGGACGTAAGAACTCCAGCACCCAGTTTGGTAATAAGTAGACAAAATAGAGTCGAGGAGACCCAGTTCTATCAAGGAACACCCCTTGGACGGCAGAAGATTGCAAATGACACCAACCATTTTGGGTAAGGAGACTAGAAAACAAGCCTGTTGCCCCTGTGATAGAGAAGGAGGTTAAAACGATACCTGAAGAGAAATTTGGCCATCTCTGACAAGTGCCATAAGATAGCCATGCTCCCATTCTGACTTCCTGGGAAAGATGAGCCATACAGCGATTATGTTTCCGATGCTCGTTAGCACCTGGTATCCATGAGCATGTCAAAGGAAATAGAGAAATAATAAGGAATCCATAGAAAAGGTGACAAAATAAAAAATAATAAGCTGACAGGTGAAAAACATGGAAGAACCGCGTCATGATTAAAGCAAATATTGGCTTGGGCCACCATTGGGTGGCTCAGTTGGTTTAGTGTCTGCCTTCAGCTCAGGTCATTATCCTGGAGTCCCGGGATCGAGTCCCGCATCGGGCTCCCTGCTCTGGGGGGAAGTCTGCTTCTCCCTCTGACCTTCTCCCCTCTCATGCTCTCTCTTACTCTCTCTCTCAAATAAGTAAATAAATAAAATTTCAAAAAAAAATAAAGCAAATGAATCAAATGTGCTCATTCATGCATCTAGTTATTGGAAATTATTTATTGATCCTTTACTATTCACCTGTCGTCGCTCTAGGCAGAGGATAGTCAGCAATGGGAGGGAAAAAAACCAAAACAAATCCTCTGACTTTCCGAGAGAGATAGTAAACAAATTACATAGAAATCAAACAAATATGTATCTTATATATTATATTCATATAGCACATGTATATAATGCACACTGGATTACATTCTACTGTATTGATCGGATAGCAAGTATATTTCATATATTGTATAAGTAGGTTATATAAATATATACAGATATTATATGTCCTCCATATGTTATGTAATACAGTGTTACATATAATTTATTAAAGTATAACATAGGTACATATTAACAAAGTAAATATATTGGAGAGTGTCAGGTGCCATGGACAATAAAGAAAAGGGAAATGGGATCGGGACCAGCAGAGGGCTGAGCTGGAATTCTTAATATGTTGGTTAAGAAAGGCCTCATGGGGGAGGTGACATCTGATCACATAGGAGAAAATAGGAGGGAGGGGCATCTGAGGGAAGGGTTTTTTGAAAGGGATCTTCGGGGCATTGGGGAGAGAAGTGTGGCTGATGGCTGGAGGCTCGGGTGGGTAGATAGATACATGCGACCAGAGTGGAGGCAGGCATGGGGACAGTCATTGGAGACCCACTGGCTGTTCCAGAAAGGAGCCTGGAACTGGGGGAGTAGAGCCTTATGAGTCAATCTATGGGTGAGTCTATTCTTTTCCTCCAAGTGCAACGGGAAGCCTGTGGAGGTCTGAAGAGGCATTTGAAAGAATTCTTCCACCACTGGGTTGAGAATCATTTAAAGAGGTCCAGCATGGAAGTAAAAAGACAAACAGACAATGTGGTTGTACCAATGGAGGATGGATGGAGTGTGTAGGGGTCAGAGGCAGTGGGAATAATGGAAAGTGGTCCAACCCTGGATACATTTTGATGGACAAGTCGATGGTATTAGTGGATGAGTTTGTTAAGGGGTGCAAGGAAAGAGAGTAGTCAGGAAAAATTCCAGAGTTCTGAGCCTGAACATCCTGAAGAGGGTTTGACTAGGAGAAATGATTTGACAGAAGCAAGGAGAGATGGGGCAATCTGGAGTTCAGCTTTGGAAATATTAAGTTTGGGATGCCTATTTGCCTTTCAAATGCATGATACAATGTGCTGCTCAGAGCATGTTCTCTCCTGGATATACAAATTTGGGAGTCATCACAGTCTAGGTGGTCTTTAAAATACAGTGGAAACTAAGTGCCTACATTAGCAGGAAATCCAAGGTTCCATGTTGTGTTGTGTGGGAACCACCAGATGGGAGGGAAGAGATCAACATTGTCAGATGTTGCTCTTGGGCCAAGTAAGATGATGACCAAGAAGGAACCATCCGATGTGGCACAGCCTGGACCAGGGTGCAGCTTCACAGGGACTCCCAGAAGCATTTGGAGGAAGATCTGATTGGTGTCAGTTCAAGGGAGAACAGACAAAGTCAGGGAGAATGATTAGGGCCGTCTTTGGAAGAGTTATGCTTAAAGGAAGAGCAGAAAATATAGGAAATAATGGATATAAAATATTAGAGCCAGAGTTGATTTTCTGTTGGCTTCTGGCTTTGTTTTGTTGAGATAAAATAAAAAATAACATGCTTTGTATGTTGATCCAAGGATCCACCTGAGGGGAAATTCTGAAGGTATGGGAGAGAAGAGTGTAAAGACGAAAGTGGGTGAATCCAAGCACCCAAGTTAGAGTTATGGCCTTGTCTAAAGATGGGCAAGTCATTTACAGTAGAGGAGGAAAGGTTGACAGCCGCACTGAAGCAGATATGTGGGGGGGAGGGGTGTAGGGGGGTTACGGTGTTTTTCTTCGGATTGTCTCTCACAGTTATAAAGAGGGAGTGAGATAAACTTCTGGGTGTGAAGATTAAAATCTGGGGGCCAAAATTTCTGCTTCTACCCACGATGGAAACCTACCTTCTATCATAAACACACTAGTCAAGATACATGGCATGACAGTGTTCAGACATTGGAGCACAGACAAAATGCTAACGAGAACGCAGCGTCCGTTGGAACTCTCATCCGTGCTGATGGGACGCAAACTCATGAAGCATCTGTGGAAAACCCTTGGGAAGTGCACTGTGAACTGAGACATATCTCTACTGTATGACCTGGCAATCCCATTCCTAAGTACTTACTGAAGACGAATTAAATACGTTCACATAAAAAACTATATACCCCCCCCCAAAAATTTGAGGTTTTATTCATAATTGCCAAAAACTGGAAATGATGCAAATGTTCTTCAACTGGTGAATAGATACAAAATGTCTGCTACCTGTATCCAGTGGGATTTGATTTGGAGAAAACAGAGAACGAGCTATTGATACGGCACGGATGATCACCCAAAGACCTTGGGCGAAGTGACAGAAGCCGGGCCCAGAAGGCTGAGTAACTTATGTTTCCACTCTTATGGCCTCTGGAAAAGCAGAAATACAGCCACACTGAGGGTTCCAGAGGTTAAGTCTTCAGGAGAGGCCCAACAACAAAGGAACAGTATCAAAGAAATTTTGGGGATGATGGAACTTTATTTATTGACCGTGGTGGTGGTTTCACAAGTTTCCCACATTGTTTAGACCCTTATAAATGTATGCTACAAAGATTGTCTTTTCTTATATTTTAAATTTATGCAGCATATTTAAAAGTTTTGAATAAAATGTACAATTTCCTAGGGAAATATTATTTATTAAGATTGACTTAAGGTATGATAGGCTTGAACAGGAGAATAACTCTAGAAGAAACTCATAAATGTGGGTCAAAACCCACGAACTGATCAAAGCAAATATACCCAATTGATTTTTGACAGAGGTGCCAAAGAAAGTCAATGGAGGAAAGATAACTTTTTTTGACAAATGGTGATGGAGCAGTTGGGCATACATTTCATTCTTTGCACAAAAATCAACTCAGAACAGATCATGGACTTACCCAAAACACTTACAACTGTAGCAGCGGCAAGAAAAGACACAACATAAGAGGAAACACTCAGAGCCCAAGGCTGGGTGAAGCTTTTAGACTTGACACCAAAGCACGATCCCTAGGAGAGAAAACTGATATGCTGGACCACATCAAAGTTAAAAACTTTTGCTGTGTGAGAGATCCTGTGTTTCCTTGAATAAAAAGCCAAACTGTGGACTGGGAGAAAATATTTGTGAAACACCCAGACCTTCCACCTAGAATCAACGAAGAACTCTCAGAACTCAATATTAAAACAGTTAGAAAAGGACATTTGGAAAATCGGCACAAGACGTGGGCAGACGTTTCCTCAAACTGAGCACAGAGGTGACCAACCATGAATGGGAAGTATGTTAAGCCTCGTTAACCTTGAGGGAGGCAAATTAAACCAAAACAAGATATTGCTACACACCTACTATAATAGCTAAAATTTAAAAAATCGTGACAACACCAAGTGCGAGAGGATATGCCAGTAAACTGCCTCACATAGCGTAGCTGGAGGGAAGGCAAGTGGTGAAGCCACATGAAAAATATTTGTCTGTTCCCTACAAAATGAAACAGGCCCTCACCAGAACACCTAGCCGCTGTTCTCTCGTACATGAATTCCAAAGAAATGAAATCTTAGGCTCATGCAAAAGCCTGTACGTGGATGTCCACAGAAGCTTTATCCATAATAGGAAAAAGAAAAGCATAAATTTTCCTCAGTGGATGAAGGGCTAAACCAGTTGTGGTACAAACACCTTGGCTGTATTTCAAAGGGATGATGCTGAGCAAAGAGAGCCCGTCTCTAAACGCTACATTGTACAGGAGTCCGTGTATAGAATATTCTTCAAATAACAAAACTGTGGAGGTGGAGAGCGTGCTCGTGGTTTCTGAGGCTTAGTTATGGGGAGGAGGAGGGGGTGGCCCAGCGAGCCTTGCAGGGGCATCGTAATTGTGGGTGTGACAACACCAGTCTACGCATGTGATCAAATTGCACAAAACTAAGCACGGGCAAGAAATGAGTATTTATAAAAGCGATAAGTACCGATCAGCAGTGTGGGCTCCATGAGCTTCAGTTCCTGGTTTCGCTGCGGTGGTCTGGTTATCCAAGATGCTACCTGTGGCCCCTGGGGGGATTGCAGGAAAGACACATGGGTCTTCCCTGTACCTCTGTGCACCTTCCTGTGAGTCCGATAAAAAGCTAAATTGACAATACATGGAAACTACCTGTGCAGATACAGATGTGTGTGATTACCATCACACTGCTCATTTTACCTGGCCTAGTATTTCCAATTTTAAGAATATAGCTTATGGAAATCATTATATAGCTGCCCAGTGGGGTTTATCAGAGCAGAGTAAACAACAGCAAAACTTCGGAGAAAAGTATGTACTCTTATCAAGAAAGGAAATCCCAATACATTGTGGAAGTTGCAAATAATTTTTAATACAAAAGGAAGATCATACTATGACGTGTAGTAATATGATGTTGTAAAAACATACATAGAACAACTCTTTTTTTTTTTAAGATTTTATTTATTTATTTGACAGACAGAGATCACAAGCAGGCAGAGAGGCAGAGAGAGAGAGAGGAGGAAGCAGGCTCCCCGCTGAGCAGAAAGCCCAATGAGGGGCTTGATTCCAGGACCCTGGGATCACGACCTGAGCCGAAGGCAGAGGCTTTAACCCACTGAGCCACCCAGGCGTCCCCAGAACAACTCTTATTTTATAAGACTTTCTCCAATGACCACTCCTGAAGCCAGCTGATCAGAGATTCCCCTTTTCTCCTTAAAACTGGTCAACTAGCAAATGCAAAGAATATGCATTCGTTGCTAAAAGGTCCCCAGTTCCCAAAGACTCCTTAACCTCCACCAATCCCTGAAACCACACAGCCCAAAGCCCCACGTCAGATCCGTTCCCTGCTGTGCCCTGGGAGATGGGGCTTCTCAGCCTGGTTTTCCCCGGTTTATGCACACGATAAACTCAGGTACTGACTGTCCTATTTCCTTCATCAGCAGCAGCATCAGCTGAGGCCAAGTAAGTGGAAAAGTACCGGCTGAAAGCAAGGAAGGGTTGAGAAGAGTGAGTCATGAGATCTTCAGGAACATCATCAGAAATTGAGGACAGTCTCAAGTTCTCTCTGGAAAAGGGGCTGGCACAACCACCTTCTAGATTTGTAGGACAGCAAAGGAGAGGCAGCCCACGGGTTCCAGCATGCAAGGGGTCCTGGCGATACCAACTTACGAGGCTCCCAGCATACACCAGGGCTTCTTAGAAGGATGACCTGGCACTTTGGTGTCACTGGAAACTCCATGCAGTTCTGCGCACGTGGGACCACCAAGGTGTCTCCTGTGTCTCCACGTGTGTGTCCACACCAGTCTGACCTCATCCGGTTTTCTACATGTGCAGGAATCAGTGGGACAACTCCAAGGGCTGGTACTTTCCAGTTTCAGACACAGAAGTCCTTTCCTTTACTCTGGTCCTATTTGTACTGAACAATTATAATTTCATCAAGCAGAATAATCAGCCCAGACGTCCCTTCTCAACAAAGACGAGAAGAGTTGCCGGTCACAGAACAAGAGCCATGGTGAAGCGCTTGACCAAAGTTCTGTGTTCCAAATGGTCAGATGCTAAGCAAATAATGACTCATTTGGTTTGAGAGGTCACACAAATTCATCCGTCAGCCCCAAGAAGCATCCTTCCTCATGTGAATATTCCTTTGCCTGTTACAATTCTCTGTGCATCTCAGCTCCGTCAAATGTCCATCCTGATGATTAACTCGTATGTAATCAGCTTCGTTTCTTCTCTGTCCCCTGCCCCCATACCAGGGAATCGGGGAAAATGCCATGTGAAACAGACTGACTTCTTAAAGCTGAGGGATGAAGCCGTCCTGACCCCAGTCACACGCGTGCAGTGTGGCATTCCCAGGCAGAAGGGAGCCAGGCCATCAAGGAAGAGCAGGTGCCAGAAACTGATACTTCAAAAGTGGGTGCACATCCTCAGACTCAGGCCCCTCCGATGCAAACACTGCTCACGGTCAGCCTCCCGGAAGGTCCTGCATTTGATCCCTGGAGAGAGAGCATTCCCACAGATTGGGGCTGCCCTGGTGCCCCCTTTGTCCCCTGGAGCCACATGGACAAGCCTGTGAGGGGGGCACCCATCCAGGGAGTGACTGACCCTAGTTCACAAATTTTGTGGCAGCCACGTATTTCCAGGTCAGACTCAGGTTTCCAAGAGGCTGTCTGTCCTTCTGGTCACTCCCTCCCTGTCTCTCGACCAGGGCCAGTCCAGCTCTGGGCATTGGCTCGCCATCCAGGAGCTGTCCACACTTGCGGCGGCCAGCCTGGCCCCTGCCGAGTGTCCCCCACAAGCTCGCCAGCCTCACAGTGGGCTGATCTGCCTCTGTCCACGGCTGACCTCCCGCAGGCATCATCAACGTGCTTTACCATTCGTCTTGGCGACATGGCCCCCTTTTAACCGTGAAAAGAATGACAATAATGGTCAGGTTATTGTTAAACAAGATAAATTGTTATAAATTATAATTTTCTCTTAAAACATTTTTAACAGCACGTTAACCGATAAGGCACAATGGAGGGGAAGAGAAAAGAGAGGTTGCTAAGGAAACAGTAGGTTTAAATGAGCATCAGAATGAATAGGCAGGTAAAATGCATGGAAACTGGCTCTATAATTAAGCTCTGTCACCGTTTCACAATTGATAGTGGTCTGTGCTGCAGAAATGACGGGCCTATTTTCTTATCTGGCTCAGCCCCGGAGGAATAATGAGTGAGATCAGATGCAATCTGTTCCCCTTGGCCAAACTCCCTAATTCCCCAGCCCCGAACTTTGGTCATGCCCTCGTGGTGAGTTCCACATTCGCATGTGTGTCCCTGTTATTCTGTTTCCTGACCTCCCATCCCAGAGGACACTAGTCTGAAGGCCCCACCACAACCCAGAGTCCCCTCTGGGCATCTCCTGCGTCCGAGGCCCACGGGGGAGGGATGGGCAGTCCCAACACGCAGGCCTCTGCCCACGTGCACAGCTCTGCCTAGCTGACAGTCCCAAGGACAGCAGTGTCTTTGTCTGAAGACGGAACTATTACAAACCATCAATAAGGCTGATTTTCAGCCAGCCAATGTGCACTGAAACGAGACATTTCCTTGAGGATCGCCTGGCCAATTTCTTGACGTACAATACGCTTTCCTTCTTTAAGTTTTTTTTGTTTCTTTTATATTAAAAATAACAATGCAAAAATTGCTTTGGGTTTGGTAAATAGAAGCCATATTCCTACAGTGATTGATGGTCAGTGAAAGAGAGGACCTCATGAACAGAGAGAGAATTGGCAATAGAGAAGCCTAGAGTGAGAGAGACAGAGAGAGATAGAGAGACAGGGACAGAGAAACAGGGAGAGACACAGAGACAGAAAGAGAGAGAGACAGAGACAAGGAGGACGAGATAAGAGCAGGCATTGCAGGTGTGAGGCAAGGAAGCGGGACAGGCGGAGGGAGGGAGACAGGAACCAGTGAGGTCTGAGCCCCCATGAATGGAGGAGCTTCCAAGGGCATAAACGGTAGGTCTGTGAGTCCAGGAACCTTATTTACCTTGAAAACTCACAGCAGTCCAGAAACTCAGGTGATCAAGGTAACCAAGTGTCATAGACAAACCGTCGCCCGCGAGGCCCACCCCATCTTCCCTTATGCTCTTTCTTGTCCGATGGACCTCTAGCCGCAGAAGAGTCTGGCCAGTGTCCACAGAGGTCTGTCCCTTGATCTCCCTGCTCCTTTCCCGACCCCACGACGGGGGCCCCGTGGCCCAGAGCTGCCGGGATCCTGGGTCAAGGGCGCCTTGACTGTGTCTCTGCTACTCACATTCACAGACCCCGATGCAGGGCTCACGTCCTGTCCGCACCACTCCTAGAGAGGACCTGGCTATGCAGAGAAAGTCAGGAAGGAGTTCTTCCCTGGCCAAACCCCAAACTCTCCTAGCAGGAGGAAGGAGGGCGCGCTTTGTTTCCTCGGTTAAAAGGCGAGCCATGAGAATGTGAAATTCGATGCTGATGATGCATTTCTAAATTTGTTCCCAGACCTGTTGGAACAATAGGACAGAAAGTTTTAGAATTGCCTCTAATCACTTGACTTGGCAGGAGAGGGAGAAACATAATGATATAAGACAGCAATCATCTGCCTTTCCAGAAATGCGGGTAGAATCGGAGAGAGGGTTTTATTGAGCAGAATTCAATTCTGTTGTAATTTCAGGGTAGGCTTTCCTGTGGCATGAATGTTTTAATCCTGACATTTTATGGAGGCTCTGGATGGAGCCTGCTCAGTATTAGAAGGAGACACCACCCAGGTGTGTCTGTCCTCAGAAGGCACTCTGTTGTGAATGACAATGAATTTTTAAAAAAATGCATCCATTTTCATGCTCCTGCATTATGAGACTATGGTTACAACTGTGTTTAAATAAATCTTATGGCCAGGTCCACCTGGGCATGAAGGGCACGCAGTTGCGAGGGTGACTGGAGGACCCCCGTGGTTACGAAACTATCTCCTCAGTCAGTTCTTAGGGCTCCCACTGGTAGGCGAGCTCCATGCGTCCGGGAGGGGCTTGGCGCTGAGCAGGGGTCCAGGCCACATTTGGTGAAGAAACCGTTTTCTGGAACCTGTTGTTCAACTGCAAACCTGCCACGGGGTTGGGGTGCAGCTTCTCTGCACCACCGCTGGCCCTGGACCGCGGCCATGGGCCTCCCAGGGATAGGTGGCTGCAGGGACACGGGCCCCTTGACTCCTGAGAAAGATCAACAAAGACACAAGAGAAAAACTGCTTATCTTATCACAGAAGGTAGAGTTCCAGGCAATCCTGATGGTCTGTAGGACTTGACTCCATTGACACCACTTGCTTCCCAAAGCCTTTCGGGGCGGGCATTCACAAATCCCACAGACCCTCCATTCCCCAGCACCTGGGATGTAGGGCACTTCCCTCTAACAGGATGAGTCTGTAGGCCAGCCTCTGGTCATGTCAACCACACCTGAAAAATGTCCTTTCGAAGTGACTGTGACCGGGGTGGGGGGCACGCTCTTCCCTCAGAGTCCCTCTGATCGTTGCTTCTGTGGTGGTGATGTCCCTTGCTATCCGGGCTTCCTTTCCGCTCAACTTCCAGAAAGATCCGTGTCCTGAGAGACGACATGGAGTGCCACCCTTGTGCTACACCCACTCAGCACGCGTGACCTTAACTGTTCCAAGGGAAACAGAGAAGATCGTGGGCAAAATTCACTCACGTTGGAGGGAGAAAGGACTGGGGTGCATCGTGTAAGACCCAGAGCTTCTATAGATGGCTTGGAAGCTGTCCAGGGTCACCCAGCACAGGCCACCCAGGGGGCCGTGGTGAGTCTGGGTTGCAGGGCACAGGGTGGACCAGCCGGGGCAGGTGGCCCCTCCCCCATGCCAGGGGCCAATCCCGTGACAGGTAACGTCGTGTCTCAGAGCATCAGTGATCGTGTTTGAGCTACAGTGGAGGTGACGCCCGCCTTGCGGACTCCTGACAGACCTCAGGTTGGTTACACAGTTGCTGAGCAAACGCGTGGGCTTGATTTCAGAGCTGGAAGGCTGTAGCGGGGGGTGCGGAGCCTTGAGCCTGCATTGAAGCATGATTCTGCTCTCCGATTCACTAGCGAAGGGCCTCAGACCCGCCCCTCCCTTCACCTTCGCTTACCCCATGGTTTCACCAGCAGCAAAATAGGCAATAATAGTATCACGCAGTTGAACATGCTTATGAAAGTGAGTTTGGCAAAATGGATATTGATATGGGTTTATCTCTACATCTCTGTCCTCTGTCTACTATCCACCTGTCATCTCTCATAACCAATCTGTCACCCACCTACCATCCACCTAGCCTCCCTCTATCCGTCTACCCACCCAACACCCACCTACGTTTCCCTCTACTCGTGGCCTAAACATATTCCGCGGTGAATGGCAGCCCTTGTTGTAGACGTCTTCCTGAGGATTTTTTCTGAATTACACTTTCATTTGAACACATACTTCCTGTACAGAATCATGTTCTTTTAACCCAGGACTCATTTATAAAAACATTTCACTGACTCTCTCATGTGTGACTTCTGTAGCTATGTAATGACAGTATTTTGGAAAGAGAAGGATAAAATCTACATGCGTTTCCTGACGCTCATGCAGGCATTTAACCAGCTAAAATAATCACAACCTGTTTCGTCTCAGATGCCTCCCACCCGAGGTGGACTGGCCTGCGGCTTACCGATTCCATCCATTTCAACCAGGCTCATGACTGACACTGACCTCAACAGTTTAACTGGGTCCGATCAATTGCTGAGAGAATTCCTTTCTTCAGCTCCTGGCCTGACCGGAGGCACCTGCCAGAGCAGGAAGGACGGCAGGCTGGGATGAACACAGCTGAGCAGAGAGAGTTCTACTAGCTCCTGCTGGGAGAGGAGGAAAAAATAAAAAGAACTTATAAGACAAAAACAAATAAAAAATCAGAGCACTGACACCATTCTCATACATACTTGCCTTTAGAGAAAATAAAATAGCAGCAGGAGGGGAAAAAGGGAAAACACAAGCAAGGCGTCAGAAGGAGAAGGAAGTATCAGTGTGGTGAGTACAGCCTCACCACTGGGTAATAACACATGAGTGATGCTTACGAAAACCAGGACTTGGATGGTGAAAAGCAGAACCAAGACAGAAACAATGAACTGACTGTTCTCAAAAGCATGGGAAGGAGAGATAGTACTTTGGGAGCATGGGCGGGACCTCACAAAGCTTAGTCACACCCTGGGTGCACCCTGTGGAGGTCAGGCAAGTCCTTGGGGGGGATTCCCCACCTGATTTGGAAACCTGTTTCCAGCAAAATCCTGCGCACAAATGCTTCCAGCGTCATTATTCATTATTCCAGAGATTGGAACAAAGATGTCCTTCCCTAGGATGATAGATAATCAAACTATGGGACAAGCAGAAACACTATCCAGCAAATCAGTGGAATGAGGCACCAGGCAATGCAGGACTAAGGGTGAGATTCAGTGGGAAATGCTGGGCTGGAAAGGCTGAGTGCTACACGAGCCCTTTGACGGGAGGTTCTAAGAGAGGCATGGCTGAGAGATGGGAGGGATCACTGGTTGCCAGGGACTTGGGGGGCCATGGTGGTCGGGTAAAGCAAGGGGTGAAGCTACCAGCGGTGCTGCAGGGGTGCGGGGATGCCGTGGTGCCCTTGTCGAAACCCTTACAGCTTCACGGCATGCAGAGCAGGCCTCAATGTGCGCAAATTTAGAGTGCATATCTACACCTACACCAAGAAACCCCAGAAAGGAACGCAGAATGTCACAAAACAATTGAACTCTACCGCAGTCATGCGAGACAATCTCACTGCGGGTGTGTGGGGGGGGAGTACCGACCAAAGTCGCTAGGAAACGAGTGGGACCTAAGCCCAAATCCAAACCAACTGTGTACAGCGTGGTACACTAGCCGCTAAACTTGTTTCCCGCGTGTGTACAGATGAACAACCCTGGAAGCACTACCCATGTGGACTGGGCTCGATCAGTTCCGTAAGTGGTGGTGGACACGGCCGGCAGGAGCCCATGCTCTCACCCGGGTGCTGGAGGTTCAAAGAAAACAAGGCAGACAGATGCAGTGACTCCTGCTGTGGTGGATGAGAACTGGACACAGCGCTATAACTCCCGGGTAGCTGAGTAGGGAGACGGAGAATTACGTGCAGAAGCGTTTACATCCCTGTGTGTATACACGGGTGACCATGCACACACATCTCCTCGTTGTGTCAGCTGAGAGGTCTAGAAGGAGCGGCTCCCACTAGCGATGGGAGCAACAGTACATCTGGATGTGTCACCATTCCCCAATAATGTGGCTTCTTGGAGATGAGCCTGCTTCTGGGACCAAGGCAGGAAATGCACGCGATGATCCGGGAGCACCCGAAAGAGCCAGAAAATAAGGAAGTGTTAAACACACGCACGGAGTAGATGATGGGCTTTGCCAAAGGAACGCAGGAGCTGACTGCGGCATTCTCAGTGGCCAAAGCTGGGAGACTCCATCCGAAAGGGTAGATCCAGTAGTGCGGACTGGGTTATTATGCAAAAGATAACATAAATACCCACGAGTCCACAGTGTTATGAAGAGAAGATTACATACTTGGAGGACAGGAGACACATCTCCTGTGCAGAAGAATTGCTAACATTTATTGGACAAGGTGGTGGGGGTAAGATATCGTTCCGTACACATGCTCTCCACAGAGCGGGTGTTGAAAGACGGTACAAAGGACAACTTCACGGAGGAAGAACCTGGCACAGAGCACTCCGCTGGCTGTTCCAGCTCAGCTTCCACAGAAATGTCCCGTTACCAGTACCTGTCCCTCCCAGATGTGGTGATCTCCCTCCAAAATACACATACTCTCCCTCTATTCATGAAACAGCTGAGAAATCTGAAATTGGTCCATTCTACAAAATTTTGGCCACTACTTCTTAAAGCTGTCAAGGCCATCATCGCAAGCAAGGAAAAGTCTGAGAAACCCTCAGAGCCTGGGAGATGTCATGTGATTCTGGAGCAGAAAAGGGACATCATGTGGAAGTCAAAGAAATATGAATAATATATGGACTTAGTTAATGATTGCGTATCAATACTGGTTCAGTAATTGTGACAAATACACCCTATTAATCTACTGAGACAGTCGTAACAGAGGACACCGTGGGTGGGTCGTATGCGTGCCCTTATAAAACATCTTCACAATATTCCTGTAAATGAAAAACGATTCTAAGATCAAAAGTTTCTCTAAGAAAACTATAGGATGGCATAATATTATCCAGAAAGAAAAAAATACCTAATTCCCTCTTCAACGGTATGTATGAGTGGGTTAAAACCAGTGACCGCCAAGTGGGATTGCTTGACTTAAGATTGCTTCACTCCCTAGGGGTTGAGGACTCCAGACTAGGGATCAGAGTGAACGGCCCTGTGAAGGGGGTCAAGTAGACGGTTTCTGCAACACAAAGGTGAGGAAGAAGACACGCAAAGGGGAACATCCCAGGCTCTGCCCAGATGAGGTTCGGTTTGACCTTCAGAGAAATACTCCTCCTCCGACGCAGATCTTCTTTCTTTGGCACATTTGCAGGGTCTTTTCCAAGGCAGTGGAAAGCACAGTCCAAGAAGTGGACGCGGGGTGAAGAGGATCTGCTGAGAAGACCTCAGGTCTGGTGAGTCAGGAAGGTCCCTGTGTGTGCGCAGGTAACAGGCTCACCTGGCGGGGACGGCGCCGGCCGGGGCGCAGGCCGGGGCGCAGCGCAGAGGCAGCCTGAGCGCGTCTTCCCCTGCGCAGTGAGTCATTCGCAGAGCCACGGAGAGATGGAAAATTAATGAGGGCAATTTTAGAATCAGGGCGCTCATTAGAGTGCCATGTGTATGCTTTGAATTAGAATGGGAACAACAGAACAAAGGACTCTGAAGGGTGTTCTTTCTCCTTTAATTGTTCGGAGCTTCCATCTCTAGACAGCTCCGCGCAGGCCGCCTTGGGGCGGTACCACCTGAGCCGTCGGAACCGTTCAGCCCCGGGGCGGTGGGAACTCACGTCCCCTTCAGTTCAGCAACCATCACAGCTTGGGAAGGACGCGAGAGCAGAGTGGCACGCCGTCGCTGGCAGGGTAAAAGGTGCTCTTGTCTTCTAAGTGTTTGGTGATGACATGCATTTTACCAGTATTACCATGCAGGAATTCCATAAGTGATGACACCATTGAAATACATCAGCCTATGTTTTAAAGTATTAGGAAAGTTTTGAGAAGCAGAAAAATGAGCCAGACCGGGGGTGGGGGGTGCACAGAGAGACAGCTCTAAGAGGCAAAACCCATGTCCGTGAGTTTGCATAAAGCACCATAGCAGGTCACTGATCTGGATGGAATTGGAAAGCTGGTCTCCTGATTTATCTGATGACTCGTCTCCTTGAGAATAAGTTTGTGCACCATCTTGAGATTTGCACCATTTGTAGATTCTTCGGATTTTTCTGGACTACCAGGCTTGAATACTCAATGAGAGGCATCATTGTTACCAGTTTCAGGCTTTGAAATGGTAATTCCTGATAAGTCACCGCTAAAGCATCACTATTTGGGGTTACCTACTTAGAACGATTTTGGATTTGTAAACCCTGATCTGACTGTAGACCATGATCTACTATGCCTGGCTTTGAAATTCCAACGATTTAAAAAATATGTATCTCTCTGTATTTTTTGCTGTACCTTCAAGTAAGAACTCAGAAACAAGTGACATTTAGAGGTAACCGATGCTGAAGAAAAGTTCTCAAATATTTTCTTTTTCCACCGGTAGCCTCAAATTCATGAATCAGAAGATTGTTTATAATCAATTACTTTGCAATTTGTCAGAGTTACATAAATTAGGAAATTTGTTAGACATTATGAATCCCTAGAACAATGCATATTTCAATAAAATGAAAATATTGTCCATGAACAAAAATGCAAGAATAAACGGAAGCCTTAACTCTCTGTGTACACATAGCAGTCTAAATAATGAGTAATATGTGATCATTTTAATTCAGCTCCAAATCTTTCCCATTTTGTTTTGTGTGATCAGTAGATATTTTTGAGTTAATTGCAAACTGTTCTTTTTTTAAAGCCTCCATTATCTTCTATTGTGTGCAACAAGGGTAAGAAACAATGAAACATATGGGAAACATACAGAGTCCATAAAATCATAGTGAACAGGGGACAACCAAAATTATGATAATGTGAATTAGTCTCGTAATATATAAGAACTATAGTAAAAGATGTCTGCCATTTATTTTATATTTGCGTTTTTTCATATCCATAATTAGCTGTGATTTGGATCTATTAGTACATTTTTGTTTTCTTATTGAATTCAGAGCTAAGTCCACTGCATACAAAGAGCCCTGGATGAGGGTTTTACCAAAGCAATAGCAATCTGCTCCCTTTGCAGCTGCCCGTGGCTATGATCTCTGTTGGGGCAACAGAAGCCTGGCTGGGAATTTAAAAGAATTTCTGGAGAATTAGATGACCACGGGGAGTTTTGAAAAGCTTTGACATACTGTCAGACATCCAGAAGGCTCTGTGCATGGGGGAGTCCATGTCTATGCCCCGGGAAGATGTGGGGCAGGAGGCTCCCATGGCTTATCTTGCTAACCCTGATGTCCTGTCCAAGCAAAAGAGAGAACTAAGCCTGTTTTGTGATTTTTTTCCAAAGTTTGGAGATATGCTTTCCCACATAGATCTGCTTGGCCAAGGGTGGGAGACAAACAGGCAAAGCATTTGAAACAAATCTTCCAACCTGTTATTGGCAGACCCCTAAATTATACTAACCCCGGGGTTAGTATAAACCTGACTTAAAATCAAACAGTTAAAAAAAAAAATCCAGCAGTAAACTCAGTAGCAACAAACTGAAGGCAATACAGAAACTACAGAATTAACCCAGAAGAAAAACAAAACCACACACAGGATGCCTGCCAAAAATAAAAAGGCCCTGGGGGAAGGATCCGAAACCAGAGTTGCTACAATGTATTATCAAAACAGTTAAGTTTCAACAACAAAATATATATAAAACGTGCAAAAAACAGGAAAATGCGCCACATACACAGGGGGGGAAAAGCCGCCAACAGAATATGCACCTGATAAATACAGTAGAAAAAAGCTCTTAATAAACTTTAATAAATATTTTCAAAGAAGTAAAGGGAAGTATGTTGAACAAATTATAATAGAATATAATAAAACGTATCTCACCAAATAGAGAATATCAACAAAGACATAAAAATTATAAATAGAATTCAATAAAAAATATGGAATTGAAAAGTATAGTAACATAAATGAAAATTTAACTAGAGGGGCCCAAGGACCCATTTGAGCTTGCAGGACTGGAGGCCAAGTCAACAGTGATAGTCCAACGTTGAGAACTGAAATGAAAAAGAGGGAGCAAAAGTGCACAGAGATTCCGAAGCCTGCAGGACTCCACCAAGCAGACCTCCCTGATGCATGAGTGGGGTCCCAGAAGGAGGAGAGAAATATGAAACAACAGAAAAAAAATTCGATAACAAATATTCATGTAGAAATCCAAGAAGCTCAATGAATTCTAGGTAGAATTCTAGGTAGAATGAATCTCTAATGGATTCAAAATTCAAACCCAGAGATATCCCAGTTAAACTGAAGAAAATTACAAAAATAAGCCAAGGCATGCAAACATTTTAGCACAATACTTGGCACAATGTCTTTGCTCAATATTCATTAGCAGTTTTTGATAATGTGCATGGATACTATTCATCAAGAGGTTAACATTTATTGGATTACTGTTGGGCAGACATGTTTATCCATTATCTTATTAAATTCTCATTAGAAAATATCCTTTTCTTCTCAACCTCACTGCCCTATCCTCCTCTGGTTCACTATCCCCCCCTCATCTGAATGGATCTCACAACCTTCCTTTTGTTTCTCCAGGAACTACCATGACACATTCCCTGCATCATTGTCCAAATCATCTTTCCTATAGAAATTTGATACTGTTCTTTCTGCTTACATGTCTACACTAATTTCCTACTTCTCTCTCTTCAGACAAAATCTGTATGTCTTGCCAAGCCTTGTCTCAGCTGTCCGTCTTCCTCCCTCAATAATCGAGATGTAGGACTTCACTTAGTTCTCAAACTAAACTTAGTTCTCAAACTCGGCCATAAACTCTGCTTCCAAATGGTTGATTAATCTAGCTTTAGCTCAGATACCCTGTTCTCAGAATGGCACTCCTTCCATGACTTCTGTACTCTGATGGGACCCTTGCTTTTTGCTTCTAATGGTGCCACATGAGCCCCCTTTGTGATACTCTTCACAGTTGGTTGTGATTACTTTTTAAAGTACGTCTTTCTTGCTAGTCTCTAAGCCTCATGGAAACAAAAACATAGTATGATTCCCTTCACCACCAAAAATGCAATAATTAACTCAGGCCTGGTATTGGTTAGATGGATGGGAACAGTATTGAAGGACAGCTGCATTTTCTCTCAAAATCTGGGATTCTCCCAAGAGTTAGTGTTTGCCAACTAAAATGAGAAAATTCACTTTTGGTGGATACTAGAGAGTATTATATTGTTTGTTCAAGACAGTACAATGAAGCATGTAAATATACCTAGGAAACACACACAGATCTAAAACAGGATCTGTAATAAATTATAGTAAGAAAAGCAATGTTTTAAGAGGTAGTGATTGAGATATGTCTAATCTCTCATGTTTACCTCTCTTTCCAATTTTTTGCTGCTGAGGAAAATGACATTTTAACAAACACACTGTCCTTGTCTCAGTACCCTGTGTGACTCTGGGTGATGTCTGATGAAAGGTGTAGCTATGCTGGTTCAGGTGTAAGGTTTAATTTTTTTTTTTTTCCTCCTGTGACTGGTTCTTCTTTTCATACCTCACGATCATGTGGCCGTTGGCTTCCCATTTTGAAAGGGCTCCCTCCCTCTCCAGGGTTTTGAGTTTTGCCCAGCAGTTGCCGTGTCTTCATCTTTCCTGAGGGGGAGGTGCAGAGTGTGGCCACCAAGATGCTCTGCCTGCTGTGGCTGACGTTGCTCTCTGTGCTGATGCCTGCTTACGAAGATGAGGTGCCAGCAGCTCGCATTCCTTGCTCCCCCATCCATCTCCTGCCTATCCCTGGTCCCCCCCCTTCTACCTCTGTGGTGTTTCTGTGAAGAACTATTACCGTTGACCCACTTCTGTGTGTTTGGCAGACTGAGCTAAACCAAGGCAGGCGGGAACAGTTGGGAGTCAGAAATAGATATCGGACGTGAAGGCTAGAAATGTATTCAAAATTGTTTTGTGGCAAGGTTTCACTTGTTTGGTTCTGTGGAACTGAACTTCGGTGAGGGTGCAGCCCAGTGTGTGAGTGAGAGACTGCTACAGAGCTCTGAGTGTGCTCTGGGGTGTACAGACTCTGTGGTCCGGGCAAGCCGCTCACCTTCTCCGGGTCGCATCTTTAGAACAGACATAGTACTTACACAAATGCTGTAGGGTGTCGTGCAGAGTAAATCACATAAGTGTGCGACACAGTGTGTGATCCTCACTACATTTGATCAACATTTCAGTCTTCAAATTCACATTACACATACCAATGACCAACAATGTTCAAGAAAAATGTGTTTTGTTTGGTTATGTTGTGTAGATGACTTATCTCTATTTTCTTTCTGTTCAGCTCTCTCATGCACCCCGCAAGGCCCAGGCTGATGGTGCAGGAGAAAGCCCCAGGGTTTGCAGATGCCTGCGCTGGAATGTCTTTGCCTCTTTTGACTCTGTGCTTTTTTGCTCTCCAGCATTTCTCTTCTAGGACTCTTCTAGGACATTTTTGGTTTTAAGTAGATGAAAAAACAAAACCAAAAATGATGGGGAGCTTAGAGGAATGACAGCAATATTCAATCTCTGAACATGCTCTAGAAGAATATTTGGGAACTAAAGAACTAATGTCACAGGTGAAAAAGTCTCACATCCCAGATGGGGATATAGCATGAAGAGTGAATCCTTGAACTTCAATGGGAACTTGGACTTGCAGCTTAATAGTCATCTAAATATTTAATGTCAGGTGAATTATTCATCATCCATGTCTCAGTTTTTCCACCTGTATAATTGGGATGATGATATGGTGTGTGTAAAAAAGTCAAAGATGAAAATACACAGGAATCTAGCAATATACTTGCTAGACATTGATATCACGTGAGACTTACTCCTTTTCTCTGATGACCACATATATTCGTTTAGATATTAAAATCTTACCCACAGTCCCAAACCCATCTTATCCATGTATCCTCAGTCTGTTCTAACCACCATTATCTTCTCCCTCTGAAAACCACAGAACTTCCTGTCTCTGACATCCACTTGAAATTAAGGGGTGTTGTCACTACTCCCTGTGTGACCTTGGACAAGCTACTGTACTTCATTTAGCTTCAGTTTTCCTTCTGTTTTTCCACAAAATGGGGTAAGGGTAGTGTGGGTCTGGTGGGGCAGTTCTGAGGATTTGGTGGAACAACACACATGAGACAGTGGATGCTGTGTCCGGAAGGAGCTCTAGGAATGGAGCATCACATTGGGGAACTGCAGTCTCACTGATTTCCATCTTACATGTTCTTTTATCTGAACTCATGCAACATGATTCTATTTTTCATGTAGCTCAGTATTGTTTTCCACCTGTACTGGACAGTGCAGAAGAGATACCAGTTTCCACTATCAGCTAAAGAGTTAATCATTTCAATAGTATTCAAGAGGAGGGAGGACGGCAGAGTACAGATCCCAGGCATAGACTCCTAGGTGTGTGTGCTAGGTGTGTGTGCTGTGCTGGTACTAGCTCCTGCCACCTTACACCAGCCTATCGCCCACGTTGCAGGGAGGACCCCTAAGTGTGCATGGACCAAAGTACTGACAGTGGATTGTAACCCAAAGTGCAGTCTACATAAGCAGAAAATGAAACTCTATCTTTAAAAAATTATCTTGATATCTAAAGGGAGTATAATACATACATATGTACACATACTGTCACCAAACAGCATCTGAAAAGAGCTCCTTGTGGAGGTTTATAGAAGTAAAGAAGAGACATCTAGAAACAATAGTTGTGTACAAAATGGAATTTCAAATTCTGAAAAAAACTCAATTGTTTTTAACCTTTTGCTCATTCAATTTTCTTATCAAATACTCCTTTGAATGGCTTCTTGGATCGACAAGAAAGTAAATGCATTTCATATGGTTAATGTGACATCCTTTTCCGTGGCTTCACAGCAAAGATGTTATTTTTATTGTCGGGTTACAGGAAAGGAAGGTGATTCTGAGCATTTCTTTCATGTCTTTCTTTTATCATGAATCACAAAGAAAATGCAACTTAAGTGTTAGAGCTGCTGTTACCAAATGCCGGTGATGAAACAAAACAAAGAAAACAGAATCATTCCCTCTCTTCTCAAAGTGTGGGACACTTCCCCCCAGTACCACACCCACTTGCCCTGTACCCTGTGTCCCCCTGTGGAGTCCTCACCCCACCCAGCATAAGGCTTCACAATCCTCTTACTCAAAATATGCTTCTTTTTCGATTGTATTGATGTTTCATTGAGCCATTGGGCTCTGGTGTTTAGTATTGCAAGCAGTAGAGGTGAGATCAATAGAAAGGTCATCTCTCCTCTTTTCTGTAGATGATCAGAATCCAGAGGAAGGAGGTGCCCGCCAAGCAGGAAACAAAGACAGGGGCATCATCATTCTGGAATTTGACACGTACTGTGCCTCAATGGAGCAAGGTTCTCCAGACCAGGACATGAGGGGCCGACAGCCCTTCTGAACTGGTCTTTGGTGCAAAATGTCCTTTGCCACAGGCAGTCCTGAAAAGTTAACTGTATTCCCACCGTCCCAGATGCCGGCGGTCCTGCATACAACTTCCTCCCTTTATGCTTGCCAGAAAGAATGGATAGAGTTCTATATAAACTCAGCACCTACTAGAAGTATCAAAGTCAGTTAGGTGTGCATCGAAGCCCCAAGAAATAATTTACATTACACTGATAGGAGCAGTTGAGGGAAGAGTCTATCTTCCGGAAGTGTGTTTGTAACCTGGAAGCCGGTATGCATATGGTCAGCTCACAAAATAACCAAAATGGACAGCTGCTAAATTAGAAAACCAGATTATATTCTGCAAGGCAGTGAAACCATAGCCATCAGGAGTATATTCTCCACTGGAAGGAAATCATTTGCTTATTACCAAAAAATAAATTCAGTTTTCTGAAAATTAATAAAAAAACTTTACTAGTCAGGGCTTTAACCAACAATAAATAACCAACAATAAATAGTAATTAGAGAGAAGTTTTGTGCTCAAGAAAGCCAGCAGGCTTTAGGCCTGGTGTTCCAGTGACATGGAAGAGGCCACATGGCCTTTTTCTTACCCCTTATTTCCAAATTCAGCACACTTTTTCTTGACATTTTCAACTGTGTAAGTGATAGGTTTGCCTTGAGTGTTTTTCTGAATTTAAAATTCACACAGTCCCCACGGTCTGATTAGCACAAACATGCTAAGGAGGACAGTGGGCCCCAGGCCTGGAAGCCAAGACTGTCCCTGGGAGGCCGGCAGGAATCAGGCAGACCAGGGCACAGGCAAGTTCATGCTTTTGATCACACAGTTGGCTTTTGCGATCTTCTCCTGGGATGCAGTGATAAAGTTGTTTTATCCTCAAGAAGATACAATCAAGGGGCACCTGGGTGGCTCAGTGGATTAAGCCTCTGCCTTCGGCTCAGATCATGATCTCAGGGTTCTGGGATCGAGTCCCACATCGGGCTCTCTGCTCAGCGGGGAGCCTGCTTCCTCCTCTCTCTCTGCCTGCCTCTCTGCCTGCTTGTGATCTCTATCTGTCAAATAAATGAATAAAATCTTTAAAAAAAAAAAAAAGAAGATACAATCAAATGAAACATGTGGTTTATCCTATCTTTTTTCCCAAAGAGAATCAAGATCTATTTTGCAGAAATGCTGTATATCAAATTACACACTACACAGGGAAATTGGAGAGCATCCCAATAGGAGTGGCAGACATTTTCTTAACCTTCTTCCTCTCCTGTGTTCTCGGCCAGTCATGTCTTTGTGTCGCTGCCAATGGAGGAGCTTTTGTTCTCCAGATGTGTGATGGTGTCTGCTGCACTCACAGGACATTTTGTCCCCACTTCTAGGACGGCTGAAAGAGCCGGTAGAGGGCGTTCTCTGGGTCCGGTGGTGTCCGGTCATGCATCTCCGGCACCCCCTTGAAGACTTACTCTCCTGTCCAGAAGCAGCTGGGAGGTGGAGGGGGGGAGTTGACCTCCACAAGGTGGTGTACCATTAGTGAATAAAATCCGGTCTCTTCTAAGCCCAAAGTATCGCTCCCATATCTTCTCAGGTAACTAAGCGTATATAAGAGAACACGAGTGTCTTGATGCAAATGTATCTGAGAGAAATGACGTTTGAATTTAAACCCACATCACAGTATCAATGATCCAGCTATAATCCTCGGGGACTATGTGGCCCGGGAAGAAAACCGGGGTGGGGACTATGGCAGCTGGAAGGGGGTGGGGGGAGGAAAGGGCCAGACCATCAAGGGGAGGGGAATCCTGTTTCCAGTGACAACTTTCCAGGTGTCTTCACGCTGGGGCTCCTCTTTGCCTTCTTTAGCTAAAATTCGGGAGAGGTAGGGATGCACTCAAGAAATCTTATGGAGGCAGAAGTAACAGGGTTTGGTAAATAAATGGGTGTGAAGAAAGGAGGTGACAAGTGAAAGACCCTGAGTTAGAAAAACATTTTCATTTAAGGAAGATAAAGTTCTAAAATAGATTTATTTTTGACACTTTCCCCGGTAGCCTATGCATTATCTGCTTCAGAAAACAGTCATATTAGCTCCTTGATGTTTCTGATGGTGTCTTTATGATCCTACTTCTTTCTTTCAACCCTATGTTGAAAATACAAAATAAGTCTGCCCTCTCTCTGTCACTGTCTCTGTCTCTCTCCTCCCCGTCTCACTCCCTCCCTGCCAGTCTTCTCTGGTTCTCTAGTTTGCTATGCATCAAACACACTCATTCTTCTTGACAACATATTTTAATGAAAAATCTTTAAGAGATCAGAAATATGAAAGATTTAGATCCCATTTTGCTTAATTTATGGTGTTTTGAGTATATCACTTTGAATAATTTTTTTGTGTGTTTGGTGTTTCAAGACCTCATTGAACTAACAGAGGTCACTGGTATCAACATTTTGCACTTGGATAGAAGTGTAGAAACCGGACTCCCTTTATCTCCCTGTGGTTTAAATATGCGTCCTGAGTCTCTCCTCTACATACACAGATACTGAGTGCTATAACCTGTGCTTCCACCTCTCAAAAATGACTCGTGAAACCCATGAAGAAGATAGTTCATTGCATTTACTATTACTTGTCTACTTATATTTCTGTGGTATTTCTATGGCTGTTTTTACCCATCCCAACGCTCTTTTTTTCCTTTCTGAAGTTCCGTGTTTTCGCCTCTCATTTCCTCTCCCCATGGGGAAATTCCTCTACCATTCCCTTCAGGTAGGTTTCTTGGTGGCAGTTTCTGAGTTTTGGAAGGTCTGCCCCCATCCCCGCTTCCGTATTCATGAAGTGTATTGCACGGGGTAGAGAATTCACATGTCCCAGTCACATTTTCGGAACCAAAGGACGCAGGGGCCCTTCCTTCTGGCCTCTGGAAACCTGGAGAACACACCAGGAACTCACTGCCATGTCATGCCTCACCTCCTGAGGTCACTTCCTGTAGCGTGCTGTGTGCAGCTGTGGGTCGGGCGGTAGCTGCGGTTGTGACACGGAGGCCCTGGAGGGGAAAGGCGACTCCGTGTTGGCTGGAAGTGTGATTTTGTTGTACGTCAGTTGGACGGATTTGAAGGTTGAGGTTTGCTCTTCTCCACAGGACATGAGTGATTCAAATGAGTTCTTGAACAAATAAGAAGAGAGCACCCATTTCTTCTCTTAATGACATCCTGAAAACTTGAAATTGTTGCATTTATGTTAGAATATAATTTCCTCAAGATGCAATGTAGTCATCAGCATTTCTTTTACCCTGTAGGATGTTAGTCTTTTCTGTAAAAACCCATTCATTTTGCCTCGACAATAGCCTGGTTCTCAGAAATTCAGCTTCAATATTGGCTCACTAAGGAGTAGCGTCCCTTTAACAGACAGGAGTCGACGCTGAACATAATGGGATCACAACTCATAAGGAGGTCTAGGTGACAAAACTGATGCTTATTTAATGGCTTTGTTTTTTCTTTTGCTTCTGGTTGCTTTACTTCCTCCTTCCTGACTATGCCGCATAAGAAAGCACGTGAGTCTGGATCAGTGGAAATTTCTAACACTGGTTAGGTCAGTCTAGAATTTCACCAGACTTGCCATTCCATTTTGAAAAAATTAATTATATTCTCCATCCCCACATTTTCTCTTGAAACACATTTTAACTTACAGATGAATTTAAAATTAGTACCAAGGATGGGGCGCCTGGGTGGCTCAGTGGGTTAAAATTAGTACCAAGGATCTCCACATCCCTGTGATTCCTTCTCCCCAATTCCTCAGCTGTTAGTGTTTTACCACGTTTGTTCTGAGACCTCCCTGCCCCCATATCCTGTCTTCATCTCTATCTACATACACACACACTCACCATTACCGGGTCTCTTCCAGAATCATCTGCGAGCAGGCTGCAGAGATGGAGATAAAGAAAGTGTACTTTGGATTTACCGTTTAAGACTCGTTGTTGCAGACTTTGCAAAATTCTACTTTGGATCTCACAAACTAACAGGGAAACAATCATATACCATCAACAGATAAGACTCTGCACCAGGAAACGCTAATGCAATGCTTCACACCCAAGCACACTTCCACCCAATTCCCAGCAACACCCCTCTGCTTTTCCCAGGCTCAGGATCCAGAATCTCAACCTGCATTCAGGGTCCTGTGGTTCAATATCCTTCAACCTCAAAGAGCTTTTTGAATTTTCCCTGTTTTAACCTTGATAAATTTAAGGGGACCATGGTCAGGGGCCATCTGAAGTTTTTCTGTGTCCCCTCAGGGCACACAGTAGCAGGAGGGTCGGAATGCCCTTCTCAGTGTGCCCCGTGAAGAGGCACATATGTCACCTCCTTCCACGAGTGGACATGTTAGCCTGGGTCACCTTGTCTGCTGTGACTCTTAAGCATAAATTCACCTCTTTCTCTTTGAAATTAATGTACATTATCTGAGGAGACTGTTGAGCTAATGTCTTGTTTCTTAGAGAAACCCCACTCCATGGCTCTGGCATCCGCTGACATCTCCTGCTGGTATCAACAACCACGGTGCTGGTGGCCAAATGGTCATTTCCTATTTCCCTCCTTCCTTCTGTGTTCATTAGTTGGGATTTTTTTCATAAGGAGAAGCTTTCCTTCCTCATGTATTATCTATTTACTTCTTGTATTCATTTGTTTGTTTACTCATGTGTTTCTGTTTTATTCAGAGAATTGAAATGCATTATCATAGATTTTCTGATGCTTAAATTGTCCTGAATTTAACCAGGCTAAGCCCCTTCAAGTTGGCTCTTGTACCCTTCCCATCCTTTGAAGCCGTTCTTCCTGGCGTAAGTTATCCTAAATCCATCTCCCTCCCTCAGCCCTGGAATCCGCCTCTTATCCAAGGAGTCCCGGCCCCCCTCATTTGAAAATGGCTATGAGAAGCTGACATCTGGATGTCAGGTGTGTTTACAGATTATGGCAATGGAAGCAGGGAATATGTACATGTACATACACACACATAGGTACACACTGGTACATGTGTAGCTATGCTTTTTCTACTCTTGTTATGCAATTAAAAAAAATGAATTCAGGGATGCCTGGATGGCTCAGTCAGCTGAGCATCTGACTCTTGGTTTCAGCTCAGGTGTTGAGCTCAGGATCATGATACAGAGCCCTGCCCTGGACTACACACTCAGCAGGAGTCTGCTTGAGACTCTCTCTCCCTGTCCTGCTGCCCCATCCTCCAGTCTCTCTCTTTCTCTCTCTCAAATAAATAAACAAATCTTTAAAAAAAGGAAAAGAATTCATACCTGTACCTGCAATTCCAGCCCAACACTTCAAGACTTCTTTAGCCTTTTCTCTTTTCTTGGTTGTAATTCCCTCCTCTGACCTTGAAAACAATGGTACCTATTATCCTTAATATATTTCCTCATTAGTCCAGTCTATTCATTGATTTCTCAATGTCCAATGTCCCACGTGCACAAGTGACCTCTTTTTCCTTCAATCTCCATGACCCCCCTTCCCTCAGCCTCCATACACCCTGCTTCCTCCCTCCTGGGTATCCAAGCAACACAAAGGTCCCTCTTACCCCAACACTCTGGTGTTGGGATGGCCAAGGAAGGGGTGGAAAAAGGAATGCAGATAGTGTATGAGAAACTTCATTTTTGTTAATATTGGGGAAAATGAGGCCCCCCCCCCCCCCAAATTAGTTCCAATATAGTGAATGACTTTGTTTCACCTTACCAACAAGAATGGTCCTAGGGATATGGGAAGTGATGTACTGGGCTAGGACCAACAGGTATACAATATTCAGTGATATTTCATTTCCCCATGGTGGACTGTGGGAGCACAGTGTGTAACTTATAGTAGGAGTTGGGACCTGTCAGCTCCATTTGATTTATAAAATGGCTTTAATTTTAGATGGTTAAATTTAACACATACTGTAAGGTACCTGCATATTTTTATTTCCATTTTGTGTGGAAAGATGTCTGCCTCACACAGAATTCTGATGTAGGTGTGGTGTGATTGTAACCAAAGGACCTCTGAACCCTGAGCCCTATGGGAAGAGCCCTGTCTTCATATCAGCAAGTCAAAGTCTACCATGTGATTAGTTTCTTGCATAACAAATTACCGAAGACAGAGTGGCCTAAAACAACAGAAGAATTGTTATCTCTCGGTTCTGGAGAGAGATAGCAATCTGAAATCAAGGCTTCGGCAGCGTTGATTCCTTTGGAGGCTTTGAGAAGGGAACTGTTCCAGCTCCTTTCCTTTCCTGGTGGTGTTGGCAATCCCTGGCTTTCCTCTGCTTGAAGCCACATTGCTGTAGTCTCTGTCTCTTGGCCTCCACCTGGGCCTGTGTCCAGAGCTCACCTTTATTTACCAGTTACATTGGACTATGGCCCACCCTATACCAGTATGATCTTGTGTTCACCTGGTTACATCTACAAAGACCCCATTTCCAAATAAGGTCATGTTCCCAGCTGCTATGGGTCAGGGCCCAAACACAGCTTTTGGGGAATACATTTCAATGCACTGCACTTAAACGGTGAGATAATGGGATGATCACCCTGCGTCTATTTGGAGCTACATGTTTATTTTAATATTTTAAGTATGAGTTATTCCATATTGCTTACTCTACAGTTTCCCTAAATCAGTGTTTGTTTCCCACAACACAAATGAAGTATTGATGGCAAAACCAGTGTGTCCCAAGGATATCCACTCTTTATTTTCTGCTGGAGCACAACACTTCAAGCTAAATATCAAGCCGCATGGCCTGACCTCTTTCTCTCCTGCGTTTCTCAATCCAGAAGTGCTAAGCCTGGTAATAGGCTCCACTTACAGTTTGTGTAGTGGGTCTTACAAAATTTAATGTTTTCATTTTCCATATTCCTCCACCTTACTCAAATAACCTGTTACTTGGAAGAATATGCTCAGAAAAGTTAACAACTGTCAAAATAATTTTAAAACATGCTACTTTCAAAGTCCCACTGCCTAAAATACTTTCCTCCTTACTCAGCTTCAATGACTGAAATTCATCAAAGTGCGGAATGTACTCACTAAATTGGATATGATGCCTGTGGGATTTTACCATTCTTTCTGCAGAGAGTGGGCCGTGATGAGGTCAGTCACTGGATGAGAACACTTCATTGATGGGAAGAGCCCATTTAGGGGCCCCGTGGTGTGGGGGGCATTTCTCTGAAACACTAACATCATCTTTTGAGCCTGAAGGAAATGTCCTGAATGGGGAAATGGGGAAGCACAAATGAACTCTCACCACATCACATTCTGTCTACAACCCTGACCACAACGCTTCTCTGGTCTTAGGCACCACCCTACAGCCCACTGAGGTCAGCTTTCTCAGTGATCCCATCCACCGCCATCCCTCCCTAACAGACAAAGCAGTTAAAACCCCAGAGAAAATCTCTTAATTAATTTCATCACCACTGACATACTCCAGGGCAGAAATGAGACTTGTGCTAGCTTAGGGACATGGCTATTAAGGGTGAGCGGATGACTCTGTTGTCAATAATTAATGAGTGACTTTCTTTCTTTGTTCATTTACTTATTTTTTTCCATTTCACTTTATTTTATTTCTTTTCAGTGTTCCAGAATTATTGTTTATGCACCACACCCAGTGCTCCATGCAATACGTGCCTTCCTGAATACCCACCATCAGGCTTATTTTTAAGAATTAATAAGGGACTTTAAGACGTAATACCCCTCATCCACAAGGAATATGTCCCAAGAGCATCAGTGGATGCCTAAAATCATAGATAGTACCGAACCTTTTATATACTATGCTGTTTGCTATACATGCATTCTTATGATAAAGTTTAATTTATACACTACGAAATAACAATAACTAAAAAAATAATAACTAATCATAAAATAAGGCAAAATAACAATAAACAAATAAAACAAATAAAGCAAAATAACAATAACTAAAAAAAATAACTAATCAAAATAAAGGAAAGATACCAATAAACTAAGTAACAGTGATGTGAATGTTGTCTCTCTGTCTCTCTCTCAAAATATCTTCTTGTCCGGCACTCACTGTGCTTCTTCTTGTGATGATGGGAGTGGACACAAGGCCCAGGTAACCGGCTGAAGTAAGGAGGGTGACGTGGCACTATGAGGTGGCATTAGGCTACTACTGGTCTTCTGAGGATAGGTCAGAAGGACCTGATTCCAGACCGGGCAGACCGCCTGTAACCGAGGCCACAGCCAAGGAGGCACATGTGTAGTAAGAGAGAAGCAGCGCCCCCGCCCAGAGGAAACCCCACACAGAGCCTGGGGGGTGCGTGGGAGCCAGGATAATAGGGACAAAGCTGGGGTGCCTGGGTGGCTCAGGGGGCTTAGCTTCTGCCTTCAATTCAGGTCATGATCTCAGGGTCCTGGGATTGAGTCCTGCACTGGGCTCCCTGCTCAGCGGAGAGCCTGCTTCCCCTTCTTTTTCTGCCTGCCTCTGCCTACTTGTGATCTCTCTCTCTCTCTGTCAAGTAAATAAATAAAACCTTTAAAAAAAATAGGGTCAAAGGTAGAAATGTATGTGACGTTAAAAAGTTCATTGGGCTGCAATTGGGAAATTGCTGTCTACCTATATCTTAATTTTTTAAGTTGCATGTCCTAATATCACAGCAATCCAGATCTAGAGGATGTAAAGTTGGCTGAGCACTGAAGAAAAATAGAATTTTTTTAAACAGTAAAATAACCAAAACTTTCAAAAAGGCTGTCTGATTGCCTACCCTCAGAGTCCATCATCATTCTTTTCCAGTAAATAGGAAGAGGTACATACTGGGGAGGGAAGTGCACTTTTTAAGTTAGTTTTATTAGTTGAGGCAATGATTCCTTTTTTTGAAGGTGAAATTCAATATAGAGCACTTAAGATTTTTATGGTTAATTTCAATGCTTAATTTTTGTAAGAAAATTGTTTTTGGCCTAAAAAATTTGTATGAGAACTACCAGGAAGTCTGAAATTAACATAATCCATGGTGAAGTGGGCAGAAAAAGCGACAGATAAAAAGATTTTCCTTTCAATTTGCTACACTCACTGTTTTATCCTCATATTAAGGTTATTTCTAGGCCATGGCTGGTGAAGTCTTGGTGGCCTTCGTTTTTAATGTGGAAGCTGTTGGTTCAGAAAGGTACTTTCAAATGGATCCAGAGACCATAATTGCCAGAGGCTGGGACAAAATTCCATGTAGAGAAATGGACAAAACTCAGAATATTTCATCTGAAGGACAGGAAAGTAGGGAACGAGAATGATGCTGGTTTTCAGAAGGTGCCTCTTCCCTGATGTACTGTAAATGGAAGAGGAAGGACAGGTGGGTGTCTTCAGGAGAACGTGTAGATAAGAACTCCATGAAAGGAAAACTTCACCATGAAAAGACTTCAGGAAGTGAGCAGCAGTCGGGAGGAGGGTGTCATCCTGGGCACTTCTGTCCTGGGGACCTGAGTGCACTCAATGACCTCTAACTCTTCCACCAAGGTTGAGATCCTAAGAAACAGCTCTTCAAAACATTGGGTATCGGCTGTATTCTGCACCACATTTTCCAAGACAAAAGGAGCAGTTTATGTTTTAGAGATGTTTATGAGCAGTCAAGAGTCATATTCACGATTTGCAAAAATGCCTTCTCATTCGAAGTCAGCAAAGTTGGGACAGTTTTGCGCATAGATGGGAACTTTTGCTCTCCCATAGAGCTGCCCAGCAGTGCATGCCCAAAAGCTGCCTCTTGCTCAACAGACCACATGGGGACATTCCAATCTGTCAGATGGCAAGGGAAGGCACAGTGCTGGGAGCTTCACTTCCTCATTGATGACAGGGCAGATGACTCAGCATTCAGCATAACTGGGCTGTGAATGTGCTTCTCGACCAAGTGTCATAGTCCCTGATGCACAACCTACCCACAGGCAAAACATCGCAAGTGTTGCTTATTTCTGTCAATTGGAAAATTATGTCTGTTGCAAAACAATAAAAACATTTCTTAAAATATTCAAGTGCTATTCACTTCTAATACTCAAGAAACACTGAAAAATTTACATTTATTAGACTGTACGCAACCGAAGTACTGTGGTATAGAAATATATTCTTTGGGCTTGAACAGTTCTGGATTCAAATGATGGACTTGCTGCGAGACCCTGGCTAATTAAACTCTCTCTACCTGCTTCCTTCTTGGTAAAAGTGGAAGAAAGTCACTGGTACACTATAGGAATTAAGGGACATAGAGTGAATAAAGTGAGTATGGGCTGAAAGGGTCTCCCTTGCCACCTGCCCCAGTGCCCCTTTCACCACCGATCTCCCTGGTTGTGACAGTGCTGACCTCCCCTTCTCCTTGGAGGTAAGACTGGTCACCAGGAGCTGGGGCACCAGGGAGCTCCTGGGGCAGGGCATGCAACGGTATAAGGGGTGTGCCTTAGCCATCCTCAAAGAAATCAACCATTTCCAGACCCACCATTGTTGATAAGAGCCCCCAGTGTCCTCGGTCTGCAACTTTGGATTTGGGTAACAGACTCTTCCTGAAAACGCTATACTCCTTCCTGAAGAGAAGTAGATCAAAAGTAGATTTCAAGTGCATTGCATTAGGTCTTCGATAAGATTTGCTCTGGACTGATGAAGTCTGAACAAATTGGTGAGAATTTTATGCTTCTTATTTTTGCACACTGAGGAAGGTATATGAGTGCACACAGGTGCACTTACGCTGCACACACACACACACACACACACACACACACACACACACAAAACCAGGGAATCTCTTGAAGCTAAACATGCTATTTGAGCTCTTGGGGTCTCTAATCCATAAATATCCATGCTAATAATATATAATCAACTCTCTGGAAAGGTTTAAAAGCAAAAGAAATACAAACAACGCTTTTACTTACCCCTAATTTGATTCCTGGCTAGCCAGCACTGCTCCGGAGTCCGTGGTTATTACCCCATGTATTTCCATTTAAAACCTGCCAGCTGGGGCTGGCTCTCACGGGAGAACTGTAACAGCTGTCCCAGTGGAAAATAAAGGCATGTCACTTTAAATTTTATACTGGGGCCAAAGAAATGTCAGATTCCTGCCTCAGCTATATAATGACACACATTATCTCTGACCTGAGCACATCCTATCAATTCATGTTCATAAGAAAATTACACTTTGGATTTACTTGATTCCTGTTCTTTATCCAATTTCTTACATAAAAAGGCAATTTAATCTTCTCTTCAATGCCCACTGTATAAATATCATATTCAACACCAGCATGCTAATGTTTGGAAAGCTTGATGTTATTTTTTGAAATGCTGGCCACAATATCCCTCTTCTTTCTTCTGATACAACTGAGTAATTGCAATCGAATCTGTTTTAATTTGTTATCCTGGGTCTCTGAGAAAATGCATTGCATTTCTGTGTTGGTAAACCTTAGACTAAATAAGTCTTGTTTCTTTTATGATCTTGTCAAACCTCAGCACAAATCTGCTTCCGTGAACTGTGATTTCCAGCCCACTGACTTTCCAAGTATGTTAACTATGTGGTTTACCAGATGTTCTCCTAAGTGGGATATTCTGACTTCTAACACTCTCCACGGGATGAGTTCCAAGCTTCCAAATTCTCAACTGATCAGACTGTAAGGAGCTGCTTAATTTGGGGTTGATTTTCATTGCCTCTGAAGGATACAGCTTTGGCCCATAGACTTGAAAGAGAAGAAGAAGAGCGATTTGTTGGGGATCTCATATCGCATGTAGTAGGAAGTACAGAGAGATGACTGATGATAGATGCAGATACAGATAGATACAGACACAGATACAGATATAGGTAGATACAGATACAGATGCAGATACAGATAGATACAGATATAGATAAAGATACAGATAGATATAGATAGAGATGCAGATGCAGATACAGATGCAGATACAGATATAGATACAGATACAGATAGATACAGACACAGATACAGATAGATACAGATAGATACAGATGCAGACACAGATATAGATATAGATAATCTCCTCCCCCTTTAGTTTCTGTGGAGAGGTCTGACTAGTACACCATCTAGCAGAGTTCATAATATCCATATGAACTACTACCCGTAGTTTTAACATTAATCACTTGGTTAAAGTAGTGTTGGCTGGATTTCTCCACTGTAAAGTTAGGCTTTTTCTCCTTCAGTACTTTCTTTTTCGGAAGGAGAAGAAGTTAAGCTACCTGTCGGAGGAGTCAGACTCTTCATGTACTGTTTCATCTGGAATTCTCCTGAAAAGAGGATTTCTCCCTTTCTCTCATTTATCTACTATTGATACACCCGATGATTTATTTATATCAACATACACAGAAGGATGTTTAGTCCGAAACTGTCTGAATCGGCTTGCAGTGGCGCCAGCCGTGGGAATGCTTCGAGGTTGGCTGCACGTGCCCCCGTGGGACCCTCTGCACCTCCCTGTGGTCTGAGCACATCTTCACTTCTGGGCCCTCCACGGGTCTCCAGGCTCAGCCCAGAATGGGCCCCCGTCCTAGAATAAGTGATTTCTCCAAGTGGTGTTGGCTCCTTTAATGAAAAACGGGATCTAAGGCAGAAGACATGGGCCCTGGGTGTGCTCATTCTCCCGCAGCATCCCAGCGCCAGCCTCCTCCTCAGGGGGCAGAGCTAGGAACCACGTCTGTGTGCTAACCCATACACAGGCCTGTGTCTGTATTTATGTTTGATTTTCTCTGTCGTATGGACTAAATGAACATGTATTTGTGCTCACATCTCTCAGGATAATATAGCACAGCAACATCTTTAAAGTGTTGAATGGGAAAACTTGGAAGCAGAATTTTTAATAGTTTTTGAATATAAAAGAGAAAAGAGGAATTTTAACACATACACACACGCACATACGCACACATACACAGAATTCACCTCCATCAGAGGCAGACGGCTCTCCTCAGTCCTCCAGGCCGGAAGGCAAGGAGCCTAATGGGGGGGCTGGATCTGAAATTCAGCATGTGAGTGACTGAGAGCCCAGACAACTGAAGTGCTCTAAGTCACATCTACACGATGCGTGGGGTCTAGAAAGAAAGAAAGAAAACAAGCAAGTATCTGAGACTTCAGAACAGTATCAAACAGTCTAATTAGACGTGATGCCTTAATTTCAAACCAAGTAGGTAGCAAAACAAGAAAATTAGCCTGGGTGACCTAGAGTAGGTCTTAATTATGCAAGGTGTCAGTTCATTGAGTAGACACAACTTTCTTAATTGTGTATGCACGCAAAAACACAGCTTCCAAAGTGTGATGCAAGATGAGACAGAGCTGGGGGTTTTGATAATTCTCCCTTGGACAACAGTAAGGCTAAACGTTTGCTTTTCATGTATAGAAATGGTCATTTAAAAAAATCGTTTGCACATCATTTTCCAACATTTTCTTGTTGCTGTGGTATAGTTTTGTTGCTAATTTACATTTTGTAAGGCCTTGTATACAGGGACCCAAAAAACCTGCTTTGTACTCTAAACCCTTTTTCTATTTTAAAAAATGTCTTTATATCTCAATGTGATTTTCATATGCAGAAACATGTTTTTAATGTACAATATTATCTTTTTTCTTAAGGATTTGGGTATGTGAACATTTTTCTCCTTTATTCAAAATGTTACTATTTAAATTCATAATTATTTCATGGTTTCTTTTTATATTTAAATATTTACTCCTTCTACATAGTTTATGCTCATGTATTGAACGAAAAAGTCATACAGTTGAGTTTCTTCCGTGTATGAACCAATTATCATAATGCTATTCATTAACTAGGCATACTGCTAAATTATTGGAAATTTCACTGATTATATATCAAATAACCTTTTAAATGGGTCTATTTTTAGGACTTCTGTTTTCCATTGATATGTCTGTTCTTGAATTAATACTTCTTTGAAACTTATTATAGCTTCTGAAATATCTAGCTGTGAAATTCCTCTCTCATTATCTTTCTTCTATATTTCCTTGATTATTATGTCCTATTATTGCAGAAGAAATGTGTAATTATATTGTCAAGTTTCAAAATAAAAGCCATTTGGGATTTTGACTGAAATATAATTACATTTATGCTATGTACTTTGCCCTATTTCTGACTTTAATAAAACTGTCTTTATTAGTTTCATTGTTGTGTGCGATGCTGGATAGTGAATCAACACCAAAGCTCACTTTTACGTTAATAAGATATGTTTATGTTTTTATACGAATATGAATAATTACAATCTATCGAATGCTCACCGTATGTCTGTGTCTGGCTCTATATTCGAAATGATGACAATGATAACAAGTTATAACAATATAATCACGATCATAATTATTATCTTATACTTACTGTGTTCCAGACAGTGGGTCAGGCTCCTTACCTGCCCTATTCCACTCTGCGCTCACAGGAGGAGCTCCAGGGAGGACCACGGTGCTCAAAGGACAGAGCAACGTGCTCGGAGCCGCCAGCACAGCCAGAGTCCCAGCCACGGAGGGGAAGGCAGCAGAGAACAAAGTCGGACACTTGTGTTTGGGGCCGGATGTTTCTCCTGCGCGGGAGTGCCGACTTGGGGGCAGTGTGAAGAAGATGCTTCAAGGTGTGCGGTATCGCTTCTGGATTGAAATGAGCACGCACTAAACCAAGTTTGTTTAGACCAAAAAGAAAACGTAATATAAGACTACAAAGCTCTCTCGCCGGGCCCGAGTGTCTGTGTGTGTGCATGCACACATGCACACGCACACGGAAATACACACACGTGTGCACACACACGCAAACACAGGGTGGAGTTCAGGAATCTCTGAAACGGGACTGGAACAGTGCACTGGGGACTCTCTGTCCCTGCACTGTGTCCTTCCCTGTGTCCCTCTGACTCTCCTTTCCTTCCCCCCTTCCTCTTCCCTCTGTCTCACTTCTTCCTCCTCCCTCAGACTCTCCTTCTCCCTTGACTCTCCCCTCCCTTCTCTTTTTCCTCCTTCTGGCTCTCTTATATATATATTACATAATTTTATACATAATGTAAGATTCAGGACTATCTCTGATAAAACCATAAAGTGGACTTAATCATTTTCAACAAATAATTATGTTACATGCAACTATAAGGAAAGGAGAATCTTACTATCAGAAGATTATCTCATATGGGCTTGATAGAAGCCTACTTTAGATTTTAAAAACTTTCTTAATTAGTTTGGCCCCTAAAGTTTATTGACACTCACTGAATGAAGCCCTTCTGTTCTTTGGAAAGGAGTGCTTGCCAATTCCCTATAAGCAATGCATTCTGTCCTCAGATACAATTCTTTTTCTTTTTTTTTTTAATTTAATTTTATTTTTTCAGTGTTCCAAGATTTATTGTTTATGCATCAGACCCAGTGCTCCATGCAATCCGTGCCCTCCTTAATACCCACCACCAGGCTCACCCAACCCTCCATCCCCCTCCCCTCCAAAACCCTAAGTTTGTCTCTCAGAGTCCACAGTCTCTCATGGTTCCTGTCCTCCTCCAATTCCCCCCAACTCACTTCTCCTCTCCATCTCCCAATGTCCTCCATGTTATCCCTTATGCTCCACAAGTAAGTGAAACCATATGGTACTTGACTCTCTCTGCTTGACTTATTTCACTCAGCATAATCTCCTCCAGTTCCGTCCATGTTGCTATAAAAGTTGGGTATTCATCCTTTCTGATGGAGGCATCATACTCCATAGTGTATATGGACCACATCTTCCTTATCCATTCGCCTGTTGAAGGGCACAATCACCAAACTGTGCAAAGAGCTCAGACACAATTTGATCCTATTGTACCACTTATTTGGGGCATACTGAAGATTAAAAGGGGGCTGAAGGTGTAGTTTTAAGAGGTATCTCTTGATGTGAGATGCAGAGCTTCAGAGAACAGTCTTAGAACACCAAGTCCCATGTGTCACACATTCCCTAGCACTGGGTGCCCCGTGCCACCTGGGAGTCCCCTTCCTTCACATGCTACAGAGAGGGATCCAGGGAACGAAAGCAGGGCTGGAGCTCAGGGGCATGCTGAAAGGGACTGCTTTGGGGAGCAAAAGTGGGCTGACCTCAACTTTATCTCATTCCCTACTGACTGCTGAAAACCCACAACCCAAGGTCCATATATTTAGGGCTTTGACTCTCCAGTAGGGAGACAAACTTAGAAACTACCTAGACCTTGAAGAGCTATCTCCACTCCATGCTTACAGCAACATCATTCATAGCAGCTTAGATGTGGAAACAACCCAAGTGTCCATTCACGGCTGGATGGCTAGAGAAGATGTGGAATATACCCACCCCGGAGTGTTGTGCAGCATTCCTGGGTGTGGTGCAAAAACAATGAATACTGTTATGCTGAAAAGAAATAAAAAAATAAATAAATAAAAATAAAAATAAAAATAAAAATAAAAAAAGAGTAGGCATGGAAAAAAAAGAAGGAGGCAATCTAGACTCTTTCTATAGTTTGGTGATTGTGGACATTGCTGTTATAAACATTGGGGTACAGATGGCCCTTCTTTTCACTACATCTGTATCTTTGGGGCAGTTGTAGGGTCATAGGATAGCTCTATTTTTACTTTTTTTGAGGAATCTCCACACTGTTTTCTAAAGTGGCTGTACCAACTTGCATTCCCACCAACAGTGTAAGAGGGTTCCCCTTTCTCCACATCCTCTCCAACACATGTTGTTTACTGTCTTGTTGATTTTGGCCATTTTAACTGGTGTAAGGTGGTATCACAATGTGGTTTTGATTTGAATTTCACAATGTGATGATGGACATTTTTTTGTGTGTCTGTTAGCCATTTGTATATCTTCTTTGGAGAAGTGTCTGTTCATATCTTCTCCCCATTTTTTGACATGATTATCTATTTTTTAGGTGTTGAGTTTGAGGAGTTCTTTATAGATCTTGGATATCAGCCCTTTGTCTGTAGAGCCAAGATGCCCTTCAATAGATGAATGGATAAAGAAGATGTGGTCCATATATACAATGGAATATTACTCAGCTATCAGAAAAGATGAATACCCAACTTTTGTGTCAACATGGATGGTACTGTAGGAGATTATGTTGAGTGAAATAGATCAAGCAGAGAGTCAATTATCATATGGTTTCACTTACTTACTTGTGGAGCATAAGAAACAAGATAGAGAACATCAAGAGAAGGAAAGGAAAAGTTAATTGGGGGAAATTGGAAGAGGAGACGAAAGATGAGAGACTGGATTCTGAGAAACAAACTGAGGGTTATGGAGGGGAAGGAGTTGGGAGGTTGGGTGAACCTGGTGCTGGGTATTAAGGAGGGCACATATTACATGGAGCACTGGGTGTAGTGCATAAACAATGAATCTTGGACATGAAAAAAATAAAATTAAATTAAGATGTTAAAAAATAAAAATAAGAAAATAAAAATAAAACGAGGCAATCCTAACATGCCCTGCAGCATGGACGGGCCTGGGGATGGGGGCATTGTGCTCAGTGAAATAAGCCAGTCACAGAAGGACAAACACAGCAGGGTCCACTTAGATGTAGAATCTACAGTGGTCCAATTCACAGTGTCAGCAGTGACTGCCAGGGGCCGGGTGTGGGGTGGGAAGACGCTAACCAGCAAACACGAAGTCTCAGTTACTCCAAGTGAGTAAGTTCCAGGGATCTGCTGTAGGACATCACACCTATAGTTAACACTGGTCGAAAATTTGTGAAGGCAAGAGATCTCATGTTATGTGTTCTCACCACAATGAAAAAAATGGGGACAGTCTGACATGAAGTTTGAGATGCTCTTTACCGAACCAGTTGTGACATCCTGAAGGTGAAAGGGGTCCATGAAGACACACAAGCTGTGGGCGGGCAAGAGGCAGGGACGCCCTACTGGAGGATGTCCCCAGGGGATACGTGTCATCACAAATTGGTCCAAACCCATGGAATTCACAACCCCGTGAGAAAGCCCCACAGTAAACTCTGGACTTTGGGTGAGGATCACATGTCCATGTCGATTCATCAGTCATGACAAACGTGTCCCTCTGCCGAATGATGTATTAATTTTTGTCTTTGTTTTTCATAGCAAGCCTATATATCCCAGGATTAAAGTCCTCAGGTCCTAAATACTCCAGAAATCATAATGAAACAGTCAGGTGCCTGCATCTGTGTCTAGAATTACCATGACTGGCCCAGCTATGAAGCTGACCTGTGGAATGTGTCTCACTGGGTTAGGGTTAGGGTCAGTACCAAGACTGGTGTCACCATGGGCAGGCAATTTCCTACAGAGATGGACATCGCCCCTGCAATGCAATGAACAAAATAAAGCTCAGTCTACTTTTTTCCTCTAATTTGCACTGAAATTACCTTCCTAGACAATTCATTAAAACTGTGCAAAAAGGCACCATGCTTTTATGTGCAACAGAGCAAGGTCCTAGATTCTGGTAATTACAAAAGGGTCTCCATGTTCATCAATGCTTGGCAGTACACTCACCAGTCATGCGGGACCCAGGACTGCTGTTCATTACACGGGTTACCTAGCACCTGGGCTCCCACCCCTAAATGCCAGAGAGTTTCTGATTCCTTTAAACTCTTTTTTTTCCGTGATGGGGATGTTGATATTGGGGGAGGCTGGGAAGGTGTTGGGGCAGGCGGTATATGGTAAGTCTGTTTCTTCCCTTCCATCCTTGCTGTGACCCTAGAGCTGCTCTAGGGGGAAAACAAAACAAAACAAAACAAAGCAAAAACTAAGGTTACCTAAAGAGGAAGGTGGTTGGGTGAGCAGCTTCTGGGGGAAGAGACCACAAGGGTACTAGCATTCACCCCCAGAGCACAGAGAGCTTTTGTTTTGGGGAACAGTCTCTTCTGCCCTCTGATACCATAGGTTCCCAATGAACATCGCTTACAAAACGTGTGTGTTCTCTGTTAGATGTGCTCAAAGGATTACTTTTTCCCAAGTTACAGATAATTTAATTCATGTTACCTCATTAACATAACACACCTTGTATCTTTACAAGGATCCCAGTGAATTCATCGTAAAGTAATCCATGTTAACTATTAGAGGAGATATCCAGATAGACGTGTGTGCATGTATATGTCTACTGTATCTACGGATATACATATCCGCATACGTGTGCGTGCATGCATGTGTGTGTGTGTGTGTGTGTGAGAGAGAGAGAGAGAGAGAGAGATTGGGGCCTGGGGGGTCTAATTCATTTGTAAAGAAGGCCAGGCCAGTGGTCTTAGTCTTTTCAGGCTGCTAATAGACACCGCAGACCAGGCAGCTTAAAAAACAGACATTTATTCCTCTTAGCTCTGGAGGCTGGATGTCTAAGCAGACCTGGTGTCTGGTGGGACCCCTTTCCTGGTTTGTAGATGGGTTCTTCTCACTTTGTCCTTACATGAGGGAAGGGGCAAGGGGGCTCTCTGGGGTCTCTGTTATAAGGACACTAATCCCATCCTGGGGGCTCCCCAGTCATGATCTCATCACTGCCCAGAGGCCTCCTCATACCATCAGTGGGGGTTAGATTTCAACATATTTCAATTGGGAGGGGCACAAATATTCAGTCCCCAGCACTACTTCCTCCTCCCCCACTAAATTCCCAGGGAGCAGACCCAGCTCATGAAAATACTTATGTCCTTATAACAACGCGAACCATTTAGGTGATCCAAGTCTAAGGTGATAACATTATGTAATGCAGGAGTTGATGGCACTTAGAAAATTCACAAAATTATTAAACAAGACAAGAAAATAGATAGTTTATTATCTGCTGAAAGGTAACTATATAAAATGATAGCCATGACTCACAATTAATAATTTATTAATTTTATTAATATTTAGTTATATTTTAGTATTATTATTTTAACTATATTTATTATTTTTATAATTTATATATTTTATATTATTATATTTATTATTATTTTAATAAATTATTAGTAGTCACAGAAATGATTCAAAAGTATGTTGCGTCATTGTTTACGTGACCCTACCACTGAAGACGCCCTGGGTGGGGGCCCTCTATGTAGTCCGTTAGATCATTTATACGGTTTTATTCTAAACACCTGTGAGGACTAGAGCCTTTGCAGCCATCATCTTGTGATCACTTGAAGTGCTACGAATTGTGGTCGGAAAAATATAGTTACTAGAGAAGTTTAGGGCATAACTCACCTTTTGCTCTGCTAGAATGTGGGACTACCAAAGCTTGGCGGTCATGGACCCCCCCCGGGGGAGGGGGCAGGGCTGTGGGCTGGGTGCACCTGTGCAGAGCCTGGGCTGGTCCCATCGTGCCACGTCCTCTGCTCCCTGGAATTTGTAGTTTGGAAACGAACACTCTTCCCTTTGGCCAAAGTCAGAGTGATGCCTTGAGGGGCACCGCACTGCCAGAGCCCAGAGAAGATCCGAGCTGAGGGCCCAGGCATGGTTGCCCCCAGGGTAAGTCCTGCCGCAGCACACGCCAGAGGGGCCAACGGGGCCAGCGGGGCCAGGGGGGCAGGGCGAGCCTGCTGTCCGGGGTCCTGCCCGGTAACAACACAGTGCTGGAGAGGACACAGCCGGGTCAAAGGAGCCGTGAGAGGAGGCGGCAGTGTCAGCCACGGACACCAGGAGGGAACAGGAGGGAAGGGCCGCTGCTCCCGGGTCTATGCATGGAAGGACCAAACCAGCAGCCAGAGCCCCACAGTCACATGCCCCCGACCAGATGGACGGCTGGCTGGACGCTGAAGGGGACCGAGGGGACGGGGCTGGTGGAGGTGATGATCCTGTGGGACAGCGAGGACGCCAACCGCTGGGGACACGTGTGCCTGAGGAGAGAGTGCGGGGCAAGGGTATTTGGACGACAGTGCTGCCTCTAAGATTGGGGAGCAGCCCATGAGTGCGTGTGCAGTGGCTCAGTTATAGTGGGACCGGGACAAGCAAAGAACCGGAAATTTTCCTCCCCCCTCCCCAAAATGGAGCCTTCACAGAGCAATTCTAAACTGTCCTACGTGAGAAGACAAAACCCACAGACCGTCCACTGGTATAGGGAAACACAGTGCATGTTGTGGTGATCTCTATACCCTACACCCTATACCCCGTACTCTGTACCCTACAGCCCACACCCTACAGCCCTACACTGCACACCTTATACCCCACACTTTACAACCTATACCTCTACAGCCCTACACCTCACAACCGATACCCTATAATCCCACCCTACACTCCCCACCCTATACCCCATACCTCATACCCCTCACCCTATACCCTACACCCCAACCCTACACCCCACACCCTATACCCTAGATCCTATACCCACACCCTACAACCCTACACCCCACACCCTATACCCTACAACCCATACTTTTTACCCTATAGTCCTACACACCACACCTTACAGCCCTACACCCCACACCCTACCCCCATACCCTATACCCTACACTCCACATCCTACACCCCATACCTCTATAGCCCTACACCCTACAGCCCTACACCCAGGTACGACCAGCTTCAGAGACAAAGGGCATTCAGATGTGCCTCCTTTTTAGCCAGGCCTTGGACATACAACCACATGCCCAGCTGCCCAGGTTACTGATGCAGATGTTGTAGGTCTCAACTCCTACACGGTCACCGATGATGTCTAATCATCTGCTTTTGGAAACCTTGCAGGTGACCTAAGAGGGGCCCCCGACGGCTGCTGGCTGCGTGATGGAAGAACAATGGAAGTGGGCACTCGGAGTCAGCATCCTCCCTGCGATGACCTTGGGGTGCTCCAGCATCCACATTCGAGGACCCCTTTGACTCTGTAGGATAGAATTCGAGCCGCACCCTTTTAGCGTCCTAGTAGGTCCTTATGTGTGTCAGCCTCACCCCGAGAGCCCTCCACTCCTGAAGGAGAACCGGCTCCGTCTCTCCACCAATTCTGTCTTTCCCATCTTAGCCAAGGTGCTTTTTCTCTCCTGAATTTCCTAAAATCCCCTGGCACCTGCTTGTCACTTTGGCCAGAAGATCAGGGAATGCAGAATCTGAGTGGTATTTTTGTTCCTCCCTCATCTCAGGACAAAGCTATTCTTGGGTGTTGTCCCAGATTCAAGGTGATTTACAATTCTCACATCAACAGAGGCGTTCCCTCCCGGGGAGCAATCTCCTCACCCACTAATTGGGAGGAAATGTTAGGTCCTCGCTGGGCTCGGCGGGAGATGAGCAGACGCAGAGTGAGATGCAGTCTTGGGGACGAAGCGTGCGGGTCCCCGGTGTGCTGCATCTGGCAGGCGAGCCTGCACCTGCTGTGCGTCCAGGGAAGGGGGGCCGGCAGTGGTCAACTTGAAATCTGGGGATGAATCGAGGAGAAGTCCAGAGTGCCCAGACCAACGGGGAACCCTGGGCAACACGAAGAGGAGATGGGGCAGGAGGAGGAGGCAGAAGCACCACCTGGGAGGTGGGGGCAAGTCCGTGGGAGGAGCAGCCCTGGAAGACCTTGGACTGGTCACAGCAGTCACGTGGGAAGTGTTGCATTTGCCAGACAGCAATGTCTGCAGCAGATTCATCCCATTCTATTCCCCTCCATGGGGCAGCCTGTCTGCAGTGCCCTCCCAGGGCTGGACACACTCTGTAGGAAATTCAGAACATGCAGAGACCTTCCAGGCTCGAGGACCTGCAGATAGCCCCTGTTCAGGTGACCGTGAGACCCACGCGGTTTCCTGTTCAGACAACACGCCTGCATAGACTGTTCACTGAGAGGTGGATGCCCCATGTCCTGCTTCCCAGTGGGCCACCTAACCTAAGGCACGCTGATGACTTTCCTAAGGCCCCCAGGCCAGCAGATGGACCCAAGACTCCCAGCTTCGAGTTACAGCACTTATTTCCCAGTACCATGTAGTAATAAAAATGAGGAGGGGCGCCTGGGTGGCTCAGTGGGTTAAGCCTCTGCCTTCGGCTGGGGTCATGATCTCAGGGTCCTGGGATCGAGTCCTGAGTCGGGCTCTCTGCTTGGCGGGGAGGCTGCTCCCCCCTCTCTCTCTGCCTGCCTTTCTGCCTACTTGTGATCTCTCTCTCTCTCTCTCTCTCTCTCTGTCAAATAAATAAATAAATAAATAGGAAAATATCTGCATAGACTCAGGTTTCAACCTAAACTCTCAAATCAGACTTCATTGCAGTTTTACAAAAAGATGATTCTTGATTTAGCCTACAGACCTGATTTCCTAGCCATGTGATACAGGAGTCATGAAGACGACCATTCTCTCTTCAGTGAAACCATGTCCCCCAAAACATGGGCATCTGTCACAGTTTGACCAGAGATACACAGAGAGATTTTTAGGTGGGGGGACCTGGCTCATGTGATTACGGGGTTGTCAGGCCCATCCCATCCCACGGTGGGGTCTCAGGGAGGGCTAGCACGGGGAAGCCTCCGTTCACAGGTGCTGGGCTCCTTCTTAAGGAAGCCCAGCTTCTTCCAGGTGCGCTCGGCTGAGCTCGTACTGGCTGGCAGCATTTGTCCCACAGAGCGTATGTAGGATGACTTCTCATGGTGCCCAGCTTCTCCCCTTTGTGCTGCTTCCCAGGCCTCTGCCAGGGCCCACGCGGCAGCTCACCACCTCTCCCCAGCCCTCACCAGAAGGCACCTGCTGGATCTCTCACTGCGCAGGGACAGTGTTTCTCCCAAGGGCACTCATAAAGCTTTGGCATGACTGGCCCTTACTCTACGACCTCTGCAAAGCAACATGTGTGCTCTCTGATGAGACATGTCCTGGACTTCATTCATGAGTGAGCCTTGTGCTAAGACCAATATACATCTGGAGAAACCGCAGGAAGAGCGCTGGTGATTTTCAAGTCAAACCATACATGACAATTGTCTGCTACTATCCGGAGGTCAGGGCTAGTTTCAAACTTCTATTCAGTGCATATGTGTATATACATAATAAACTTACATACATATCCAGTGGAGTATGTTACAATGTTATAAAATATAACACATTTATATTAAATGTGTATTGCATGTACACACACACATGTTTATTGGATATACAATGTGCATACACATGTGGATACTATATAAATGCATATGTATACATTCACCAACTGTATATATATATATGCGTGTCTGTATGTATATTTCCCCCCAAAATTGCATCTCCTGGAGCGTTCAGGTCTGGTTATGCAGGCTGCACGTTGATGCTCCCCTAACAAACATGCACGTGGAATTCATCTTTGTTCACTTTTGACACAGAGCATTTTTCTAATCCTCTGTGTTACTGTGTGATTTCTGGCTCCTTTTGGATACATTCAATGCCACAAGTCATTTGCACTTATCTGAGAGTGACAACTTGAGGCCACCTCTAGGATGTGTCGGCAGTTTTCCTGTTTTTATACAGATGACTGCATATTATAATGGTAGTCCAAGGCGAGGATCTGGGGCACAGCTCATAAAGAACCACATGCACACAAATCATTTTCAGAATCCCTCTGGGTTTGGAAAACATAAAATGATGGAACACTTCCTCTCTCTTTCAGAGCCTTTTGTAAAATGATTGCCTCCAGAGCCACGAGGCGCATTTAATTTTTAATGTGTTGTGTTGATTCCGAGATGGTGCGGGATCCCACTGTTAATTACGAGCACAAGCCTCCTTTGTTTCTCGGTGGCATATGCTCGATGGTGGCAGCCTGGGTCACACTCTAGATGTCCCTTCCATAAACCAGGCACTGTGAGGAAGAAAAGGGGCATGGGTTTATCTTTAATGATGGAAAAGTCTAACTCCTTCAAGAAAGACATTCTAAGAGCTGAATCAAATATTTGATTTTCTACTGAACTACAAAATGAAAACCGTTTTTAACAAATGCTCTCATTAGAGCCACCTGCGCAAGGACTCTAGGAGGACCCTGTATTATTGCCTAAAGTCCAATTTAAAATCACTTAACTTGTCACCTTAGGCGCTTTATTTATTGATTGAGCATCAATATTTAATCCTCTGTTTCTGAAGAAATTGTAACGTAATAGGCCATGGTTGGTGCTTTTAAAAAAAAAAAGTCCACTTCTTGTGTCTATATTTAGAATATAATTTTCAAGATTTTGCTTTTTAGAGAAAGTACTTTTTCTAAGATATATTTTCTGTCAAAGGGTATTTTGGAACTTTATATTGGTTTAACTTCTCTCTGGAGTCTTATTTTAACTTCTGTGTTCATAAAAGATCAAAATGCAATTTCTCTCACCCTTCTCAGAAATTAGAGTGTATCTCTTCCCTGAGTCTCAGGACCCTTCCATGCCAACTGGTGGGGTCTCCGGCATTTGGAGGACTCCTGGACATCTGATGTCACTCTTCTCCAGTTGGATGGGGAGGGGGGGAAGCAGTCCTAGCTTGTTGGCACAAGCTGGGTATGTGCACAGATAGATGCATACATGTCTGTGGATGTCTATAGATGGGAAAGACAGTTTTCATATTTAGGAATTAATAGGCTTAAGATGACCCAGATTCTTGCTTTGTTTAGTATTTAATTTAGCACTTATAGAAATGGTAAATACAGAAATGAGTTTGCTCAGAAGCTATACTATCAGCTAATGAAATAATTTCTTTAATGTTTCCAATGTTTCTCCTTGGGGAAATTAGATGCTTTACCACCTGAGAGTTCAGAGATTTACTTTTTTCTTGGTTCTTTTTTTTTTTCTTTAAGAAACTTTATTCCTCAACTTAAACAATTATGTTACCGCATTTCTAATCTATTTTCCTGATGAATCAATTTTAGGAAACCCCCGTGAAAATGGATTCTCTGACTTACCTTTTTCTGACAACTCCTTCGCTACTGAACTCAACTGAATTCCCTATGGGGAGTGTGTCTGACTCCCCAGCAGTCCAGGCTGGGGTGCTGCGGGCTCCCAGCCGTATCTGTGGCCACCCCAGCCAGGGAGGTAAAAGCAGGCTGAGTGTTCCAGACCCTCCAGAACTGTGCCCAACTTCCAAGGTCAGCGTGAAGGTTGTGTGACAGGGATTAAGCACTGGCGATCAGATAGTGAGGCTGAATACAGTGTTTCCACTCCTGGCTACTTATTGATTTCTCTCAGCCGGCTTATCTGTAATGTGGCTGCATTTAGAGATCATTCCTCCTAGGCGTAATTTGGACATTAAAAGTCTATATCAATGGAAAATTTTATTTTTCTTTTAAGAGAAATGGCTTTACCATATTCTTTTATTTTCCTAGCTTTTCTGAGGTGTGATTAACATATAATGAGATACATACTTTTTGGGGGGGCTTCCAAGTTTTATAGTTCTTTGTACATTTTTTTTGGAAATACATACATTTTAAATATGCATTTTGATGAGTTTTAGATTTCCACTTCCATGTTATCATGATCTTACACAAAAAACACTATTTCCATCATCCTCCAGAGTTCCGTTGGGTACCATCCCTGCAAACCTCTGTCAGGTCCAAGCCCCTGGGAAACACGGCCCACCTTGCCATCAGCACAGCCTTCTTCTGTCTTGTCTACAGTTTGCTACGAGCAGTGCCGCTAGTGCGCCTGATTTTGTGTTTGACTCACTCAGAAAATACTGTCAAGATTTATCCATGTGGTCACATGCTTCCGGAGCTCATGCTTTTTGATTGTTGATTATTTTTCCATCATATGAAGATACGACATTTTTTTTATTAGGTTATATTAGTCACCTTAATCGTGATTAGTTTTTGATGCAGTGTTCCATGATCCATTGTTTACGCACCACACCCAGTGCTCCATGCAATCCGTGCCCTCCACAATACCCACCACCAGGCTTACCCATCCCCCCACCCTTCTCCCCTCCAAAACCCTCAGTTTGTCTCTCAGAGTCCACAGTCTCTCATGGTTCATCTCCCCCTCCAATTCTCCCCCACTTCATTTTTCCTTTCCTTCTCCTAATGTCCTCTATGTTATTCCTTATGCTCCACAAATAAGTGAAACCATATGATAATTGACTCTCTCTGCTTGACTTATTTCACTCAGCATAATCTCTTCCAGTCCCGTCCATGTTGCTACAAAAGTTGGGTATTCATCCTTTCTGATGGAGGCATCATACTCCATAGTGTATATAGACCACATCTTCTTTACCCATTCATCCATTGAAGAGCATCTTGGCTCTTTCCACAGTTTGGCAACTGTGGCTATTGCTACTATGAACATTGGGGTGCATGTGGCCCTTCTTTTCACTACATCTGTATCTTTGGAGTAAATACCCAGTAGTGTGGAGATTCCTCAGAAAGTTAAAAATAGAGCTACCCTATGACAACTTCTAAAAAAATCCATTTCCTCGCTGAGGGGCGTTTGTTGTTTCCAGATTTTGCCTACTTTGACCAGAGAGACTACAAACACTTTAATATGAGTTTGTGTGATAGTGTTTTTGCTTCTCTTGGGTGAATACTTAGGAATGGGCTTTCTGAGTCACACTGTAAACTCAGGTTTAACTTTGTAATAAAATGTTAAAATTTTTCAAAGGGGCCGTATTGTTGTATAATCCCCCCATCAATGTAATAGGGTGCCTCTTGCTCCATATCACACCAGCACTTGGCATTACTGGTCTTCTTACTGTTGGCCATGTTGATGGGTCTATATGGCTCCTACATGGTGGTTTTAATACCTGATCATTAGTGTCCTTCCATGGTTTTTGACTATTCATGTATCTCCTATTTCGAAATGCCTGCTCAAATAACTTATCTATTTTTAAAGTTCATTTGTATGTCTTTCTTCTTGTTATTGAGTTGTAAGAGCTTTTTATATATTCTAGATCCAAATCTCCTTCCTGATATATATCTCACATATGTTTTGTCCTGGACGGTGACGTCTTTCTTTGTTTCTTTAAGTTTTCTGTCTTTTTAAAGAGTAGGCATTTTAATTTGTATAAAGTCCAATTTGTCAAACAATTTTATGGTTTATGTTTTTGTGCTTTCTTTAACACGTCTTTCCCTAACCCACAGTCATGAAGATTTTCCCTGAGTTTCTTCTGGTTCAGTGTGTTCCCATGGAAATATTATGTGAGCTGTATATGAAATTTAACATTTTTAATAACCATATAAAACAAATAAAAAGTCAACAGAAAAGATAATTCCAACAAACTATTTTATTTAATCTAAGATCTCCAAAATAGTAATTTCTCAACATGTAATCAATATAAATGTTATAAATGAGATACATAGCTTACATTTGGGGAGCTGAATCTTTGACCACTGGTGTGTATTTTACGATTTTAGTATATCCCAAATAGAACTAGCCACATTTCAGTTGTTAGATAATCCCATGTGCCTAGGAGCTACCATAATGAACAGCACAGTTGTAGACGTTGGATAATTTAAACTTTTACACTAAGAATGTTGAGCAAATCTGAGCTCGTTTTTGTATGTGACACAAGATAAGGGTTGAGGGTTATTTCGCTGTGTGGATGTCTATTTCCAGCATCATTTGTTGGAAAGATCACCTGTCCCCATCAAGTTCCCTGGGCTTCTTTGTCAAAACTAACGTACAAGGCAGCTGCTGCTCTCTCCTCCACTGATCCGTGGGTCTGTTCTTTCCAATTAAGGCACCAAAGAGGCTCCCGTGCTCGTGCGGTAGGTCCTGTAGGAGCTAACGTCAGGGCTCTCTGTCTGTTCCCTTGTTTCACGGTTTTTGGGGATACTCTAGGTCCTTTAGAATGTTTACATAAGTTCTGAGAGTAGCCTGTGGATTTATATACGTACATATACATAAAGACTGGCAGGACTTTGATTAGAACTGCATCGAATTTACAGCTAAATTTGGATAGAAGTTGCATTTTAACTATTCTGATTCTCTCAGTCCATGAACCGTGTGTGTGTGTGTGTGTGTGTGTGCGCACGCGTATGTGTAGCAGCTCAAAAACGCATGTACACATTACATCATCAACTCCCTCGTCATATTTTTTACTTTTCTGATCTCACCCGTATTTTGTTACATTTAGCTCTATGTGTCCCTTCTTTACTTTTTGAAAATTTCTTATTTTAATTGACATCTTTTAAAACTTCAATTTCTAACTGCTCTTGCTGTTATACAGGAACAGATTTGATTGTCTTATGTGGTTCTTATATCCTATGGCGTGGCCGAGCTGACTCATGAGTTCTAAAATACGTTTAAATGTCTCGGGATTTCTACGTGTCTGTCGTTCATGCATTAAAAGAAGCAATTTGGCTTCCTGGTTTCTAGTCTATCCCTGTATAGATCTTCTTGCTTTTTCCCATTGGCTTCAGCCTCTGGGACAGGAATAGGGGGAACAGATGTGCTTGCCCCACCCTCAGGCAGAGAGCACTCAGCCCTTCAGCCCTCCCTACAGACATGGCCACGGAATTCTCATGGATGGTGTTCATCAGGGTGCGGCGTGTCTCCTGTGTGCCTTGAGAAGAGCTTTTGTAACGAATGGTTTTCGGATTTTGTGTGATGTTTCATCTGCAACTGTTGAGTCCAACTTGAGGCCATAGATTAGAACCAAAGCTCTCTGAAGAGGTAACGGCGTCTCCTGAGAAACTCTGGAGAGCAAAATGAGCCAGAACCCCAGCAGAGGTTTCTCAGTGTTGGTGGTAAGGGAGCAAGGTCTGATCCCGAGACGGAAGGCCACATAATGCTCATGTGATATGAACAGACTTCGGTGGAGAAAGGCCAGAAAACAGTGACTCAGAGTGGGAATGAGGCTCAGGCTCCTAAACTCTTCTTTGAAATATGGTGTGTGCACCTGTGTGTGTGTGCGTGTGTGTGTGAGAGAGAGAGAGTCGCGTGTGACCAAAGGGAAAGGGAACAAGAGAAGAGAAGACACAGGAGAGAGGGTGAAGTTGTGGGCAGGGATGGAAGGGAAGGCAGGACAGACCCTGCTTGGGTCACGATGGGAGACTTGGACCCATGTGACTGCCCAAGGAAACAGCTGAGAACAGGACCAGGAGGCACATGCCCCCATGGGCAGAGGAACAGGAGGGTGAGCGACCTCCATCAGGTGTTGTGGGTGCATGAGACCAGTGTCCTGTCTTTCCTGTTCAAACAAGTGACACTCCTACAGCACAGACAGTGCTCTGAGCACTTCTCAGACATAAACTCATGCAGACCTGAAAGTGATCCCACCACGTAGGCCTTACTCTTATCCTCATGCTTCAGGGGAGAGTGGTTTGGTGTATAGACGACTGCCGATCTCTGTGTCCGGTGGTGCTGATGCTGGGACTGGTCGGGTTGCTCACAGGTGGATGTGCAGACCTCGGGGCCTTCAAGCTTGCCTCGGTGAGAACCATGGCTCTGGGGTGGAGGGGCTGGGGGATGGGAGGCAGCCCCTCTGGATGGAAGCCCCGTTGGAATGTCAGGGAGATGATGAGGGGAAGGGGCATCGTCACAACTCCGACAGGATGGGGACCTTTGAACTCAAGTTGATGGTAAAGGTGTCAAGGTAGAAGGTATCTGGTTACAATTGGTCTGAGCTGTGATCAGACTGTGGCAGCCCATCTTCTGTCTGTTCTCCCCTCCTGGGTTCCCACAAAACCCTTGCCCTGGATATGTTCTCCATTTCAATGTCTCAGGAAAAGAAATGTTTTGTGAGTATTTTTGTTAAAAAATAGTGAGAAGGACTAGCAGAGAAAACATGAAAAATGAATTTAAATATTAATTAATTAATTAGTTGTGAGATGACTATTCACCAAAGCAGAAAATTAAATCAACGGGATTGCCTGCAAAAATGCCTAAGCCATTATGTTCTCAGGCAGACAGGGTTAAAAGGAAATCTCCCAGTGGCACATCCAAAATTTTTTATCCAAACATTTAAATATGGTTTTGGATGATCCTGTATTTGGTCAAACTTCCCTATCTGAGTCCCCGTGTGCCCAGAAATAGAAGAACCAGAAGGATGAATATAGGGCTTCTTCCTGGGACAGGATTTGCGGAATTCTCAGAATTCTCACTAAACACAGTGACCCACGCTCAGCTCCGGGGAGCTCTGTGGGAGCTGCTCCCCTCTCCTCGGGGATTTGCTCACATGTCTGGTAGGTGTTCTTGGTGACTTTTGCCTCTCCCGTGAGTTAGGCGTGGAGCAGAATTAGTGGAGACTTACTCCCTTAGAATGAAAAGGAAAACCCGCTGTAATTTATTAAGAACTTGGCTGCGCTCTGCTGGCCTCGGTTTGATGTTCTCTGTGCAGATGGCTTTTGTGCACTCGACGTCCTGGCCTTATTGACGGCCTCCTGACATTGCTCTGGATTTTCTGAAGTATGTAATGTTGTCAGCCATTATATATGGGTTTGCTGTTACTGCCTTCCTCTCGATGAATGTGTTCCAATTCCCCTTCCTTTAGAAAATGGAAGCTGACTTGATTTACGTGACTGATTACAAAATGGGCTTTGATCTTTGCTCGTTTCCCCGCACCCTCACCCTTTGTCGGGAAGCATTTCTTCCTAATCTGGTTCTGAGCCTGGCGCTTGTTCCAGCTCATGGGATGTCAGCAGAGTGGTGCAGCCGGACCTGCAGAGCGTCGTGTGGGTAGGTCCACGCTGGCTCGTCTGGCCCCCTCATGCCCATGAGAAGGACGTGCCGAGGCTAGCCTGCAGGTGCCAGAGAGGCTGGGAGGAACGAGGAGAGCGCATTGGTCTCCATCAACCCGCGGAGCCCGTTGGGCCGTCAGCGGTCTGCTCCCGGGCGTGCAGGCGAGCCAGCAAGGACCACAGCGCATGCCGCCAACCACAGCCTGGACCATAGCCTGCATGCTCCTGAGAGAAACAGAACCTACCGTTTCATGTCCTCGGGTCCTATGGCTATTTCTCACGCTGCACTGCTGTGGTGATCAGCATATAATACAGCAATAGTAGTGTCACACGAGGGGCCATCGAAAATGCCTAAAATATCCGGACAAGTTGACCGCTGGGAGTGAAACTAATTGAACATCGGGAAATCATGAGGAAAATGTTGAGCTGAAAAAATGCCAGTCCTCCTTGGGTGGCCCAGAAGATTCTGAAGGAATGCTGCATCTTGTAGTTTAGAAAACCACACACGCACACGCACACGCGCGCACACACACACACACACACTCTTAATGGTCCTTCAGATTTGCACAGGGCTTCTATCAGGAGACTCCTATCTTTGTCTCTTACTAGCTGCCTCTGATAAGATACTTAGCTACTTCAGGAAAGAGACGAACACAATAAAGTACTGGCCAATTTTTAGGCATAATTTGGAGAAACTACTACATCCAGGTACTTCAGGATTTGGAGGGGGAGGAAAATATGTGTCCCTTCTTCAACTTCTCCAACACAGAAAATAGTCCCAAGTTACAATGCAGCATCAAGATAAAAATAAAGTCCATGATCTTTACGGTTAATTCATGTGGAAGAACTAACCTAGTCTATTAGACCCACCCGCTGAAGCAGAACAGGCTGTAGGGACTGTCGTGTCGCGAGTACACTCTATGTACCCAGAGTAGCTCCTGTTATGCCTAGAAAGAGAAGCACTGAAATACACAGGCACACACAAGAAGATCAAGGCTTTGGTATGTAGAAAAAAACGTAAATCTAAAACACAGAAAACCTACACATTTTTAAATTGTTGAGGGGTGTGTGTGTGTGTGTGTGTTTACTTTTAAGTTGGTTGATCCAGCAAAAGCACTAGCAAATAACAAATTAAAACTGGTCAAATGTGGGGGGGGCCCGTAGGAAGTTTCTTTGGACCAGAAACTGTCCACGGTAGGAAGGAGGGTGAGAAAGCTGGTGGGAGGCTTGTCTTCCAGTGTCTATGGAAGAAGGAAGAAGCCTGGTCAGAGGACAGAGGCCGTCCCCACCCCAAGACGAAAGAGGGCCCGCAGTGCACCTCTGCCGGGACTCAGAGCTGCTGCGGACCAGGGCAGCTGTGGGGCTCTGTCCCCCCATCGGGTCCAGATGCAGCCCATGGTTACCCCGCCAGCTTGCATCTCTGTCTGTCCGCTGTCCCAGTGTCGTGCCGTTTGTCTTCATAGAGTTCTTCGGATAAAGAGCAGACACATGGATCTAAAAGAAGTCACAAGACCCTGGACAGCACATTTAATGCTGTGATGAGGTTTGGGCCAACTTGGGGATGGGTTTAAACATTTTTCCAAGTGGAACCAAAGTCAGTAGTTGGGGGCTGACTTAGTGAATTGAAATCATGTTCCTTCCCGGCACCTTGCGTACTTCTACACATCACTTGGCTTTTGTGGTTGTCATGCAGTGTTATTGTGATGGCAGATCACTGACTTAATCAATAAGCTATGTAGGTCCGCAAACCTCGTCTTTATTACAGGAACAGCACTGAGTAACCTCATGTCCTTACTACAGTCCGGGCTACACACAGATTTAAACTTCCAAAAGTCTAAGGATTAAAGCCCATGAGAACCTTTCTCCAAAAAGCAACACGCAAGTTGATTTCAATGTGCTCTAGTTTTAGGGAACATAACCCTTCTTTTTTAAGGATGAATGACGTCCCCTTGCATATATATATCACATTCTCCTTTTTTATTAGTTTACCCATCACAGACACTTGGGTTGCTTCCATGTCTGGGATCTTGTAAACAATGTTGCAGTGACCATGGGAGTGCAGATATCTTTTTGAGATCCTGATTTTAATTACTTTGGATAAATACTCAGAAGTGGGTCTATTGGATGATGACGTCGTTCTGTTTGTAATGTTCTGAGGAAGCTCCACACTGTTCTCCGGAGGGGCTGCACCAGTTTGCGTTTCCACCAGCAGTGCCCTTTCTCCACATCCTCACCTGACTTATCTCTTATCTTCTCGATTCTAACCACTCTAACAGGTGCCCAGGGACCTCTCGTGGTTTTGATCTACAGTTTCCCAGTGACAAGTGATGTTGAGCATCTTTTTAGGCAGCTGCTAGTCATCTGGTGCCTTCTTTGGAGAAGTGTCTATTCAGGTCCTTAGCTTTTTTTTTTTTTTTTTTAATTGGGTTATTTGGATTCCTTGTGCTGTTGAGTTGTAGGAATGCGTTATATATTTTAGAAATTACCCCATATCTGATGGATAGTTTGCAAATATTTTCTCCCGTTCCATGGGTTGCATTTTCACTCTGCTGACTGCATCTTTTGCTGTGAAGAAGCTTTTTAGTTTGGTGTAGACAATGGAGGAAATCTTGTTATTCGCCACAATATGGATAGATGAACCCAGAGGTCATTGTGCTAAATGAAATAAGCCAATCACAGGACAAATACTGTACAAGTTCCCTTATATGAGGATATGAGGTATCTAAAATAGCCAAACTCAGAGAAGTGGAGAGCAGAGTCGTGGTTGCCAGGGCTGGGGTGAGGGAAGAGGAAAGTTGTCCAGTGGGTATAAAGTGCCTATTGTGTAGGACGAGTAAGTTGTCAGGATCTGCTGTGTGTCATTGTCCCTTTGGTTAACACACTGTATCCCGCACTTTAAAGTAGGTAAAGGAGGCAGAGCTCATGTTAACTGTTCTCACCACAGAGCACACACCCTCCCAGAAGAGCACAGCCACACTTCTGGAGGTCGTGGATATGGTTAGTGTCTTGGTTGTGGTCACGGTACCACAAGTGTATGCAAACATTCAGACTCAAGATGCAGACCTTAAGTGTGAGCGGGTTTCTGAATATCAGTTACAGCTCAATAAAGCTAAAAAATGCCATAACCCTAATAAATACAATGTGAGTTTCGACTGGGGTGTGTGCGCGCGCGCGTGTGTGAGTGGGGCTTCAGGGGAAAAAATCCGTGTTCAGGATACAGGCCATTTTGTCTAGTTTGCTCATCTGGAAGGAGAAATAGCACAAAGGACTACTTTCTGAGGAGATCTTGAATGAATACATTCTCATGATACGGTGTATTTCTGCGCCCCTCTGCCTAACTGCTGATTGAAAATGTCACCAAAAAAATAGATGATGTATGTGGGGGGGGGAAAGGAGCTTATGTCTGATCTGCTGGTGGATACTTGTGAAAACCAATTTACTTGAGAAATAAATAGAGTATCATTTAATTTAAGTGGAACTGCAAATACGCTCCAGCAATTTTTCTGACCACAACTTCCATCTTCTAGAATCTAAAAATAAGAATTACATTTCATCAGCAAAGGCCTTAGAATAGAGGAAGTTGGGGTTTTCAATTGGTATGCAGGCTAACTAGTCACTTCATCCTCAAGCTGTAATTGAAAGTCTTTTATATGGTAAATTTGGTATAATTACAGAGCTAGCATATAGTAAATACGACAGCCAAAGAAGTTCTTTGAAAACAAAAACTTAATTTTCAGTTTTTAGCACGTACTTCGTATTTGGCCTTTTATGAATAAGACTTTCAATGTCTCTTGTGAATGGCATGAACTGTATTTCCAGGTGCAGCAGTGTTTTCCTGGGAAAACGAGTTCCTCTCTCAAAGGAGGAAATGTGCAAAGAGCATATTTGGCTTAATATGCGATTATTTTTCTCCTGATGACAAAGACTGAACAGTTTTAGAGAAAGACGTTTTTCTCCTGGCCATTTGTCAGCTCTCCCTCTGGAGCAACCTTATATTTGTGTCTTCTTATTTTGTCATATCTAACTGAAAATTCTTTAAGATGACTTTATCTGAAGGTCAGCTACCTTTTCTATCCAATTTAACTTTATCTTCGAAATTTTGTGACTTTGGATTTGGATTAGCGACGAGTGAAGGTAAGAGCATCGCCTGGGCGGCTGCAAGCCACGGTCTGGGGAGCGGCCGGGGAGGAGGGCAGCTGCCGGCGAACCGGGCCAGGGGCAGGACGCCCCCAGAAGAGCAGAAAACGGTCGGAGCAGAAAAACGTGTAAAGTCACTTGAAGGCTCTGAGCGGTCCCTCAGACCAGGAAGACCCGTCAGGCGTCTGCAGGAGGTCACCACATGCCACAAGAGCAGACGCGTCCACAGAAGGGACTCTTGGGGTTTGTGCTGAGGGGATTGAGAAAGAAAGAGAAAACACCCAGAAACACATATTCCCAGTGACATCAAAAGAGGGAAAAAACAGAGGCCTAAACAGAGTGTCCTAATCTTGTTGATAATAAATTGTTGTCAGGAAATAGATGTTTGGGCTTGTTAGCCGGGATGTCATCACACGGTGTCGCCTGACTCATCTCCCTTGCTCCAGCGTTTGCACAACAAGCGACCTCTTGGTTTTCATTTGACTTCCCATGTAGGGCTTCCAGTAGGAACATGGTGTCGGGGTTTCATGGGCACGAACGTACTCGTCTGACAGTATTCTCTTTCCTTCCACGCTAATGCCGGTCTCCTGCTTTTCCTGGCCAGTTTCGTTAATGCCTCTGCAGCATTCCGTCTCCCAAGTGTACAGGCAAAATCAAGTTGTTTCTTAATTTTTTTTTTTCTACCAGACCCGTACACCAGAGGGCTTCAGGGAACCCCCGGTGAGGCAAAGCCACGTTGGAAGCCCCTCACCAGCTTTTCGGAGGACCCTCCTGTTTCACTGGGCATCCTGCCGACCGGAGCCGTTTCTGGGACTGGTTTCTTTTTTTTTTTTTAAAGATTTTATTTATTTATTTGATAGAGAG
>NW_019154145.1:2160680-2197893 GCF_002288905.1 Enhydra lutris kenyoni | reverse complement strand
AGAGATCACAAGTAGGCAGAGAGGCAGGCAGAGAGAGAGGAGGAAGCAGGCTCCCCGCTGAGCAGAGAGCCCGATGTGGGGCTCGATCCCAGGACCCTGAGATCACGACCCAAGCTGAAAGCAGAGGTTTAATCCACTGAGCCACCCAGGCGCCCCGTAATAAATAAAATCTTAAAAAAAAGATTTTAGGGGCACCTGGGTGGCTCAGGCCCTTAAGCGGCTGCCTTCTGTTCAGGTCATGATCCCAGTCTCCTGGGATCGAGCCCCGAATCATCGGGCTCCTAGCTCAGCGGGATGCCTGCTTCTGCCTCTTCCACTCCCCCTGCTTGTGTTCCCTCTCTCGCTGTGTCTCTGTCAAATTAATAAATAAAATCTTTTTTTTTAAGATTTTATTTATTTATTTGACAGAGATCACAAGTAGGCAGAGAGGCAGGCAGAGAGAGAGGAGGAAGCAGGCTCCCCGCTGAGCAGAGAGCCCGATGCGGGGCTCGATCCCAGGACCCTGGGATCGTGACCCGAGCCAAAGGCAGAGGCTTAACCCACTGAGCCACCCAGGCGCCCCATGGGACTGGTTTCTCATGCCTGTCAGGACAAGTCATCATAGACTGGTGGCCTGAGATAACAGAAGCTGATTCTCTCACAGTCCTGGGGTCCAAGAGTCCAAACTCAAGATGTCTTTAGAGCTGCACCCACTGAAGGCTCTAGAAGGATCCTCCCTTGTCTCTTCCCGCCTCCAGCGCCCTCCGGGACCCTTGGCTTTTGGGTGCATCTCTCCACTCTCTGCTTCTGTGGTCACCTTGCCTCCGTCTCTTTGTGCGCCTTCCCTTCTTCTGCCTCCGATGATGACACTTGTCATTGGATTTAGGGTCCCCTGGATAAGCCAGGGTGATCTCAGCATAAGCTCCTTAACTTAATTACATTTGCAAAGACTTTTTTTTTTTTTTTCCAAACAAGGTCACATTCACAGGATGTGCATATTAGAACATGGACCTTGTTTCATTTATGCCATTTGTTTCAGTAAGGAAGCTTCCAAAACCTCTGTCAACAGATCACACGGCCCTCCCAAATTCTTTGTGCTTGTTTTTTTTTTTTTTTTTTTTTTTTAATTATTTGAGAGAGAGAGAGAGCATGAGAGGAGAGAGGTCAGTGGGAGAAGCAGACTCCCTGCTGAGCAGGGAGCCCAACGTGGGACTCGATCCCGGGACTCCAGAATCATGACCTGAGCTGAAGGCAGTTGCCTAACCAACTGAGCCATCCAGGTGCCCCTTTGTGCTTGGTTTTAAACCGTCGTCTTGACTGCCTCCAGGGTTGGTCGCTTCATCCAGAAGCTGGCAGAAGCAAGTGAAAACACGTGGACTCAGTTGAAGTTCTCAACAACCCTTCATTAAGGAGACTTTGCATTATTACTGGAGAAACATTTTCATTTGGAATGGAATGGGAAAATCAATAATGCTTATTATGTTGCCCATTATACAAATCAATAATAAGCATTGTAATATCATTAATTCTACATTGAAGGTGTCGTCAATGTGTTTTTTAGGGTGTAATTACAAAATATATTCTACAGAACAAGTGTTTCTATATAAATCTTTTATATTAAAAGTCAGCATGATGTTAGCACAGAAAATTGAATCTTTATTTCCTACCTTATTGGAATGTCAATTAATATGGAACTTAAACCAGTTATTAAAAAAAGATTGGGTTGAATAATATATGTCTTTATGAGATCCTAAGGATCTTCTCTCCAAAAGTTATTTCGAACCACTGAATAGAATATCCAGTCAATGACCATTTCCAGAAACAGACTGAACCCATAAGCAGGATCACTACGTTAATGAGGCCAGATCTGTCATAAATAGTCCTGCTCAGGGTTCACAAAATGATTTAAACTCCCCTTACAAAGAAACCAAGTTAGGGGCACCTGGGTGGCTCCGTCATTGAGCATCTGCCTTTGGCTTGGGTCACAATCCCGGGGTCCTGGGATCAAGCCCCCCATCAGGCTCCCTCTCCCTCTCCCACTCCCCCTGCCTGTGTTCCCTCTTTCTCTGTGTCTCTCTCTGTGAAAAACATAAAATCTTAAAAAAAAAAAGAAAGAAAGAAAGAAAGAAATAAAAGAAAAAAGGAAAAGAAAAGAAATCAAGTTAGAAAAGTCAACACTGTGTTGAACTGTCCATGAAGATACAGATGATATTTTCATTATTTTTCGAAAATGTTCCCCATATTCTAAGCGGCACTCTGTGATGCCTGTCTTGCCACACCTCGCTTCAGGATATTAGAAATTCCCCTACATACGCTCATGCTGGCGTGTGATGTAGAAATGAGAGAAAACTAGGAATGGACACTGGTCTTTCTTACTTTCCAGTGTATCACATTCCCGTAAACATGCTAATTGTAGTTCTGCAAACATATGCATTTATGTATTTATTCATGTTTTATGTGTAGGCAGCTTTGTAATGAGAGGGTTGACGACAGCCTGTAGAGATGCCGCACGCGGTGCCCCGCTGGGTGTCTGTGGTCCGGTGCGCGTGTGGTCCACACCCGGCTCACGGCCAGCCCTTCCCAGGCCACAGACAGAGCGCACATGAGGGGAGATGTTCTCACAGACATCTAGTAAATCTAAGGCATGTCCGGGCACCAGTCGATGAGTCCATCAAAGTCCTTTTATCGTCCTGCAGCATCGAGGACACGAATGCGTGCTGAATCTCACAGAATCGCTCAGCATCTTGCTTCGCAGTGTGCTGTTATTTGCACATGGACTACTTTCCTCTTTGTATTCGAGGCGCATCTCCATCTGACAAAATTCTATAAATTCTTCCGTCCCTAGAAATGTGACATTAAATAGAGAATTATGCCAACTCAATTTTCCTGCCTTTCTGGTCCCTGACACCTCTTCTTGTGTCACGGCACAAAAATCGTTTGCTTGTATCACAAAGGTCCTGGATTTTACCATGCGGCACAGGGAGGGTTAACAGAGGCAATTAACTTAGAATTCTGTAATGTGATGTAGAAATGAGGCTCTCGCGCTGCTCATCCTTCCACGGCCTCCTTTAATAGAGATTCCAATCCGTCTAAAAGATAAGCATTTGACCTAAATATTTTTAAATGATTTCAAATCGTTCAACTGTTGGATTTAAACTCATTTTGTTTTCATGGCTGGCTAAGATTTAAAGAAGAAACGAAAATGGGAAGGAAAGGAAAATTGGCAACCCGCCTGTGCTACGGACGGCCTCTGCAGGCGCATGGAGACCAGCAGACGCCCAGCCCCGCACCTGCTGCACCGAGACGGACTGCGCATGAGCGCCTGGTCTACCACGCCCGCACTGATGGAGCTAGCGGTCCCCGACGCTCTTTGGAGAATTCGGAAACTGTCCGTTTCCATAAACACGGCCGCTATATGCTGCCCTGGTATCCTCTCCGGCTCTCCGGGACTCTGTGTTAGATGCTTCCTGCTCCCACATCTCAGGCAACCCTGGTATGGCCTCATTTGTTGTGCCTGAACTGAGCACAGACTCACGAGTGTGACAGAGCACACCTGCCTGCAGGAGGGAGGGAGCTGGATTTCGGAACATGAAGTGGTCCTTGTCTTAATAGGTAGGTGGCAAGGAGATGAGATTCATGCAGAACCAAAGATAAAGCTTTGCTTAACGATACACGCAGAAAAGTCATGAATATCCAAGAGGCAGATGCCAAGCCTGCATGGAATTTCAATTTTCCAAGCATCCTGGTAAAATAAAAAATCAATCCATTCTTTGCATAGGTGCAGGAAAATTTTGGGTTTCTGATACAGAAACTGAAGCCTGGAGATGGAGGAAATGTGGGATAGCCAAGGCTGAGGGTAAGGAGTTCATCAAGAAGCAGGATAAAATTGGCAATATGGGAGAACCCAAGGCACGAGCTGGGTTCCCTGGTGTGGCTGCATATTAGAAATGCTTGTTCAGTTTTGAAAGGTCTGGTGTCTAGACCTCATCCCAGGTCAAGGAAGCGAAGCGTCCTGGGATGTGTCCCAAAGATTGGCATTTACTGTCCCCCCAGGGGATACAATGGTCAGTGCTGGCAGAGGCTTGCCAACTTAGCACATTTCCTCTGGTCTGAGATCAGAGATGGTCCCATAAAAAAGATGCAGGAACCCTGGGAGAGTGATGGAGACTGACAGTGGCCACTTCCCATGGGGGTCAGGCAGGTGTCAGTGAGGTTATCCGTGCACGTGGGACACACCTTCACCTGGGAAATTCTTAGTTAGTTGAGAAGAAAAGACCCAGAAATGTCTTTATCAAAGACGACATCCTCTGCGTTGTCACCTTTCAGACTTGGTGTCAGCTGTCCAGCTTATTAGAACCACTGCCCCTCACAGCCGTGATCCTGAGACAGTCATGGATCTGGAGAAACTGCAGAGGGCTGAGCTGCTTCTCTGTCTGCAGTCCGCCCAAGGTCGTTTCTGGGGCTCTGGGGAGTGGGTGTGAAATGCACGCTGTGACATATAGTAATTTATTGTATGTATGTTTTCTATTTATTTGGATTTACGTTTGTTAATGACCTGATTGCCCATACTTTATTTCCAAGAAAAGTTGCCTAATATCTATTCATTGTAATAAATATTCCTTCCTTTGTGATTGATTTTTCTGAATAAGTAAAACATCACAGAAACAAATGGGGGGAAAATGTGACCCTTGTGCTTTGTTCAGTGAGACGGATCTACGACTCCTCATCCTCTTGCTCCCAAAAGAAATGCTCTATTCCAAGCTGTCGCGTCTCATGTGTGCGCAGGGCCTGGTCAGGGTTGTTTCCAGATGCTGTCAAGTTGGACTTCAGGGCAGGCGGTCTGGTCTGCATGGCAGCGGGGAATAAAGGTCCTCAGCGGGGGGTTATCCGGGTCCACACCACCCTCCCTGCTATGTTACAGATGACTCCCTCTCTGTTTGGCCCACCTCAAAGAGCCCCTGGCAAGGAAAGTCTTTTATCATGTTTAAATATCATTTTTCTAACATGGAAGCTATAACTTACAAGGTCCCTGTGCATAATTTGAGTTTCTTTTTTTTTTTAATTTTTAAATATTTTATTTGTTTATTTGACAGAAAGAGAGAGATCATAAGCAGGCAGAGAGGCAGGCAGAGAGAGAGGGGGAAGCAGGCTTCGCGCTGAGCAGAGAGCCTGATTCGGGGCTCGATCCCAGGACCCTGGGATCATGACCTGAGCCAAAGGCAGAGGCTTAACCCACGGAGCCATCCAGGTGCCCCATAATTTGAGTTTCTAAATTTATTCGGCACTTTTTTTTTTTTTAACTTAGGTTCTTGCTTAAACAAACATCTTACTGGATGTTCATGTTCAGTGTATTAAATGCTTTGGATATTCTCCAGTAAATATTATGTCCAAGCAAAATTAACACATTTTGAGAAGAAGAAATGATAAATCTTTCATGGAGTAAATATGAACTCATTTTAATAAGTTGTAATATCTTTGGGTGAATGTGATGTTTTCAGGTGCATTTGCAGTTATCTCTGCTTCATAGATCTCTGCGCCAGTAGCATGAGTGCACTCACACACACACCACACTCACACATGTGTGCACACACATTCCCACGTGCATGCCCGTGACCCTGTCCAGCTGTGCTATCACATTTTCACACAGAAACATGAAGTTTCTGACACGTGTCTGAGTTGAACTTTCTAGAGAAATAACTTCGACCTTGTGAAGTGTTTTTACAACTGATTTCATATTGTTCCATAATATCATCAGCCTTATCAAGGTGCGAAAGTATTCCAAATGATTTTATTCACGTTAATCTGAGAAATAAGTGTGGCCCACAGCAAAACCTTTTTTCCTGTCATTTTCAGAATGGCAGTTCATCCGTGTTGTGAGTAAATACTTAGTTGGGCCATGGAGACGTGATCAAGGCAAATTTACCAAGGAAACATCAAATATGGATAAATATCTAGATATGGATAACGTCTCTTTCTCCCTTTCGAAGGACCACTCAGGAAAAAGAGTTAGCCTTATAAAGTTTTAATTCCATATTCTCTTGTACTTTTAAAGTACATATAACATATATGTCCTATATATGTACTATAATATATAAATATATAAATTATTGTTTAATATTTACTTTGGATAATGTCCTTGACATGCTATCATATCACATCATTAAAATGGAATATCGTCACCTTGTAGCTTCATACCTTAAGATGCTAATTCAAAAACGTCCCTGTCTTAATCTTTTATATAAATGTGTGTGTGTGTGTGTGTGTGTGTGTGCGTGTATGTGTATTCTTTTGAGAACAAGGTTACCAAAAACATGTCTGGGACCCCCACTGCAGATACTGCTGAAAGAACCAGCAATCAGGAATGTGGCCCAACAGCGGCGTTATCTTGAGGAGCTACCCTTTCCTTCCTCCCTTGGTGAATACTTTGCATATTCTCCTGGGGTTTACATTTGTCATTATTTATCAATATATACCCTGTGGTTTACATTTATCGTTATTCAGGATTCTGTAGGAAACAAAATTATGGGTAAGATTTCTCCTCACTCATAAGGATTTTCAGTTGCTGCTGAACAAATTTACTTTGGCATGAAGAGGATTAATTAGGTTTATTCAAATACTGTCATCAGAAAGAAAGTATCCCCAGGAAGAATGGGACATTTCAAGGTCCTTCTCTGATGTTTTCGGGTTGCTAAGTGCACGGAGACCCTGGATGGTGGGAATCAAAACTGGAGTCACTGTCACATAAGAGCGGCACTCTTAATTTTAGGCAATAAAGTGCTAAAATAATATCTTTACATGATTGAAATAGCATTGGAGGACTAGAAATCCAAAAGAAGTATTAGAAGGACATTATAAACTCTTATTCCCAAGTGTGGATTCTGTTATCTACATGGGAGGTAAAAATAAACACCTTTTATTCTCTTGAAATACCATGAGAAATCTGGGTGACCTAAGAATTACACAAATATATCAGTAGACTTTTGCAAGAATGACCAAATAATATTGATAATTGATAGGCATGTTTATTGAAAACAGATGTTTGTATGTGTGTGTTCACAGATGATGTAATTTATTTATTTATTTTTATTTTTTTGATGATGTAATTTAAATACATATGTATGTTTATATGCAAACAAGGTAGACTGTAATATGACCTTCCTGTCTAATATCAAAATAAATTCCAGAAACACCAGAAGTAGTACATCTAGAGATAAAGTACGAGAAACAACTGTGATCTGTTTACAAAGACATTCAAAACACTTTTGGAAGCCCAAAGGAAGACTTGTCAGTGAAACTGATATTCTGTGCTCCAACAAGGAAGTTTAAAATCATTAAGTCAACTCTTTCTAAATACTTTTTAAAATATTTAAGGTATTTACTTCAAACTGGAAAAAAAAATAATAATTCTAAAGCTTATATGTGAAAAGAAAAAACCAAAATCAAACAAACACAAATAGAAATATAATTTTAAAAAGGAATAATTAGAAAAAGGTAACTTGCCACAGAGTAGAACATACCAAAGTTGTAATAATCACGGGACACGTGGGTGTCTCGGCGAAGCGTCTGCCTTCAGCTCAGGTCATGATCCCGGGTCCTGGGATCGAGTCTCACATCGGGCTCCTTGCTCAGAGGGGAGCCTGCTTCTCCTTCTGCCTCTGCCTGCCACTCTGCTTGCTTGTGCGCTCTCTCTCTCTCTGACAAATAAAATCTTAAAAAATAATAAATCTTAAAAAAAATAATAATGACTGTGTGATATTGTCTCTTTGCTAGATGGACAGATCAACACAATAGAATAGAATCCTCCGGAATAAATTCAGGTAATACTGGGGTATGACGCTATAGAAAGTGCCATTTCTAACGAGTAGGGAAATAGAGATCTTTTTTAGTAAATATTGTTGGGTTCACTAAATAAGTATCCCCTAATATAGCAAATATAAACTCCCATGTTGTTAGCTGGCTCAGGGCTGCCATAACAAAGTTCCACAGTCCTCGAGGCAGGGAGTCCGAGGGCCAGGCGTGGGCAGGGCTGCTGTCTCCTGAGGCCTCTCTCCCGGGCTTGCAGATGCCGTCCCCTCCCCGTGTCCTCACGTGGTCTGCCTTCTGTGTGTTTCAGGGTCCTAACCTCCTCTTCCTATAACCACGTTAGACTGGATTTGGCCCACCCTGGGGCCCTCACTTAACACAATCACCTTTTGAAAGGCACCATCTGCAAATACAGTCCTGGGAGTCGACAGATCTTGAGGGGACATTATTCAGCCCATAACACTAAACTTTTTAATGGATATCAGAATAAATTCCAGGAAGACAACGTATTCAGAGTCTCAGTCAGTGAAAAAGAGGCCATCAAGCTCTTCATGTGTGCGGACAACTGGCGTCTTGAGGCTTCAGAGCATGAGTAAGAACCATGAGACGGCGAGAAACGCGGGTTAACTTGATCACATGGGACGTGTAATAACATTTGCTTGGGAAAAGAAGTGAAATAAAATCCCAAGGACAAATAGAAAAGTTGGGAAATATTTGTTGTTCACCCATGAGCAGATTACAGATTTTTTAAAGATTATAAACCGGCACGTGTAATGTGAGATTATCCACGGTCCCGTTCCAGGGGCCGGAGATACGGTGTGAAGGCAGTTCCTGGAAAAAGAAAATGTAACTGGCCCCTGAGGCGATAGGACACCTCTCCCCTCTTGCACAGACTAGAAATGCCCGTGAACGCGTTGCTGCCACTGTGACCGGCAAATCGGGTTGAGTAAGATGTGAAGAAACAGGGTCTGTTACCTTGTCACTGATGGTGTTTGGGGTCGTCTTGGCGTGGCCCAGGGCCAGACGGCGCATGTAAGTGGGGGTTTCGTGAGCCTGGGGCCTGTGTGAGCGACAGAATCCTCACTCGGAGGGCCCTGCACTTGGCTTAATGCTCTGCTGCTGCTGTCTTGAAACTCCTAATAATTCTTGACAAGGTGCTGTGAGTTTTCATTTTGTACTGAGTGCTGCAAATCACGTAGCCACTGTTTCTGATTGGGTTTTGCAGACTCTATGCGGCCTCAATCACACAGCACACGCGTGCACGCGCGCGCGCGCACACACACACACACATATTTTTGGACAATCATTTAAAAAGGCAAAAATGATTCTTAGCCTATGGGTTATACAAAAAAAAGGAAAAAAATGGATAGAAAGCCAGATTTGGGTCATGGTCCACGCATTACTGACCCCAGATGTAAAACATTTAAATTCATTGAAGGTAATTTGGTACAAACTAAGAAAATTCATTTTCCAGATACATTTAATAACTGTGGTAGAAAATATCCTAAATGTTATTCAGCAAAGCATCGTTTGTAATGCAGATGACAGAAGTGTCCCTGAAGGACCAGCTTTCTCAAACCATCGTGGTGTATCCACACAAAGGAATGAGCGCAGCCGTCTGAGCAAGGCGGCATTCGTCACATCAGGATGTGGGCAGATCTGTGCTGTATTGTTCTGACGAAGATACGGTTCAGAAGTGTGCGAGCCACGCTCATACCTCAGAACAAACACCCACAAGCCTATGCAGGGGCAGAAGGTTGGGGTACATGGGACACGACTTACATGAGCTCTTTTTTTTTCTTTTTAAAGATTTTCTTTATTTGTCAGAGAGAGGAAGAATGCACGAGCAGGGGGAGCAGCAGAGGGAGAGGGAGAAGCAGACTTCCCGCTGAGAAAGGAGCCCCGGGGCGGGACCCCATCCCAGAACCCAGGGATCCTGACCAGAGCCGAAGGCAGCCATCTAACAGACTGAACCACCCGGGTGTCCCAGACTCGCATGAATCTTACCACACATTTGATTTTTTTTTTCATGTAAATGTTCTGATTTAATCCAACTAAATAAGAATCGCTTACTCTTCTTGGGGATGTCAGTGTGTTAGCGTAAGCCGATTTCACCCAGGATGCCGTTTTAAGTGCTGCTCCTTCCTGATTTCAGGGCTGGAGGTGACCCCAGCCGGTGCTCAGCCGCGTGTGCGTTGGCCATCTGGCCTTTCCCTCTCCCTCAGGTGATCACTTACTCTCCTGTTCTATCTCAGCTCTTGCGCTTTATTTTTTGGTAACAAACATATTTTCTACAGATACTTCTCATTCTCTTTCCCATAATACTCAACTCAGTTTTCACAATAAATATGAAACAAAACATTGAAAGAAGGCAAAAGAAAATTTAAAATGCTGTCTTTATGTATTAAATGGTCTATTGTCTAAATATTGGAGCTGAAATATTTTTGTTTATGTCACGAATTGTCATCGCTGTATTAAAATTTCAAAAGCTGAACTTAAGGCTAATGTTACAGACGGTACTTTGTTTATCTTGCTGAGATTTTGACAGAGGTAACCGACACAAATTCTCTAGGATTACTCATTTGCTATGATTCTTCTGCCTTCCTGTCTTTACTATGAGAATCTTGTGGCAAAACCCTTAGGTGGCTCACGCTCCCTGAACAGTTAGTGCGGAGGAAAGTGGGACAAATGAACTACAACTTTGTTTTAAATCAACAAGCTAGGGGAGCCTGGGTGGCTCAGTCAGTTAAGCATCCAACTCCTGATTTCGGACTCAGGTCATGATCTCGGGGTCCTGAGATGGAGCCCCGAGTCGGGCTCATGATCAGCAGGGAGTCTGCTTGAGGTTCTCTCTCTCCCTCTCCTTCTGTTCCTCTTCCCACTCTCTCTCTCACTCTCTCTCTTTCTCTGAAATACATCAACAAGATAAAAGCTACAAAGTATTCTGTGTGATAGAATGGGTAATACAGACTCTATATCTAGGTTACACTTCCAATGTATACTGTGCAGTAAATATTAGTCTATTTATTACAGACTTAGTAGAGACACGTGTAGGAGAAGGCACAAGACATCACCTCAAGGTGCCGGAGGATCCACTGCAGGAACAGCACATGCTATTTTTTAGCATTTCTCACTGTGTATCGCTGGTTGTTGAGCGATTGAATGAGCTGGTTGTTGTTTCAAATGATATTACTCAATTACTCATGTACATAATATCTCAAAAGTCAGGGATCCTTAGATGGGACAACCAAATTTGGGGGGAAAACTATAAGAAAACAACTAAAACTAGAAGGCAATAACAGGAAAAAAAGAAAAGAAAAGAAAATATTGATGTGTGACACAAATTTGAGGACGGAAACTTAAAATTATTTTCTTACTTTTTACAGCTGAATGACCGTGGAATATTTCCTTAAGTTTCTCACTCAGCCTAATTTACATTAGGGTATTATTTAAATTTTAGACTGACTTTTCCTTTGGATCTAAACTACTGTGGTTCTGATAAAGGTGTTATCTTCTCATCATCATCAATACATCATTACTATTATCATTAGGTATTATTATTATTCCTGCAAAGAAATAGAGTGTCTAAACCAAAGTCGAGTAAAATCATACTTCCTGACTTCATACATTCCAATCCTCTGTTTTTGGATGCATATCTAAGTGAATGAATAGCTATTTTGCATTTTTTCAATCCAGTGGGAAATGATCCTCCTCTCAGGGCATGATTTCTCAACACAGCATTGCTAATGCTCAGCCTGAGGATTGAAATCATTCTTCTTCTTTTATGCTAAATCCCTTTGTGCCAGATCTCTGCCACAGTGAGTGGAGGTGGTCTCTGGGATGAAATGTGTGTGTCTGTGGAGAGGGGAAGAGAGAGTACTTATGTAATGCTAAAATGTTACCAAAAGTATAACTCTTCATTCCAATTATCCTCAGAAGCACTACAATGTGTCCAGTGTTTTTATTTATATCTGTAAGTTGACTGAGCCTTAGTTAAGGAAAGCAGAGAGGAGAAAGTATGAGGATGGAAGAAAAGTAAGAGCGCCTTGTGGTTACAGAGCAAGGTCACGTAGGATGGAGGAGATGGAGAAACACCCAAGAAGGTAATTTTATCAAAACTTCCTCAAGGACAGGAGTACAGTGTTATGAATAAGAAAGACACACACAGGGTGTCTGGCTGGTACAGTAGAACATGTGACTCTTGATCTTGGGGTTGTAAGTTTGAATCCCATGTTGGGTGTAGAGATTACTTAAAAATAAAATCTTTTTTTAAAGAGATATTTACTTATTTAGTTAGTTATTTAGTTATTTAGTTAGTTATTTGACAGAGAGAGAGCACAAGCAGGCAGAGTGGCAGGCAGAGGGAGAAGGAGAGGGAGAAGCAGGCTCTCTGCTGAGCAGGTTAATTTTACTACAGGTGTCCGGAAGAGGAAAGGATAATGATGTAACCTTGAAACCACTCTCCCCTCTCCCTCAGAGTCATTTCTTCTTCTGTCTTTGCAGCTCTGCTACATTGCGACGGGGCAAGACATGTCCCCGGTGTCTTGAGTTTGCCATGCTGACCTCCGCTCAGCAGGAGACTCGTGCCCCCTCTGAGCATCCCCATCCCAGCAACATAATGGAGGGCGATGCCACGTGTTTCTCTTTCCCAGGAGCCCTGCCCCTGGAATTCACCCAATGTGAGGCAGAGCTCTCTGTGCACAGAAGACATTTTTTTTTCTTTTTTTACAGAGCAATGAATTTGGGGTCTGCCTCTATCCTATAATGACCAACTCAGATAATATGTGGGATTCTGATAAAAGTGCTCACAAATTACAAGATAGCTAAACTAACAGTTTGTAAATGTCTTAAGAAAGTTATTCTTTTTTTTTTTTAAAGATTTTATTTATTTGACAGAGAAAAATCACAAGTAGGCAGAGAGGCAGGCAGAGAGAGAGGAGGAGGCAGGCTCCCGCGGAGCAGAGAGCCCGATGTGGGGCTCGATCCCAGGACCCTGAGATCATGACCCGAGCCGAAGGCAGAGGCTTTAACCCACTGAGCCACCCAGGCGCCCCAAGAAAGTTATTCTTTTATTTATTTATTTTTTTAAGATTTTATTTCCTTACTTGAGAGAGAGAGACAGAGCATGTACCAGGGTGGGGGTGGTGGTGGGCAGAGGGAGAAGAAGAAGCAGATTCCCTGCTGAGCAGGGAGCCTGACATGGGGCTTCATCCCAGGACCCTGGCATCGTGACCTGAGCTGAAGGAAGATGCTTAACAGATTGAGCCCCCCAGGTGCCCCAGAAGTCATTGTTTTAAATTATTTTTTAATCCTGAAACTGTGCTGTACATGTAGTTTGGTGATGAATAACATTGTCCTATTTGTTATAGTGATTATTATTTTAAGTGGAGTTCTATGGGATTGCATTTAAGTAATGAAATGAGAAATATGTTCTACAACATTAATTCAGGGAATATTTACTAATTACCTATGGATTTGATAGGTAATTATGTTCTTAGTGTCTTTAGTAGGACCTAAACAGGGGTTATTCTCCTAATTCCCCTGAGTGTGAAGAAGCAAAACTTTACCTGATTGCTCAATATTTAGCACATACGGATAATAATGATCCCTCATGCCAGGACTGGAGCAACTAAGCATTAATTCTCAATTTATGCTTTTTCTCTGCATGTAAATTTGTCTAGACACAGAGAAATGAATGCACTGAGGGTTGAATATAAATTTCCTGTTTGGCTGTTGACTTTATTTCTTCAGGTAAGTTAAAAATCTTTGTCCCTATACTCTGAGTTTTGTTGTTAAGAGTCACTCTTTGTGTTTTATCCCCCTGTGTTTCCTGACGGATCTGTGGGCAGCTGCATCTGCCCCCAGGCCACTTTTCTTTCACTTGCTCTTTGAGCTCCTGAAGCTTCTATCTTCTTGGATCAAGAACAACATATCCACTAAGAGATTTGACCTAGATCAGACCTGGCAATAATTTGATTCAAATCTGGCATGCCAAGCTTCAACCCCCAACTCTTTCAAAATGCAAAATTGCAAAATTTCTATGGTGTCAGAGAGAGATCGAACTGGACGAACACGTATGCTTCTGTGTATCACCTTATAAAAAACTAAATCAGTTCAACATACAGAAAACATATAATACGTTTTATGGTATGTTCGGTGCTATACTTTAAAAGATGGCTAAAATTATGGTAACATATATTTCATGTAATTTTTTTGTATATACAAGGTTTCTCTTTTTTTTAAGATTTTATTTTTAATGGCTCAGTCGCTAAGCATCTTCCTTCAGCTCAGGTCACGATGCCAGGGTCCTGGGATGAAGTCCCATGTCAGGCTCCCTGTTCAGCAGGGAATCTGCTTCTTCTTCTCCCTCTGCCCACCACCACCCCCACCCCGGTACATGCTCTGTCTCTCTCTCTCAAGTAAGGAAATAAAATCTTAAAAAAATAAATAAATAAAAGAATAACTTTCTTAAGACATTTACAAACTGTTAGTTTAGCTATCTTGTAATCTGTGAGCACTTTTATCAGAATCCCACATATTATCTGAGTTGGTCATTATAGGATAGAGGCAGACCCCAAATTCATTGCTCTGTAAAAAAAAAAAAAATGTCTTCTGTGCACAGAGAGCTCTGCCTCACATTGGGTGAATTCCAGTGGCAGGGCTCCTGGGAAAGAGAAACACGTGGCATCACCCTCCATTATGTTGCTGGGATGGGGATGCTCAGAGGGGGCACGAGTCTCCTGCTGAGCGGAGGTCAGCATGGCAAACTCAAGACACCGGGGACATGTCTTGCCCCGTCGCAATGTAGCAGAGCTGCAAAGACAGAAGAAGAAATGACTCTGAGGGAGAGGGGAGAGGGGAGAGTGGTTTCAAGGTTACATCATTATCCTTTCCTCTTCCGGACACCTGTAGTAAAATTAACAATTCCTAGTAGCAACTGCACACCTGGCTGGATTGTTGTCAAGTGGTAAGTGGCTTTCTTTGGTCTTTTCCTGAAGTGATAATGAAAGAAGTTGAAAGAGGCTGGCCTCTTGATTTCCAGGGAATTGACAAGCTTCATCATTTCCTCATCCCCACTGTTTTAAGAGAATACAGATGAATTAAGCAAAGGAAATCATGGGTTTCTGAGTTGGCTTTCTGTCTATCAACTCAGCCATATGCACCAAAACTGTTGGCAGATGCTGATATGACATGAATCTATGGAGACACAAAAGTGTGAGGCTGTTTAGAAATCCTCCCAAAGAGGCATTAATACCTACCATCAAAATCACTGCATGGATAGAGTCTTTGTGTTTCCAGAAAGCTATAATTAAAACACAAATTGGCTGGGAGGAGTCTGTTTCTGCAGATTGATTTATTGGTTTCCAACTAAAATTAAGAGAATTTTTGGAATCAGATTCAAAGGGAAATGTAATCCAAGCTATGCAAGTGTTCTCCAGCCTGTACACAATGACTCATTGCTAGTCAGGCAGAGCTGTCTCTGTCCCATCGTCATCTGATGCTCAATTATTTCGCTGTAGGTTCTTGTATTATCCCCCTTTGCCAAGATTTTCCATCTCTTCTCTCCCAATTGTCCAAATCGAATCCCTCCTTCTCAGCCCGGTGGCCTTCCCCCTCTGGGTTGGGTCTCTCCCAGTCCACTGCCTTCCCTGTTCTCCCATGACTGGTCACACAAGCACACCACGATTAGCCAGGAAATCTGGGGAAGGTTCTATGTACATTAAATCATTTAACTCTCAACATCCTATGAGTTAATGCAATTACTCCCACTCTAGAGAGGAGGTACGGGCACAGAGATTACTGGAGCCATCCAAAGTCACTCAGGCATTAAGTGGTTAGAGCAGGATCAAGATCCGCCCAAACTGGGGCCAGGGTCTTCTCACTGCATCGCTGCAGCGGGTTTCCAGAGGGCGGCTACCCAACCAGAGCTGGACCTAGACCCGTCTCTCTGCTGCCATACAATTACAGTCTCTATGAAGAGAGATGTAGATGTACATTTATCTGCCGTTAGACCGCTTTATGTATGGGGAGAGGTGACAGGAAGGTAGGGAGGCAGGTAAGTGGTTGGATGGATGGATGGATGGAGGATGGATGGGTGGACCAATCGATCTACAGGTCCTTTAACAGCAGTAACATCTGTCCGGTCAGGAGCTGTACATCCTGTTTTAGTCACATTACAGGACTCCTAGTCAGAAGGTGTGAAACACAGTTTCTAGTCAGGCAATACTTCATAATTGTTAAAAGACTAGTGTCTGGAAACAGCTAAGCTTGAATCCAGGTTACATTGTTTGCTACAGAACAATGCTGAGAAAGTTGGTAAACTTTCTGAGTCTCCCTTGTTTCGTTCGTAAGGAGTCTGGAGTAACAGGTCGCTCCTGACAGAGCTCGGCCTTACCCTGCTTGGAACGGCGCCTGGCACGTGCAGGATGCTCAGGCCGTATTGGCTACAGGAGGTGGCCTCTAGCCACGTTCTAGATTGTGAGGGAGGTAGAGTTTACACAGAGGTCCCCAGTGCTCTGCAGTTATTCCCAAAGAAGTCATCAGTGTCCAACCTGATCTGTCAACATGAGAGGATGTCTGTGCTTCAGACCTAAGATTTCACTAATATCTCCGTTGTCCGTGGTTAAGTTTGGCCACTAGATCGTTAGCCTAAGTTTCAGGCAAAGTTAGCACCCTCCTTCTAAATACCAGCGAGACGGGGTCCACTTGGCTCCAACATCTTTCCACCATGCTCTGATCGCTTTGATTTGCCTGTTTGCTTTCACTCTTCTGTTTTGCTTGTGTGTGAAGAGGCTGGCTATGGGGACGACATTGTTTGGAATGTTGTCATAGGTGAGGGACTCGGGGAGGCACACCGCCGTGCATTTCTGAACACCAGCCTTTGTTACCAGTAGACCCAAGTAGAGCCTGGGTGTAACTATTGTCCCCTGGAGCTGAAAGGTTAGCTGTCTAGCCACTAGCTCATTGCCTCCCCAGCCCAAAGTGAGTGATTGCAGAAAAAACTGCAGGATATTTGTCAAATAACCCCTCAGGGAAATCAGGTCAACCTATCCATTATTGCTCCTTCCGTGAAGTTTCCAGAAACATTGCATTTGTTTAACTTTCCATTCAATTGATTTCCCTTCCTTCTATCTGTTCTAATAACTGGATAAGGTGATTAGAAAGAGAGAGAGAGAAGGAAGGAAGGAAGGAGAGAGGGAGGAAGAAGAGAGGGAAGGAGGGAGGGAAGGAAAGAAAGAAGAAAGGAAGGAGAGAAGGAGGGGGGAGGGAGGGAAAGGAAGGGGAGAAGAAGTGCTTGAATATTGACCACACACTACAAAATTCTCAAAACCTATTTCTTGCTTTTCTTTAATTTCTTAGGATTGTTTTTTCCCTTTTCCTGTTTTCAAGTGTTTCTGAGGCTGGGATTTGCAGGCCTCGTTGCTCACGCCTGCTGTCATTTCAGTGTTCGCCCGTTGAGCGCTGACGCGAGGGGCTGCGAGCTGGTTTGCAGAGACGAGGAACACGCACAGCGGCTCTCTGAGGCATGTGATAAGTCGGAGTGGGGAGCTTTTCCTCTCGAGATAAATCACAAGTACACTTCTCTTCAGCATCCCTGTTCGCTTGTCTTGCCACATGAAATAGAGCTGGAGCCCAGAAACATTTCTTTCCTCATCCATATTTATACTAATAAGATATGGGCGTTAATGAGAAACCATTGCTTAGATCAGACTTGCTCCAAAGCCAAGGACTTTACGGGAATTCCGGAGTTTAAAAGGGCAAACCATTAAGATGGTTTCCATCTTTTTAAAACAGAGCACCTGGAGCCCTGGAGCGAGACTGTCATTATCGAGGTCATCTTACGTACCATACAGCAGAGGCAGGCGAGAAGTGAATTTCATAAATGTAATGGTAAATGTTTAAGACCGTTTACCAACTCTATCAGAGCTTTGCTGTTAACAGTTCTGCAGTCTTTCTGCTGAAGGAGGGTATCACTGCTCTGCACTCTAGATACTCCCATTAACTTACTACCGCATGAGTATTGATCCACAGAGACATTCTGCCTCCGCCGCTGAGTCTGTTGTGGACAAGAAGTTGTGCTCTTCAACAGCCCCAGATGGAGCTTCCTGCTCCACTCGGGGCCAGAGACAAGGACGCACACAAATCTCCCTCCAGCCTGTACTGACCTGCTCTCCAACTCGCATGACCTCGGAAAGTACTCACACCTGATACTTCCCTCCAGTCACTGTTTGTTGCTGGGGTTGCCCAGGTTGGCTTGGTGATGTCGCTCTGACTTCCCACTGCTAAGCCATAGTCTCGGGGCGGCCACATGCGTCTGCAGTCCTGGACCCCTCTTGGGCAACTCCAGCTGCCCTGCTGTCCCCACTGCTGATGTAGACAGAGCGGGGACCCAGGACTGCCGGAGGTGTAGACCCGCTGCTGCCCCTGCCTGCCCCAACTCCCTCCACCACGCCATCCTTCTTTGTTGAAGAGAGAATGTCCTGGTCTGTCATGAGCTTGTTAAATTTTCTTTCTTTCTTGACATTTTTTTTTTTTTTACATTTTCTATTTCCCCCACCTATGTGGAGATATCCAAAGAGGTGCTCATATCTCTTTATATGTTTCAAATGTACCACGTGGTGATTCAACAATTCCATACATCACACAGAAAAGTTGTGCATGGTTAGTGTATCCATGTTGATGACCTGGGGGGCGAATACACAGCCGTGACACCATCATCACAAACTCGGTGATAAGCAACTCACCACCCAGATTTCCTGGGTCTCCTTGCTCTGAACTCAGCCTGAGATCTGCTCTCTTAACAAGTGTCTAAGCACACGACACCGTACTGTCAACGAGAGGCTCTGCGTCGCACAGCAGACATCGAGAGCTCGTCTTGCAAAGTATAATTTTATTTCCATTGGACAACAGCTTCCCTTACCCCCTCCTACAGTCCCTTTAAACATCTGTCTACTCTCTGCTTCCATATTAGATTCTTCATGGAGGAGGAATCATACAGCGTTTGTCCTGCAGCTGCTTTGTTTCACTTACCATAATGTCGTCCAGGTTCACTCATTCATAGGGCTTTCGTCTTTTTAAGACTAGACTATTTTCCATTGTCTGCGTAGACCACCTTCGTTCTGTCCATTCATCTGTTGATAGGCATATGGGTTGTTTCCATGCTATCGTGGGTAATGCTGCAATGAACATGGGAGGGCATATCTCTTTGAGATTTTGATTTAAATTATTTTGGGTTTATACCCAGAAGTGGGATTGCTACATCACATGGGAGTTCTATTTTTAATGTTTTTAGGAACCTCCATACGGTTTTTAGTAATGCTGCACCAATTTACATTCCCACCAGCAGTGCATGAGGGTTCTAATTTCTCCACACCCTCGCTGACACTTATCCTTTGTCTTTTTGATACCGCCATTCTAACAGGCGAGAGGTGACATCTCACTGTGGTTCTGATTTGCAGTTCCCTGGTGATGAGTGATACGGAACTCTTTTTTTTTTTCTTTTATTTAAATTCAATTAATTAACATATAATATATTATTTGTTTTGGGAGTACAGATCAGTGATTCATCAGGCTTATGTAACACCCAGTGCTCATCATAACACATACCCTCCCCAATGCCCATCACCCAGTTACCCCATCCCTCCACTCCTCTTCCCTCCAGCAGCCCTCACTTTGTTTCCTAACATAAAGAGTCTCTTATGGTTTGTTTCCCTCTCCAGTTTCATCAATAACTTGAGCTCTTTTTGTATCCTTATTGAAAATTTGTATGTCTTCTTTGGAGAAATGTCTATTCAATTCCTTTGCACATTTTTAATGGAATTATTTATCTTTGGTATTGAGTTGAAGGAACCTCTTATACATTTTGGAAATGAATTCCTTCCCAGATACATGGTTCACAAATATGTTCTTATACTACATAGATTGTCTTTTTACTCTGTTGACACTTTTGTTGCTGTTGTACAGAAGATTTAGTTTAATATAACTTAAGACAGTCCCATTGTTAATTTTTTTCTTATGTTTTCTGTGCTTGTCTCACCTTTAGATCTTAAATAATTATGAGTTGATTTCTCTCTATGACATAAGATGAATATCTAATTTCATCCTTTTGTTTGCCGGAGTCCAGCTTTGCCAACACCATTTGTTGAAGAGATGTCCTTCCCCGTTGCATATTCCTGATGTCCTTGTCAGAGATCAGTTGCCTGTAAATGTGGGTTTATTTTTTGATTTCTATTCTGTTTCATTGATCCATATGTCTGCCTTTATGCCAGGATCATACTGTTTGAAATACTGTGCTTTGTCATAATTTTGAAGTCAGGAAGTATGATGCCTTCAGCTTTGTTCTTTCTCATGATTATTCAGATGCTATAGGTTAGGTGCTATAGGTTTTTTTTTTATTTTTCCATATAAGTTAGGATTATTTTTTCTATTTCTATAAAAAAATGCCATTGAAATTTTGATAAAATAACATAGAATCTGTAAATAAATTTTGAATGTATAGACATTTTAACAATATTAAATTTTCCAATCCATGGACATGGGATATCTTTCCATTAAGTTGTGTCTTCTTTTATTTCTTTAATCAATTTATTATAATTTTCAGTGTACAAATCTTTCATCTTCTTGTTAACTTTATTCCTAGGTACTTTATTCTTATTGATCCTAGAGTTAGTAGAATTGTTTTCTTAATTTTCTTTTTGGATAGTTCATTGTTAGTGTATAGAAACACAACATGTTTTTGTATATTGACTTGGTTCCCTGCAACTTAACTGATTTTGTTTATTAGTTCTAACAGTTTTTTGGTGGCATCTTTAGAGTTCTCTAAATCTGCAAGCAGATATCATATTATTTCTTCCTTTCCAATTTGAATGTTATTTGTCTCCTTGCCTAAATTTTCTGGCTAGAACTTCCAGTAGTATGTTGGATCAAAAAAAAAAAAAAAAAAAAAAGTGAGGGTGGGCATCCTTTTCTTTTTCCAGATCTCAGAGGAAAAGCTTTTAGAAGGAATGTACCTCAACATAATCAAGGCCATATATGACAATTTTCTCTCTTTATTTCAGAGTTATGGTCAAAGTTATGGAGAAAGAAAAATCCTGTAAGAAAAAGTTTTGCTATTGTCTTTTCTTTTAAATCTAAGGATCTTCAAATAATTTGTGTACAAAGTCTAGCGCCTGGGAGACTATCCCAATAAAGGTTTAGGAAACACTCACTTGTAAGCTATTGGAGGATCTAAAGAAGTAGTTTTGAAACCCACAACCTCCTTCATTTCCCTAGAGAAGGGAGGGAAACCTGTATTCAACTCTGCTCTGCAGCCTAATTTTCATATTGCATCCTACAAAGAACAGACCCACACTCTCACATACAATCTTCTAGGCTAATTATTTCAGTCTTCTGTGAGATGTAAAGTTTACAGAAGTAAATTTATTTGTGCCCTGGCCATCTTTAGAGCAATGCTAAACTTCAGGATAAAATTAAATCAATCAATACACTATTGTCTCTAACATTAAGGATGTGACCATCTTGGGAGAAAAGCAGACATGGAAATAAAAGACTACATGCAGCACGCTCTCACATCCACTCTGGACCACTTTGGACCAAAACTCCAAAACCATAGGCACTCAGAGGAAGAGCCAGCCATGGATCAAGGGATGTCAGATGCTCTCACACAGTGGAATCCGTGGTCTAGCTACACCTTGAGGGACATTTTGAAACCCAACAAATTTTGAAGAAATCGGAAGAATTTTCAGTGTAGGCACAGCTGGGACATGATTCTAAGAAAGGACATGGAAATTTAGAGACGAATGGCAAAGGGTAAGAACGTTACAGAACAAGACAGAGAGCTGGAAGGAGATGAGCCTACAGAGGTTCACATGTGGCAATCACTTATTCATTCACTTATGGAGAATCACTGGAGGAGGGAAGCGTAATCTGACTTTTAGAGGTAGGAGGGAGAGACAAACCAGGTAAGGGTGGGTATCAAGGACTGCAATCAGGGAAGCCTAGTAACAGGGTGACCATTAGAGAGCACAGTAAGTAAGAGGGTGCTATTCCTGTGCTGGTCAAACATGCCAACACGCCACCTTACAGTCCTAACGACTGTTACAGGAACCTTACCTGCGTAGCACTCCAGGCTTTGATTACTTTGGGGAGACAAAATTACTAGCTTAGATATTCATCTGGATAAGATTATAATGTTAGGCATTCTTTTGAACAAACAGCAATAACAAACCATGTTTTTGTGGGGGAGGAATATGAGCAGATTTCAAGATATTTTGCTTTATTTTATTTCTGGATTGCAGTAAATTTTAAACAGTGAAAATTGCTGTATCATTTTCACTGCAGGGACTCCTGAATGTTTGTTTTTAAAGTTGTATGGTATTACGACAATGCCGAGGTCTTTTTTTCTGAAATGCAAGCTAACATAAGGTTCAGGTTTATGACACTGTGATCTGTGTGATTACACGTTTCACTGCTGTTCATTCCCAGTCCCTACAGCTTGCTGTGGCGAGATGTGCGATGTGCCCCAGAAGCATGGTGGCTCACAGGCAGCTCTGCCTGTGATCTGAGTTCAACACTGAGCCTAAATTAGATATCGTGCAAAGTCTGCACATCACACTCAGGGAAGACTCAGTTGACTTATTCTCAGTTCTCCTAAAAGTGAAATTCAGTTTTGATTTAGCTTAATTAAATTATTCTCACTCAGTTGTGGAAGGTATAAGCACTCAAAATCTCTTTCTCCATCCTTAAACCCAAAACGATAACAAAAGCAACAGACACAAATATAACAGCAGGACTTGTGGATCAATACAAGGAAAACGTTTTGGGTCGTAAAAGAAGGAAAACTGTTGAGTAGGGAAAGTTGGAAAGCATGCATGTCCACATAGGTCTTCCTGAAGATGGTAATGTGAGAGTCTTTGTGCTCTGAGCAAAGTCCGAAATCCACTTTACAAATGACTCTTTCACCCTGTAGCCCCTACAAAATGCTGACTAGGGGTACCCGGGGGTTCAGTCCTTAAGCATTTGTCTTCAGCTCAGGTCATGATGCCATGGTCCTGGGATCAAGCCCCACATCGCGCTCCCTGCTTGGCGAGAAGCCTGCTTCTCCCTCTCCCACTCCCCCTCCTTGAGGTCCCCCTCTCACCGTGTCTATTATTAAAGATTTAAATGCAATCTTTAAAGATTAAAAAAAATAAAATGCTGACTGCACAGTCGACTCTCATTCCTCAAAGTATTTGAATGATTAGTCATTACAATGCACCAGAGCGTACGAGCTCTTCTTCGCTGAACTTCTTAGTGCAAAAATCCGCTTGTACACCTCACTCTTTCCTTCAGCTTCATGTCTCCTGTCCCAGTGATGCTCCACATGCAGGAGACGCTAAGAAAATGACGCTGGACTGAACGATGAAGCAAGTAAGTGCAGCTTTAAGGGGGTCTAACGCGCTGTGCGGTCTGTAACCGTGCCGGCATCGCACCGTAGAAATGACCGTGCCGGCATCGCAGCGTAGAAATGACGGTGCCGGCATCGCAGCGTAGAAATGACCGTGCCGGCATCGCACCGTAGAAATTCAGGGGAAAAAAACAAACATCCAGGCACATTGACCACTAGATTTGCACAGGCTGTAGACCTTGTATTTGAACTCAGTATGGCTTCCTCATAGGAGATTTGGGGTTCCAGCCAGTCTCTGATTCATTCTATGCCATGGTGTCCTAGCATCTCTTACTCAATTCAGCTTCTGCGCCTGACTTTCTGATTATGTAATACCAGAAGTCACCTTGCTGAATTCTTGCGATGTCCCTGGACTAGGAGAATCTTATCACAAGTTGACGCTGGAAGTTCAAACTGAGGACTACGAATTTAGGCTCTAAATCTTGAGGGAATAAAAAACAGTAGGTGTTGTTCTGCTCTTGACATAAACTGTCATCTGATCTATGAAATATTGCAAGCTTCGGAAGCTCTGAGAGAGGAAGCCCCCTGGGTCATGGGGACGTTCCTGCCATGCTCCTTGCCCATAGGACTGGAATGAACCTCTCCCCACTTGATCTGGACCAGAGTTTTCCAGTTTGTACTTCTCCAGATCCACATGTCTGATGACAGAAAAGCTGTGCCTTCCATCAATCATTCTGATTTTTTCTGAAGACTCTGTCTTCTGCTAATGCAAATCCGACCCATCCTTGGATGTCCAGCACAAGCGCCTCCAATGCATGTTCCTGTCACTCTCCCCCAATCTGCACCTCCAGGCTCTCACACGCTCCCAGCAGTATCTGAGGGTCACTGTCATATTCTGACCATTCCTGTGTTTTGACCTTGTCCGGTGTACTGGCATTTTGCATGATGGTTTGTTTCTAAAGTCACCATTTGTGTTTAATCTGGCTCAGCTGCTCTCCATCACATGTGCCCTAGAGCACAGTTGTATTTCAACAAACAATTCCTAATGGCCTCATTAGCATTTCTTGAGTCCTCACTCTGTGCCAGGCTCCAGGTTAATGACTCTAGAAGCAGAATCTCATTGCTATCACCATTTCACACTTGAGTCAGCAGAGTCTCACAGTGGTTATGGGATCTTGGAGCAGAGTTCCATACCCAGGAGCCTAGCTCCAGATCCCATTCTCAGCCACTCTGCTGTCAGCTGTGTCCCCCATGCAGGGAACCATATGGACCACAATGACCACGTTTTCTTTAGTGACCCTGGGGCAAGATCAGGGATTGGATGGCCACCCACGATGCCTATCCCAAAATACGGTGTGGGTTCTTTCCCCTAGACGGCCATTCAGCAGCCCTGACATTTTCTTGTTTACAAATATTTTGAGAATTGCACATTTATCACGATGCAAGCGAACGTCTTTCATCTTACATCAAAAGATGTCTGTTACTGAGTTTAATAAATAGATCAATCTAGTGCTTCTGGAGCCCCAGGCACTGCCGGTACTACAAATAGCACTTTCCTACTGGGACTGTGGTAATGTTTACATGCCTGGCTTGAAAAATAGTGCTGTGCTCGAGAAAAACAAATCGGCTGCTTTTTAAAAAGATATTTTAATGAAATGTAGAATATATACAAAAGCTGTGTAACATACACACATAATTTAAAAGAACAGTAATTTGCAAGTACCCATGCTTGCTTCTCCAGCTCGAGCACACGTGTCTTTCTTTGGAAGCATTTGCTAAGGGAAATTGAACAAATGAATCAAAGAAACTTTTCTTTGCTGTGGTCTGCTTGAGGTAGGGTCTCCAATTAGCACTGACAATCAACAAGAGCCTAAGCATAGACTCCTCATGATTTTACTTCCAGACACAAGCTTGTTACTTATTCAAAATATCTGATGACAAAGAGTGTCATCCCAGTCAGTTCACTGATTTTCCATTTTCAGGGGAAAGTGAGAAGTTCTGAAAGGATGGGACCCTTGTAGGGGAGTGATGTAATTATTTAATAAGGTAATGAGGAAGCAGTGCTATGTTTCACTTTCCCAGAAGTCTGAGAATGACACAAAGTTGGGAAGGAGATGCGGGCAGGTGTGTAACTCTGGAAGTTCGGAAGCTTGGTCCCCACCCTTTGGACACTGCCTCCCGAATGAATCACCAAGGGGTTCTAACTATATGCACCCTTTAACTTACCATCATCAGGGTCTGGCCTTGAGCTTGACAATCCCAGAATGCATCTTCTGAGCACATCAAACGTTATTTTACTTTTTCATTATGGACTCACATGCACCAACCTCACAAGACCAAGGTACGAAGCCAGGAAGTCAACTTATTAACTAAGATGTTAATTGCACCTGTTCTTATAGACAGGGGTCTTCATGGTACCATTTTCTTAATTTTCTTACCAGTTTCCTGAGTAAGAAGTCAGTCAAAAAAACATAATGGGAAATTGATTTTAACGTTAAAGTATAATTCTCTCAGGGGCCAAAGATTCCACCACCATCAGTAGAGTCTCACAAGTGTGCCTTCTTACACATGATTTGCTCTCATAATAGCAAAACCATTTTATTGAGGAAAGTATGATCAGAACACAGAGACCCTGGTGCATCAGGTGTGTTCACCCTACCCAACTCAGAGTGGACAGAGGTATTGAAATCTAGTGTGGAATTTTCATTATTTCAGACATCTCTTTATTGCCCATAAGTCTTCATTGAAAGCACACATTGACTTCACATCAACTGTACAACTTTCCTGCCTTATACTCTAGTATGTATCATCCATAATGAGATTCACAAACATCCTGTGCTGCTAATTTTGGGCTAAGCGTGAAGTCAGTGGAGAGCCAATGAGAGACATCAGAGGAAGGAACACAGGACTGGAAGTTGGATGTTCTGGATTTTAGACCCGGGTGGGTTTCTGACTGAGTGGACATGTTTGGAGGATTCATTGATCTCTCCAGGATCAATCTCCTCCTGGTGCAAAAGAGGAGAAATGGGTCCGATGGCCCTGGCGCGTAGTCTGTTCTAGCCCGGAGCCTCTGCTCCCCTTCCACCTTCAATTCTTGTTTCTCTTGCAGGAGCATTATCCAGCAGAACAGATTCCGCTCTAGGGCACCACAATACACTCAGCGTCCTTGGACCTCCAGGTCGGGTACACATTAAAATGTACTCATGCAATTATTTATTTCATTCCAGGTGGTGAAAAAAGACTATTAAAGATTTATCCAAAGTATATCTACTGCTGGGAATATTGCTCAACATGTTCTCATTTATTACTTCGTCTACTCCTCTTCAGGATGCTGGAAACTAAGACACTGAGTTATGAGGGATGGGGAAACAGGGTTTCTCGTCACTTCTGCTTTCTGACTTTCACTGGTGTTCAAGAATCGTTAGATGGCATCACCTAAGAACACATGGAGGTCATGGAATGCTATCCGCAGCAGGCTCTACATACCATCTGGCCACGAGTACACAACTGTCATGTGATTCAGTCGGGACATCCAAGACGTCTGCTCTCATTGGTAGGATTTATCTCCTCTGTTCTTCCCCATAATCACTGCTAAAACATGGCCTCTCTATCTCATGACTCATGCTCAAATTACAATGAATGGAATAATCCATTTTGCCAAACTAAGAGATTATATCTCCCACCAATTTAAATAGTTTTCTGTCAAATTACAAACTATGAAATCCTTGGACACCTGAAAGTTTGTCAACTCCAAATATGTTTTCCTACTTCAGTTAGATTTTTTATAGATATTAGGCTTCCATAACATCTGGAGATAATTTTTAGGTTAACTCTGTCTTACTAGCTCCTTGCTGCAGACTCAGAACATGTATGCTCTGCCATCGCTCGCCATTTAATCATTCTGTATATTCAGTAAAATGCTTCATGATGCTTCACACCTTTCCACATCTGGCATATATAGACTGCAAGATCGTTGAGGAAATACACTTTGTTTCACTGTTCTTCTTACATAGTGACAGACACAGTTCTATACTCAATAAATATTTGTTTCCTTTGAAAAATATTTTTTGTATTCACCCATAAGATGTTTAAACTCAGATTCAAATGTCAGTCATAGTTAGACATTATGCCCCTTGTCTAAATCTCAAAGTCACAGCTCAGAAAATATCTCCCACTGTACATCCAAGTGGAAGACAAGAATTAAGTGACCTAAAAGACAAAAAAAAAATTATGCCTTGCAATCTAAGAAACACTGTTATAAGCATTTCTATAAATTTTCAGATTCTTAGTGTACATGAAGTACTACTGGTTGAATATAGCGTTATTGTTGAACGAAATGCTGTTCACAGCGTGAATGGTAATTATGAAGGAGAACATTGTACTTCCATATTTGTTTTCCAATCAACAAATCCAGGGTATAGTTGAGAGTAACGGTTAGAGAACAGAGAGTAAACTTTCCATCTTTTAATTTGTATTTTAAAAATGTAGAACTGAACTGAAACTATGCTCAGAAAATACTATGACTATGGTATTATTGCTGGTGAGTATTTGAGACACAACATGTAGTCTAATTCATTTTCATCTTCGTGGAACATCTCTTCCTCCTTTTCTTCCTTCTTTCCTTGGTATCCAAGTACATGCTGTGTGAAGAGTAGTGAGCAGGGCAGAAAGTGATTTATTTTATCCTAGTGGGTGGTGAGGATCTCCATCCAAAAAAAATCAGTTTCACCTGATCGAAGATTTGTCCTCTTCCTTTCTCCTCTCTTGTTTTATTCCTTCCTGCCATCCCCATCCTCTTTCTTTGAGCCCATCTTTTTTTCTCTTCCCCACCCAACCCTAATCTAGACATAAAACAACGGAACTGCTTCCCCCATAACCAAGGACAAACACCTACTTTCCCTTGGGAGACGAAAGGAAGACAGTGGAGACGCCCATGCCCTTGAATGTGATGTTTTATGGGATTATTCTGTGTAGGCTGGTGGTGATTGCTTTGCTGAGTCTACGTTTTGTCTGACATTTCACCACCATTAGGCAAACATTATTCTTTCTGTTGGTATTTGTTTAGTGAGCTATATACTCAGTGGTGTATGATTTATATAAGTCACCATCTCTTCCTGGTGGCTTAGGCTAAATTATTATCCAGGCATTCCAATTTAGACACACAATAAGGGACAGATTACTAAACCCCAATGTTGTACCTCTGCCGAACAAAGCCTTATTCCTTATTCATGGTGTCATGCTCAGTATTCACTTTTCTAATGAAAATGTGGGCAAATCCGGCAGCCAAAATAGCTTTAGGGCTTTTTGGTATTTCCAATTTTATTCTCAGAGAATGCATATTTTTTTTAAAATTTAGGGACTCATGTGGTTAGGAATATTTAGATAATACGGCTCAAAAATAAATACATTGCTGCTTTGAATGGCCTTCAGTGAGGTGACTGCACTTGTAGGCTGTCCTGAGTGGGACTGATTCCCCCTGTTCTGCCAGCAGGAACATCAACCTGCTCCCCTTCCCTCTAAAACGTGTCCTGGGTTGGGAAATGAGTTTTATGGACACCCTGACTTTGAGGGACAGAAGATTGAGCTTCCATGGAGTGTTCCTCTGGGAAGCTTTGGAAGACTGTGGGTGGGGTCCTGAGGGGCAGGCCACCTGTGGACGTAGGGGGTGTGGTGTTGGGAGGAGCACTGAGCCTGGGTTTTATCCCACAGACTCCTCAACAACAGGGATGCCCAGAGAATGAGCACTGCAGGGGGGAGGGGAGCACTTTGATTTCTGAGGTGTATTCATCAATGTGATCAAGAAAAGAGTTCAGAATCAAATGTCTTTCTTTAATTGTTATTTTATTTATTATTATTTTTAAATTTAAATCCAATTAATTAACATATGATGTATTATTTGCTTCAGGGGGTACAAGTCTGTGATTCGTCAGACTTATGTGATACCTAGTGCTCATTACAACACATACCTTCCCCGAATGTGTTTTTAAAAGCCTGAATCAAAGGTCCAAATGTTGGGTTGGGAGGAGGAACATTCTCAGAGCTTTTATCATGCTAACATTGTGTGTGAGTTTCTTTGTTCAAGAAAACCTTAGGGTCCCCCTCCAGGATCCTGTGGAAACAGGCTTCAAAGAAACATACCATAGGGAATGTTCAGGCAGAATTATAGCTTCCCTACTCTGAATGAAGACTCCATGGCCATGTAATCTCCTCATGAAGTCTGAATATTAAGGAAAGAGGGAATAAAGCAGGTGTTTGCTGGCCAGACTCCTTGACAGGACTTCAAGTCCTAGAATCCAGGGCAGCAAGGCAGCCAGAGAAGACCTGCCCTTATCCACCAACACAGGGCCCTGCCTGAGGTGGGTCCTTCCCCAGCCCTGCTGAGCCTCTTGCAGAAGACCCAAGACACAGGCAGGCAAAGAAGAGAGTTTGCCAGATTGCTTGTAAGATTCATCCAGAACCTTGTTCATTTATTTTTTTCTATTAGAAAATGATCATTTTCATTTGAGTGGGATACAGAGAAATTCATGTAACACTTATTGTGGCTGAGAAGGGACACGACCGCTCTTCTCTAAATATGGAATAGAAACACTCAATTTCCACTGGCTTTAATTTCTTCAGGTAGGCGTCACGCTTTATCTCATAAGGGGATACATTTTTAACTGTTCTTGAAAATATAAGTATCGAGTACAGAAAAGTCTAAAAACAAAAATAAACATCAAGCTTTTATACCCCTTTACAGAAATGACTTCAACTATTGAAAAGCAAGTTGTCTTTGGGATTATTGAGAGAAGTTGAGAGGAAAAATTCCATGGTAGCTTTTAAGAATTTACAGAAGGAAAAATACTAGCATCTAAAAAGCATATTCTATAAAAATGCTGACTTCGTTCCCAGATCATTTTCGATACCTATCTGCTCAGCCTCCTACCGCTGTGCCAGGAATTGTATGGTGAGCTTTTGACGAACTGTGAATGTGAACTGGGGGATTTTTAAGGTAACAAATCTGTACCATAAAAGCAGTTCCTACTTGACAAAAAGAGCAGAAAGAATGGAATGCCTGCACTGACTTTATTTTCATCATATGCATATGAATATAATTACTAGACAAATATTTCAAGCAATACACAGCTAAGTTAAATCTCCAGGAACTTCTCTATATAATGATAAGATTAATGTTTAATTTACACATAAATGATGTAACTAGTGATCATTTTACACCGAAAAATGTATCTTCCTTTCATTCAATATATAAGGCTCTGCAAAGGTTCAGGCATCAGATGCTGGACTAGGGACCTATGAAGACGCATTTGCCTGCTGGGCTCTAACCTAGGAAAGACATAAGCGGAGGCTCCTGGTGCAGGTCCGTGTGCACAGGAACAAACAAAGAGCAAAGTAACAGCAATGCTTTCATTATTGGGATTTGCCTTTTTAATCTTCCTTCAGGAGATGAGATGAGAAACCACAAGAAAGAAATTGTATATATTAAGCATATATATTAAATTCATATAAATGATATATACACATTGTAGGACCTCTAAGCTGGAGATTGAATGTTGTCTGAAGGTATCTGGCATTTGGTTGTTGAGACCAGTAATTCCAATACTTCCAGATCTACAGAGTAAACTTTTAAAACAAAAATAAATACAGGAAACCAACCTCCAGTTGCCCCCTTTAATTTTAAGTAAAGGCAGTGAATAGAATAATTTGTATTAAACATCATTATCATTTCATCCCAAGTTGTAAGTTTATCTCAAGTACGTAAGTAAGTATATATACACGTATGCATATGTACACATCGAATCTATCGATCTGTAGAAAACCGGTTGCATTCATATCGAGTGGTTTGGAAGATTACTCTTTTCAAAAACCTCCCCAGTGATTCGGATGTTTGGTCAGAGTGATGAGGACCACGTAGTTACATTTCTTCCACCATCCCAGAACTCCAATTCTACATATTTTGTGTCACCCACATGAAAACTTACTTGAGGGAACCACTTTCATGTTCCCCTTTGCTGTTACACAACACGGGCTATGGTTTAAGCTCTGAATACATGCCCTGTGGTTTTTCATGATTTCTCCCTGCACAGGAGCCATACCCTGTCACAAGGGCTGGTCCTGCTCTCAGCATCACGCTGCGAGCCTGGTCCCTCCCGAGGGCACAGGGCTGGTGCCAAGCCCAGCAGGTGCCCAGAAGCCTCCTGCCAGAGCTCACTCGCTCTTCCCATCTCTAGCACTGGCTTTACTTAAATCTTCTCTCACAGTCCCCTGACCTTTTGGATTGGGACATTTTGTTGTTTAAAATTGGGGATTCTACTATTTGCCAGTCTTGGCTAAAGCAATCTCAATGGCGTAAGTGGTATTTGTTTTGGCTAATTACTATCTGGAAATATTGTTTCTTTGTAGTTCTGTGTTACTGTCTAACCTTTATTGTTTTTCTGTGAAACACTGAATCAAATGTCACAGGCACTGTTCTAGAACAACTATTCATATACATGGAGGGGGGGCAAATCTCCACCTTATCAGACCCTTGTTGACAACTCTGGGGCCCCTTTTGTATTTGCAGTGATGCCATGCCCTGAGTCACCAAAGGGCTGTATTTCTTTCTCTGCAGAAATAAACACTCTGCTTTTCCTTATGAATCCTCTCCTGGGCTGCACTGGGCATGGGGTCACATAACAGACTCCAGCACAGGGATGTTCATCTGATTTAATATTTCAAACTGTGTTTTGGGGTAAAATACGTATTTCCTAGATGTTACAGTAGTCTAACCCTTCTGACAGAGGACATTGCTGTGTGGGATGCCAAGAAGAAACTGTGAAGGTACGGGAGGAAAGAGCCTCACCTCTGCTGTTGGGGCCACTACTGTGTTGGTCTCTACTGGCCCCTGGAATAATGTTTTGTGTGGACCCTCATCACCTGGGTGAGGTTCCCAGCCATGCCCTGGTGCTCAGGGAGAGTGTTGCTCATGATGTTTTGGATAGCTCAGGGTCCGTGTCCTTCGGAACAGCAGCTCCGTGTTTCCAGAATCACATCTACAACTCCAAGTTCACGTTAGCTCCATCCATCTGCCTCAGAAATCCTGGCTGCTAAGCCATTTCAACCCTGATCCAGCAACTTCCTCTGGCAGGATTCCTAGCTCACAGGACGGTCACCTTCCCTGTGCATGTGCTTATCTCTGAGGCCCTTTCAGCCCCCAGAAGAGGGAAGCCAGGGACAGCTGTTCTTGGGAACTTTTCCTACACACATGTGACACGGTTGAACTTGAAATGTTGCAGGGCTGGCCAACTGAGTGATCCCAGACTCCTTTGTGGAAAGGGGCAGAGACCCCTGTTACTCTCAAACTATGTCATACACAACCATCTTCAACATTTAAGCCCAGACAGGATTGATCAGGGCATACGATGGCCATCTGCATCTCTATCTCTTTCTGCCCCTCCCTACCCAGTGACACTGCATTGGGCACCTGCCATTGGGGAAGTGCCCAGAGACAGGGTTTCTGCTGGGAGCCTGCTGTGGGCAGCCTGTTGGGAATGTGCTACGGGCCCCTGAGGTCTTTGTTGCTGCCTACGCAAAGGGATGCTTCTGAAGCTACCTCCCACTGAGTGGAGATTGGGGTGGGGAATGAGGACCTTGGCTGTGATCTAACCACATCCCCTCTGTCCCTTCTTCATCCTTCACCCTCGCAACCCAAAGGAGCAGACAGAACCCTTTTTCAAATTCTAAGCAACAGTCTTTCATGCTTAGGGCCAAGCCCCATGGTGGGGCAGTGACAAACAGAAATAATAGTTCTCCACCTTATTTGAGAAAACCCATGATTTGTGTCCTCTTACCTTGACTTTTGGCTAACCGAATTTAGAAAATCCTGCCTTCCGTAACAAATTCTGGCTTTAAGCCTACATTGCTTGCTAAAAAATATATAAATTAGAGTTTTAGAAGTGATCATTCACATTTTTTCCATATATTACCCAAAGTACTACTGTCCACTTCCTCCAGCTCCACGATGGGGAGACAGACACTGGGTTATCAAAAATGTGACACAGAAAAGTGCAGAAGGGAAAAGAACGTCAATATCCTAAGTATAGTTCCCTGAGATACATGGGTTTCTGTAGCGATTCATCGAATATCTTCAGTACAATCTACCTTTCTGGACGCTGTATAGCAGTTAAAGAGAGGAGACTGGAAGAGAGAAAGAAAGTATCAAAAGACAAGTTTATTTGTTTGTTTTTTGAGGCATGTAATCAGGGAACTACAAAGTTGTCACTTCAACAAGCTTTTGTTTTATTGCTCCTTGTGCATCTGTTTTGTCTGTTGATTTGTTTGTTTTAGCTTAAACAAAGCTCAGGGTTGTTGGGATTGGCCATGTCCTTTTCCATTATTGCAAGTAAGAACTGGAGGGGTGCAATTCTTGTATGTCATTGTTTAGATGCAACGGAAGTGATTCAGACATTCTATTGAAACCACACTGGTAGGGAATGTGCATCAGATACAGGTTTCACCTGAGGACATCTAGCCTACTTCAAGCCCCTCTGTGTGTTTTGGGGATGCATTGAGTCTGGGTTCCTGGAACCATTACATGGCCTGTGTCCTCTGACACTAGAGCACAGACATGAGGTCCAGGGTCTGTGTCCCGAAATGCAGAATTAGATGTGGCACTCTCAAGAGCTGGGCACACAAGGAGATCCACGTCTTCCAGCACTTGGCAATGCCCATGGAGCCAGAGTCCAGAGCGGAGTGGCAGTGCCGAAGCCTCGGGCTGGACTCCCACCTGTCTTCATTCCCTGTAACTGTGGCTTGCTGTTCAAGGAGCTCACCATCTGGTCAGGTGTGGTGCTCTTGGGCAGTCTTAAAGGCTGGCTTTTGATCTTCCCCCAAATTCTCAGACTCTCAAATTATCAAATTGAGGTTCCATACAATCCCCATCTTACCAAACTAGCCAAAGGGTGCTCTGTTCCCTGTGACTGAGAGCCTGTGTAACACAGGATGTTGGCAGAAATTCTCATATTTTAGAATTGCAGTGGGAATTGAGTCTTAATAGAAATTACAGGCAACCCAGGGCTTCTAAGTTGCATATGTGAATTGAAGTTGAGATGAATTTTTAATAGCAAAAATATCAAATAGAAAGAACTTACTGTTTATAAAGAAATAATAGTGCATTGTCCACCTAAGGCAATGAGCCAAAGAAACTTGCTTTAAACTGGACTGAATATAGGAAAATTGCCACACCTCCCTTGAACTTCCCTATTCCCTCTTCCATTTCCACACTTCTTTGACACACAATCATGTTTCCCAATAACCTCACTCCACCTCCTTTCCCACAGTTTACCAAATAATTCACTAGATTTAATTTAATTAAAGTAGTGAACAATAGGGTGCTTGGGTGGCTCACTTGGTTGTGTCCAACTCTTGGTTTTGACCTAGGTCATGATTTTAGGGTCGTGATCTTAGAGTCATGAGATTGAGTCCTACAAAGGACTTCAGAATCAGTGGGGAATCTGTTTAAGATTCTCTCCCTCTGACCCTCCCTCCACCCCCTACTCCTGTGCATGCATGCTCTGTCTCTCTCTAAAGTAAATCAATCTTTAACAAAAAATAAAACAAAGACCTGCCATCATCAAAGAAAACTGCCATGAATATCTTTCTAACTCATCATTTATTCTCAGATGGATCTATGTGATAATGGCTGCATGTGGTTCTTTTGGATGAGTGTTCTCTAAGTTATCGGGCCAACCCACATTGCTGTGTATGCAGATAAAATCAACATTTCTGTGAATAAACACTGTGAGTAATTATAATTATGTTTTTGAGACTCCTTTTTAGAATTGTTCTTGTGGAGGTTCTTATAACTGTATTGAAACAGACACATTCCAATTAGAAGTAAGAACAAAGGGCGTTCTTGAAGAAGAAAGCAACAATTCAACCACTGTAGATTCTGAAAGGAGAAGGGCAGCTTCACACTTGGTCTCAATACCAGGTAAGAAGGGGTAGTGCTCACAGGCTGACTTTATTGGGGAGTACTCTTTCCTTACAACACAGTACTTAACTCATAGATTGCTCAGCAGACACTAGAGGTCTACTCAATGCACATTTTTCCCTCTTTATTGACAACCAAACCTTAGCTTTGTTTAGGGAAGCAATAGACAAAATGCACATTTTCCTGATTCATTTACAACAGAAAGTGGCTTTGGGGCCAAGGAGACACAGTAGCCAAAAACTCTAAGGACTGGGGGGATGCTTTTGCTCTTCTGGTATAGATACCAGCCTTCTTTCCTTCATCCTCCTGCCTTGAATATGAACACGAGGTTGGGGATGGAATGGCATCTTAAAAGTTTGAGACAAGGTGCAGGTGGATAAAAGAGACATGGCAAAGACGGCAGAGAGAAGACAATGGTACTCTGGGAGATTGTTGCCATTGGTGCAAGGTGAACGTTACAATGAGCTGAATCTGGGACACATGGCCATCAGGAGATTCCTGAGCAGACCTCCAGGCCTGTATGTAGTAGTAGCTCAGTAAGTGGTAAGCTCAGTAAATGATGAATGAGTGAATGAAGAATGAATGAGTGAATGAATGGATACAATTTTAAATTATTGGTTGTTTTGTTTTTTTCTCTACTTTTGACATGATTTCCAACATGAAACTTTCAATAATCAGTCTTAAGGAAGACTGTGTGGCATTTGGATCGTCTCAGATTTTAAGTTAGAGTTATTCTGATACTTCTCATATAGATTTAATTTACCTTCAAAATATATCATGCTTTTCGAGTCCATTGAATTAATACAATGGTGAGAGGTGTGGCCATCTTTATTTTGATTTGAATTTTTTAAAAAATATAATTTAAAGTTAAAGCAGGCACGCATTTCAAGAAAAGATGATAAAATCACACAATTAAAAAAACAATGCCAAGTTTATTACAGAAGCATTACCTAAGATTTCAGCTTGGTTATCATGTCTAAGACTTGAATATTCCTTCCTGATATTTTTCATGATTATCTTTACATTATCTCCAAATAGTCTTCTATTAGTGCAAGTTTATGTTGAACTTGCTGAACTGCAGTAATTATTTTGAGCAATATTAGAATCATCATAATTATATTCTCTCAGCATGAGTAATCAGTAGGACAGGTTCAGATCATTCCGGGTTATGCAAACTTAAAATTAATTCAGAAAATTGTCATTTGAAGATTTCTGAAGAAATATTTCATTTCATCTGAGTGCATGATTTTGAGAATTCTAATCATCTCTAATTACTCTTTTTATTTTATTCTTCGCAATTGTTATGAATTGCCATCTTGAACAGGAGGAGCACCAATGAATATTTATCGAGTTCTTATTTATTCTAAAAAATGTAGCTTTATATCCCTATCAAATCTACACTCTTCCACCCAACCTCTCCTTCTCCCTTATGGTAGAGAAATCTTGGCATGATCATTTAAATTTTAAACCACTAATGAGGCTACATTCATTAATGGTAACATTAACGAATGTATTGATTGGAATGGCTCCCTGGCTTTTCCTTGGCACAGGATTTAGTGTTTTACAGGAACAGCAAGAAAGGTAGTCCATGGTCCATATTTTGGGGATGATTTCATTTGGTTCACACCCAACTTACAAAAAAAGAAGCAGCAGCAGCTTATAAGATAACACAAAGCTTGCAAGATAAAAAAATCACAGCTACCGATCATGTGGCTCCAACTCATTTCACCATTCCCATTGTTTCTTTGAAATCGTCAGAACCCTCAGTGAGACAACAGATTGGGGTTTGGGGGCAAATGAATGTTTGGGAGTAAATGGATATTTGAGGCTCACCTGTTCCCATTCTCTGAATTTTATCAGGTTCTGTGTATTTTGTGCAGATAAAAATTTCTACATGCTAAATTCAGAAGCTAGCAATATTTATTATCATCTATATCAGATGCATCTACTTTTTATTTTTATTTTTTTAAAGATTTTATTTATTTATTTGACAGAGAGAGATCACAAGTAGGCAGAGAGGCAGGCAGAGAGAGAGGGAGGGAAGCAGGCTCCCCGCTGAGCAGAGAGCCCAATGCGGG
>NW_019154145.1:2042313-2160580 GCF_002288905.1 Enhydra lutris kenyoni | reverse complement strand
TCGTTTTAAAGATTTTATTTATTTATTTGACAGAGAGAGATCACAAGTAGGCAGAGAGGCAGGCAGAGAGAGAGGGAGGGAAGCAGGCTCCCCGCTGAGCAGAGAGCCCAATGCGGGGCTTGATCCCAGGACCCTGGGATCATGACCTGAGCTGAAGGCAGAGGCTTTAACCCACTGAGCTACCCAGGCGCCCCTACTTTTTATTTTTTGTAATATTCAACAAGCCCCTTGAAACATTCAAAGGCCTAGGGTTTGGTCCTGTCCCTTCCAGTGCCTCTGAACGTTAGCTGTTGGATCGAAGCCCAGCCCGGAGGCTTGGTTCTACCTCTGGGTCTGCATCAGTGAGTGGCATGGTCTTGGCCTTTTTCTTCTGTGCTCTGATGCTTGGACCCCTTATCTGCAAGGAGAATTGGACTAGAAGTTTACCGAGACCTTACCTGAGGCTGGTGCATTTCAGTGACTATTAACGCAGGAAACCACCTGACAAGGTGGGTCCATGGCTTCCAATAATGAGAGCAGAAATTCATGGAAGTGACAAAAAGGAGCACAGGAAGCTAAGAAACATTCAGACCTGTAAGCTGGGAATAATAGCAACTGGGTTTCTCAGGTTTGTTTGTTTGTTTGTTTCTCTCTCTTTTTTTCTTCCTAATTCAATATGCAACCCCACTGGGCAAGGACCTACTTCATTTCATAAAATTCACATAGATGCTGAATTCTTCATTTTATCAAAACTAATTGTTTTTTTGTTGTTGTTTAACGTGCTAGTAGTGAAGGATTTCAGATAAAAATCCTCAGGCTAAGGGAACCTGGGTGGCTCAGTTGGTTAAGCATCTACGTTGGGGTGCTAGGATCGAGCCTGGCGTTGGGGTCAGCAAGGAATCTGCTTCTCCCACTCCCTCTGCCCCTCCCTTCTGCTCATTTCTGTCTCTGTCTCTCTCCCTCTCAAATAAATAATGAAAATCTTCAAAAATATATATGTAAAAAGAACATCCTCAAGCCAAACAAAGAAATGATTTGGTGTAACCAAAAGGATAAAGTTTTACCAACCGTACATTATACGTTAATATTCCAAAAATAATTTTTAACATAATAAATATATAAATGGTAGTTGTGTTGATTCATGAATAATCACATTTCTCACCTGAACAAAACTCTTAATAAAATATTCCAATGAAGTTGCAACATAGTTAACGCAAGGAGAAATTCAAATTATTTTATGAGTTTAGAAAATGTACTAAGTCAATAGAGGCTCTTTCCACAGAGAAAAAGAGCACAAATTTCCATACATACACTTCAAAGTTTTATTCCATTTACTTTTTAGAAAAGTCACCCATTTCTTCCACCCCCACCCCCTGCCTTTTCTGTTTTCTGTATCTATGATCTTGTTCTGTTTTCTTTACGGAAGTGCAGCTGATGTACAATGCTATCTTAGTTTTAGACGTGCAGCACAGTGAATCAGTTATTCTTCTGTGTTACTTTTGTGCAAAGTCTCGATGCAGCTGAAGGTGTGAGCTGAGTAGTATTGATAGAAGAGCTTTTCATGTAGAGGAAATCGTCGGGACAAAGTTCCAAGGAGGAGTGTGGCTGCGTGCTGGAGGACAACCCAGCAGGCCCGGGGGCAGGGAAGGACTCTAAGAATTTAGGTGTTTATAAGAATACAGTGAAGATGTGAGATTCTTAAGATCATGGAAGTTTTACATCAAGCATCAAAGAGAAATGTTGAACAATAGAGAGCTTCACATGTACAAGGGCTCTAGAGACAAGCAGGACAAAGACAGCATCGCGCAGTGGCCTGGCATCGTCTGAAGTCAGGAAAAGTCCCCCACATTCATCGGTGTTTAACCTGAGACTTTAAGGATGAGCGGAATTAGCAGAAGAGGAGCCTGCTGGTGGTGGGATGGGATCAGACAGGCAAAGGGAGTAACAGGAGACACACGGGATGGAAGCAGGCTTGTCCCACCAATGACACCAAGAAGTGTTCCATGCCGGCAGGTGTGACACTGGTGAGCAGGTTTGTGTCTAAAATTCTGCTCTGAAAAAAATGCATCAGCTGTTAACGTATAGCCTGGGGGAGCCATTTCTCTACACCACCTGCCGCTTCCCCAAAAAAACCTCTTCTGGCCAGACGTGGCCCGAATAAATTTTCTGCCTACTCAAACAGCAGAAAAAATGTGGAAGTAAAGAGAGGACAGTGATTTTTGTTTGTTAATGATCCCATGTATCTGCTTGGGCTGAAAAACTGCACCTGGGTTGAGCTCATGCTTCTTAGAGACCAAGATTCTACTTCTTCAGAGACTCTGCTCTTGGGTTGTAAACTGCAAATCCAATCTCCCCACCTTGTCCACATTCCAATGGCTCATTGTCCTCCCTTTGCATTTTGTAAATACTTACTTCATAATACTTTTATCTATTGATTCCTTAATTTCCTCCTGACTTTTTAAACTGTGGTAATTGTAGAAAATCTGAAAAATAAAAGAAAACAGGGTAAGAGAGATAAAACATAAAAGATAAATACAGAATGTATCTGTAACATGTTACAACGTGTTACAACCTTGACCTGTAAAGCACACAGATCCATAAAAGAACCCCTCACAGGGTTGATTCAGCATTTAAATTAAGAATTCAAAAAGAAGAAAAATAAGTTGATGCACTCATGGAAGATTCTTTTCTATTACCAAAGCAAGAAAACAACTATCATTTCTCTTTTAGGTGATAAAGAATTTATAAAGGATAAGAAAACAAAGAATTATTATTTTTGATAAAGTGTTTATGGGAGTGCAGGATACATAGATAGAAATGCTATGTAAATGAATTTAGTGAGAAGTTCAAAATTCAATGAGATACGTTGAATAGGAGATTTTTGCCAAAGGAATTATCAGACATGTGTACAAATTTGCCTATGTGAGATATTTATCACAGTGCTTTTATGGTCAGCAAAAATTAGGAATGTCCTAAAACGTCCAAAAAGGGAAAGGTCTTCATTAGTTTATAACAGTGTAAACTCTAGGGGCAGCTGGGTGGCTCAGTCAGTTGAACATCCACCTCTTGGTTTCAGCTCAGGTTGTGATCTCAGGGTCCTGGGCTCAAGCTCCCCACTGGCCTCTGTGCTCAGCAGAATCTATTTGTCCCTTTTCCTCTACTCCTCCCCCCATTTCTTTCTCTCTCTCTTTCTTTCTCCCTCTCTCTCAGATAAATGCATAAAATCTGTAAAAAAAAAAAACATGTAAATTCTTGAGATGGAAAGTTCAGAAGGCATTTGAAGGTGTAGCCTCAAAAGTAGCTAAAATGTTTCAAGCAGTTTATCACGCTCTTGAAAAATGAGTCTAAATAATAACGTTCAAAAATTACGGTTTCAATATGGACCTTCATACTTACTATATCATTTGTTATATGTTAAATATTTTTCTTTAGTAAAATATTAGGAATTTTACTTGGGATAGATTTACTTACAGTGTTAAATTCTAGTGCTACATCAAGCATATTTCTAAAAGATACCAGAAACAGGTTTTCCAGCTTGTCACTTATCTTTTGATATTCAAATAATTTACTGTGTGTGGTTTCTTTTGTTGTGTTTCTTTAGGGAGTGCCTTAGACATTTCTTCTGCCGAACTTAATATTATATAAATCACCTTTATTAAGTGGAAAGAGCTGAAAGCAGTAATTTAATTTGTGTATAAGTCCTATTCTATGCTTTTTTTCCCAGGTGGTTAGTCTATTACCCCACAATTGTTGAGTAACTTGCTCCTTCCCATAACAATCGGAGGTGTTACCTTTTATCACACACACCTTACAAATTCTTGGGGTTGTTTGGTCATTTTTCCATTCAGCTTGCAAACTTCTCCCTAAAGGTTGCTTCACTAGTTCAAATATGTTTAGTATATGTTATGGGGGTAGGAAGGTCCCCATCTCCAGCTAATGTGTTCGTTCTTCTATGGTGCTTTTCCTTCCCCTTGTGCTTCAGAACATGTTGTTTAAATATAGAAAGCATTCTGAAGACGTGCCACCAACAAAATATCACGGTCAGGAACTTCGAGTGCCTGTCCCCAAAAGAAACATTAAAAAACAAACAGAAACTGCTGAACCAAAGTTGTCAGATCCTGGAAAACAGTCAGAGTTTTACAAATTCTGAATCACGAGAAAGTCAAATTAAAAATAGTAGAGGGCATCTTGGTGTTTTTAATTTGTGCCTCCCAGCTCAGCAGCAGCTCTGAAGAAAGCCGTCCAAGTCATCTGCGTGGGGTCTGGCCTGTTTGCAGGAGAACAGAGCAGACATTATCTGCAAACCATATCTGTTCTCACTTGTCTGGGCTTCCAAAGAACTGGAGAAAGGGGCTTTTCAGTGTTTCCTAACTTGGACTTCACCCAGGCCCCAAAGATGTGAGTTGTGAAAACACTGGAAGGTACCCAGAATAAAGCCTTACATGTATGGGGGTCAAACAATTTCTAAAACGTGCCAGGACCATTTCCTGGAGAAAAGGGAAGTCTTCTCAACAAATGGTGCTAGGGAAACTGGACACCCACATGCAAAATAAGGAAGGGAGACAAAAATTAATTCAAAATAAATCAAAGAGCTAAAGGTGAGAGTGAAAACTGTAAAACTCTTAGGAGAAAACACAGGAGTAAATCTTTATAAGACTGGATTGAACAATGGAGATATATATATATATATATATATATATATATATATATATATATATATATGTATGTATTCATATTGTCCCTAAGGGTTGTTTAAATAGTATATATACATTTGGCATATACATGTGTGTATACGCCAAACGGCACACGCATGCACACACACACACGTGTGTGTGTGTGTGTGTGTGTGTGTGTGTGCCAAAAGCATGAACAACAAAATTTAAAAATACATGAATTGGACGTGCTCTTCGATCTTGCCTGGTCATGTGGTCTCTCTCGGGACATGTGTCTCTGGAGAGTTCCCTGGGCCAGTGGAAGGTGCTATGTGAGGAAGGAGGGAGCAAGTGATGGGTTGAACCATTGAGATTTGGGATTTTCGTTAAAGCATGTAACCTTTTTACCCTACAGAAGGTACGACTCCAAATTCTTGAAAACGTGGGCCTATCTTTATCTGTAACAATTTCTAAAATTCACCATTTACATTTAGGTTTTTAATATATTAGAATTACGATGTTTGATTCATTTTTCCAAATAGAAAACCTACTGTTCTTTCCCCAACAGTCCTCCGTTTCCCAGCCTCTACATGTTGTGTGTGCTAAATGCGGAGCTACTCTTCTAGGTCAGCCGTGTCTTCACGACCTCCAAGCGCCTGCTCCCCTGTAGAAACTTACAGATCTAATCATCGATTTCCTCAGGAAAACTTCAGTCAAGTCAGCTGTTAGGAATGTGGTATTTTATTGAATTACAGAAAATTTAGAGATCGTATTTTGAAAGTGTCCAGTAGCTACAGTGTTCAGCACAACATCTGATCCACAAGACATTTTGTCTAGAGCACCACAAGGATGTCTGGTATAAGGTGAACAAAGCCATAACTGCCCGCGTTCTTGCATTTCTGCTGTCTAAACACCCCACTTTTATCGTCTCACCTTCGAGAATGATTTTTTTGCGGAGATTTCTTTTGGGGGACATCTCTTTTATGAAAGGTAAAGGGAATTTGTTCTATTACTTATTCAAAGATAGACTGTTAAAACTTTGAATGGATACTGAATCGAATAGAACGTGTTTCCGCATACACTGAGATGAGAAGGTTTCTGGTCACTTAATCAGGGACAGTGCTAAATGGCCACATGCTCTTTCCCACATCAGCCAGCCACACGTTTCTGGGAGAAGCCTACTTATCCACGTCCTGTTTTCTAAGAGAAACGCTGTGGATTTCAATGAAAGAGAGGGGGGAACTGGGGTATCCCCTAGGAGTTACATCCGAATATCTCTAGCGCATATTTCTTGCATCTACAGGCATATTTTCTTCGTGAGGCTTTTCAAATCTGAAAGTCAAGGCAGTTTGAGGTGGGTGATGTTCAGGTAGATGGTGTGATCCCATGTGGATGAAAACGCAGTGATCTGAGTCGGCTTGAGTCATGGGATGGCTGTGCAGACAGATCACTACTCCCCTCAGGGACGCCATCGACGAGGTTTCAAAATTGCCAAAAAGAAATGTCTTCAGCTGTTGGTCCGACCACATTCTGCACTTGGGTGCTGGTGAGACTTTCCCGTATCCTGGATGGGAATTTTCCACACAAATAGCTTTATTCTCTGTAGTGGTCAAATGCCCGGATGCCGTGTCCGCCTCCGTGGAAATGTGCCTTCCCTACCTGGTCTACATTCCCTGAAATTTCACTGTGAGCTCTATTTACACATCTTTAGCTTTTCGGGACTCCTCTCACTCGTTCCCACCTCCTTCCACTAGTTTGGAGTACTTTTGGGGTACATATGTCCATCATCTCTGAGGCCCCAGCCATCGGGACAATGCCAGGAAAGGGGCGCCTATAAACCAGGGCTTTGGGGTCACTGGGGGACCCCTGAGACCGGTGACTGGTGCAAGACCAGATAAGCTCCCCCATTTTCCCAGGTTACCTGGTGTCCCCTGACTTGTTGGCCCACGACTGGTTCTGGAATCAGTTAGATTCCAGAATAAAAACTCCAAAAGGCTCTTTCACTGAATTAACTCATGTTATGAAATTAGTATTATAATAATTTCATAAGATTAATAAAATTTCATATTATTTGAAAAATGCATCTAATAAACAAAATTTTGTTATGGTATCCAAAGATAACATTGAATAATAATAAAGTCAAATAGGGTATATTCTCCATCCAATAATACTTTAGTTATAATGATTTACAGAAGTCATTATTTTGAGTAAAACAGCTTATCACATGGTACATTTTTATTTCCAAATAGACTGGTTCCTATCTATATGTTTAACTAGCTTCCTGGTCCCATCGCTGGTGCTGTGTCAGGGTTTCTGTGTAAAACAGTTTGTCTGACTAATTAAAATGTGATTTCCAAGCCTATTTGTTATTACTTCTATTATCTCCTTGTAGGACTCTGGAATAACATGTTTATGGCTGCCTGCAAACTCATCTAATTTAATATTTGCCTAGTAACCTAAATGTCCCCATTTAACAGCAGCTGCCCTTGGAATACAGATTTTTTTTTTCCACAAGGCAAGCTAAATTTTAACTAATTGTCACTGCAATGTTCCATTCTGACTGGGTACATGAGCCTTTTCGATGGTGGAATTGGAATTGTTAAAAGCAAGCGGTTATTAATTTGTTCTCAGTACAAAGGATGCAATTATTCATCTAAAAATAAAGCTCTTAGGGTTGGGAGAGAAGCAACAAATGGAACAAGTCCTCATAATTTAATATTCTTCGTTTTGATTTTCTTAGCAGATCTCCTGAATGACAGAGGCCAGAACTGAAATCATTAGCCAGCATGACCAAGCAATTCAAAGGACCGTAATGACTTCCACAAAAATTATGAAATGAAACCAAATGATTACAACATTTTCATAGTAATTGTCCTTTTCCATCTCAGACACCCAGAAGAGGTCTGCAGAGCGGCCTGCCTGAGGCTGGGGAGCACCCCAGTCCCGGGGGCTTGCGGAGGAGAGAGCCTGACCTCCAAGGGGGTCGGCGCAGGGCCCTGGGGTGTGCATTTCCACTTGCGAGCATACGCTCTCAACTTCCACACTGTGCTGGGTGAGGATGGATGCAAAGTTATCATGGAGTTTTTATTCACAGGATTTGAATGTGGTGTAGACAGGAGAATTTAAGGTGATCCGAGTCATTTCCTTAAAAAGGAATTTGTGTTTAACTTAACTGATTGTCCAATAAACAGAAGGTCGCAGGGAAATTACGAAGCCTCAAAGTACAGGGCTGATGGGCATCTATTCTTTTAAATACATTGAAAAGACTCACGGAAACTCAGTCCACTTCCAGGACTTGGCTGTGGGTCCGTCTGGCGGGTTACTCATGAATCCCACGCTGGCCCATGGCTTTAGCCCGTGGACAAAGAGCATGGTTGACGAAGGGCTGTTCCCAAATGACCTAGCTCATGTCTGTGGCCATGCTTTACACTGATGCACAGAGTACCTTATCCTGAAATTCCCTCAGAAGATTTTCTAGAGAATATTTCCCAACATATGCCATGTTGTAGACTATCGAAATCACATGATCAGACCCTGGAACGAGAGGGCGGGACAGCATGGGGGGTGGGGGACCGGTGGGTCGGGGATACACTCTGCCCAGGCAAGAACAGGATTCACCACTGTTCAGAGCAACTGGGGAAAATAATGAGCCAGAGACCCTCTCTGCCCAGCTCTGCCTCCCCTACGAAGTCTGTTTTCGCTTGTCTGGAGACCACCCCTCCCCACTGCTTCCTGGTCCACGAGCTACCCCCCACTGAGACACAGGGCCACCGTCCTTCTACTCCTTTATGGCTCTGGGGTTCTTCCACACACGGGCACCGCCCTCCTCTTCTACCTACCTGCTGTCAAAGGCTGCTGTCCTGCATGAGAAGAAACCATAAAACTGAAGTATTTTCTGTCTGGCTCTTTTCATGTGCTGAGACACGTGCTGACCTCTGTTCTGGCCGATGCTCCCGCAGCTCTTCTGTTTTCCAGAAACTTCCAGTAGTTCTTTTCCATTCTCGTTCTCAGCTGATAAAGCTGTTTCTATTTTTTTCAGAGTATATATTATTTTAAAAATTATTTTATTAACATATAATGTATTATTTGCTCCAGTGGTACAGGTCTGTTTCTATTTTTTATTTAAAAAAATTGAAGAGAAGGGACGGCTGGGTGGCTCAGTTGGTTAAGCGGCTGCCTTCGGCTCAGGTCATGATCCCAGTGTCCTGGGATCAAGTCCCACATCGGGCTCCTTGCTCAGCAGGGAGCCTGCTTCTCCCTCTGCCTCTGCCTGCCATTCTGTCTGCCTGTGCTTGCTCTCTCTCTCCCTCTCTCTCTCTCTCTGACAAATAAATAAATAAAATCTTTAAAAAAAAAAATTGAAGAGAAGATTCTCTGTTTCCAGACATCTGACTACCTCTGTGCCCACACGATGTCTCCCCTGCCATTACTGAGGCTGCTGGGTCTCCTGCAGCATCCCCTACCCCTGTCATGGGGTCCTTCCCTTCTTGCCCGCTCACCCTACGCTCCAGCAAGGGCTCCCTTTCCCCCCATCACCGATTTGCTCTCTTGGATGAACAGTATCTTGAGAGGGAGGAGCCAGGGTTCCTAAAGGGACAGTGGTTCCCAGGCAGAGCCAGTCATAAGAGTAAGCGAGAAGCGGGACACACTATGGGGTTATTCTGAGACTTTATGCAAAGCGACGTCCTCAGGAGATTTTAGTCTTCAGAGCAGACAGAGGGGCACTGCTGAATGGGAGTCCTGCAGACTTTTATTCTCTTTCTTTTGAATGACACGGAATCATGTGTCAAAGGCAACTGTGTCACTGTGCTGTGCACATTACCAGGGGTGTGGACCCTTCTTCAAGGTGATTCTGACTCTGGCAAGGCTATGTCTCCAGCACAACAGAAGGGAGGAGCCCTGGAGACTGGCATGCTTCAGTCACAGGTGCCACAAAACGTCCTGTTTGGGCACTGCAAGTGCCCCTGGAGCTTGGAACAAAGGCGAGGCAGAGGGGCATCTGGGGGTGTCCCTGGGGGGAGGGCGTGCCAAGAAGTCCAACTGGAGAATGGGGAGCAGTTATGAGCTCTTCTGCACATAGGCTGGAGAGAGTGAGGGACTGAGCAGGGTGTCTGCGGTATTTTCTTTCTCTGGCTCTGTTTTCCGTGGTGTGAGTTGCCGTGTGATGGCTCTGAGCTCTGGGATACTTCACGTGGTACCATGTGTCACCTACTGTTTACAGGGAAGTGGAGTTGCGATCCCAGACACTTTCACTGGCTGCGTTTTCTTGCATTTAGAATGTTATTTAACCTGAATTACAGGTTAAATTCCACATTCTTCTCACTGGTCTAATAAGTGGTTAAAGCATTTTAGATACCACACTTGGATAATTCCAGTGTGTAAACTGGGCCCTGAGTATGTAGACAATCCAAGCCTAGAAGATGACAACGTAACAGCACGAGGAGACTGTGTTTTAAAAATCGAAGATAAGTCTATGGCTGGAAAAGCTGTGGACTGTACCGAGCCTGTGTCAGCCACACAGATGTGGCTGTGGCCGGAGTCACTGCTATTTTGAACGATCACTCATTGCCTATTTTTAATGACTCAGACATGAGGTTAGACTCCTTAAAATGTTATTTATTTATTTTTATTTAATTTATTTTTTAATGACTTAAACATTAGAAATCTGTTCCAAACAACAGATTTCTCCGGAAGATATTCAGTGAGTGGGTATTTAATGCAATTGTCTTTTGGGTTGTAGAAAAGATTGTTTTCAATCAGAAGTCAGTTCTGCACACCTGCTAAAAGAATTATGGCAAAAGCATCGTTGCAGGTGGGTGACAGCCTTGATTTCCGGAGAGGCAGTGGAGGCAGGAAGAAAAGGTAGATGTGCTGCTTCTGTAGGGAGGCACTGATCGCAGTCGTGCTCACGTGGGGTATGGGGCATCAAAGAACATGAGGTCATGACTTACCTCGCTGTATGATGATGGAGACAAGGAGAATCTGGTGAAAAGCTTGGTTGGAAGATATATAAGTGAGATTAATGTCAGATATATTGAATTTTCTTTATTCAGGAAAGGAATCATTTTTCAAAGCCCAAATCTTGTTGATTGTAATTTAGGAAAATCAAACCAGTGTAGACTGCTCCTCTTCCTCTCTCTCTCTGTCAATCAATGTTGGAATGAAGATAACTGATTCTTCCCAAAATAACTGGGGTGCCAGAATGTTCTCTAATAAATGAATCATTCCATTGTTCCAAATGCATTGTGGAGAGATGTGTGAGATAAAGGCACTAGCATGGAATCAACTTTCAAGGGGAGACATCATGCTTTTGCCGTGAGATATCTGCCACTCACCACTCCTCACTAAGGGGACCGAGCACGTCGAGGTGTTAGGCTTCCTCCTGCATTTTGAGGGAAAGGGACCTGGATCAATGGTTAAATCTGCTACCATGGGAAGGAAGTGAACCCCTGTGACATGAAACACCTCAAAGAAATGTGTTGTGGGAGGAATTACCGATTAACCTGAAACTCTAATTAATGGAATATTTGTGCCCATGGAGGTTACGAGCTTGGCTTACGTCCACTAGGACAAGGAAATCAAGTCCCCTAATTAGCTGGGATTAAAGAGCAGATAGAAAGTTAAAATACAGCAGGACAGACCACAAAAGATGAGCCATACCCAGAAAATTTTGAAAATGGCTGATGTTAGGTCTGAATTTTTGAGATTGTCTGGTTTGGTCACATAGACCATACATTATCATAAAGGACAATAATTAAACATCCACCCAGCTTGTCGTTTAGTATTTCATATCTGGCGTCTTCTATATATCAGGACGCGCACAGAAAACAAGCCATCTCCAACCAAATTTATGAATGAATGTGTGCTGTAAGCCACCTTCGTGGTATGACGTATGAACACCTGCCTGCAGGTTCTTATGTAATAAAGAATCTGTGTCCCGCATTACATCCTATTTTCATATCATTTCAGGTATGTGACGTCTGTGGATCCGAGGCACTTGAAGCCCAGAGATCGTGGTGTTGGTGATCTAATGCAATCTCATTAAGCTGAACTTAAACCGTCTCCAGACACCGAGAGGAAAAAGCATCACCCCATTTGATATTACAATGCATGAAACACGTTTAGCTGAGAGCCATAAATGCTGCAAGTCCTTAATATTAATTTTTATTGACTTAGAATTAAACACAGATGTTTCTGTTTATTATGGTCTTCCTCTATCATATCACCAAATGATTTCAAAGAAGAAAGCAGAATTTGGATGCATGTTGGCCAACTGAGCAGCTGGTGGTTCCTCTGTAAGCTCCCACTCAGGGCTTTCTTTTCTGAAGGAGGAGAGAATGGGGTCTCAGGGAGCGGCCATGGATGAAGAACACCCGTGGGAAGTCCTGGGGGGCATGGAGCTAATGAGAGGTGCTTCTCTCTAGCACAGCAGCCTCAGGGTTGTAGTAACATGGCCCCCTGACATGAGGTACTCCCAGAGGTTTGGAGCTGGGGGAGCAGAACTGAGTTACCATGACACCATTGAATGGGCAAGGATTACTGGTGATGTGCAATGGAATCTGAGCTCTTGAAACGATACAGCTGGACTATAGGAGCATTGAATGTGTACGTCAATAATACTTAATCTCACTTAAATGAAGCTGAGCTCTTGGGCATTTCGTTTGCAAAGTGTATATATGGGTAGTGTGACCTAAATACATTTTTTTTTAAGTTAGGCATGCTCCCCCTGAAAAAATGCATTTAAATTTAAGCATTTTCAAGATGGACGTCAATTATTTGTGTAAAGAAAAAACCCAAAAGTGGTATGAGATGAAATTCTTCTAAGATTGGATTATGATAATTATTGTGGTTATTATTAAATTATTGTTATTATTACATTTGGCTATATCTATAAACTAGCTTCTGAGAGTTGATTGGGGTTGCACTGAATCCATAGACCACATTGGGAACCTGCCCCAGTCTGCCAATCCACTCAACCACAGCTTCCATAGAGTGTAGACGATGGTCTAGAGAGGAAGCCCATGCTGGAGTCTGTTCTTTGTGCAGATGGAGAGGCAAGACCCACACAAGGAGACTTGACGGTTTTCTCAAGGACAGATGAAAAGCTTTGGTTCAGAGATCTTCAGGGTCCACCGTCAACTATCTTCAGGGTCCACCGTCAACTATAATTCACCTGGCATGATGACCTCAACCACACACTGGGCAGCCCACCAGGGACCCAATTTCTTCCAAGCCTGTCCCACCCTTGCCCGCTCCAGAGGATCTGAGCTCTTCCTGCTGGAGTCTAGGTCACTCCCACCTACATGAAATGTGCCTTACACAAAGTCCTGACAACGAGAATGCCAGAACCTTGGCTCTGGGAGCAAGTCCTCATTATGCTCTGGAACCAAAAGGAGAAACTGAGTCAAGAGTTCCTAAGACGGTTACCCCTGGAAGAGATCTAAATGTGTTTGTTAGGACCCTCCTGGCACTAGGAAGCTCCGAAAATGCTAGCATGGGCAGGAACATGAGACCTTTGTCCCCAAAGACTTGACCTCTACTTTTCTGGTGGTGTCAAGTTTTGAAAACTAAGCTTGATGACTTTGTTGAGTATAGACCATGGACACCATGGCCACGGGATCGATAGTTAAGCTTTATGATCTGACCAGCTCTTGGCATGAGCAATCTCACATGAAGGGAACAGATTCCCCGGAGGGCAAGCACATTCACTGCTTCCATCTTATACGCGGTACGTAGGGTTTAAGGCAGGTAAGTCGCATTGCAGATTGACAGGTCTAGGAGCTGAAACTATTTCTCTTTTGATATCCCGTATTGTTAGTTAGCACGAAGCACGGTCTATCCCAGGAAAAGGCCTTGCCATCCTTTTCAGTTTTATCCTATGACAAAAATTTCCTTTCTCACAAAGGCTATTTTTTTTTTTTCCTTAAAACTATGGTGGCAAAGAAGTTTCCATATATATTGGTTCCTTTCTTATTGCTTCTGTCATGGCTGCTGTCTGTTCTCTTGGCTCACCTCTCACGGCACTTAATAAAGTTAAGGATATTTGGGATCTGTTGCTTTTGCAACGGGAAAAAGTAAACACGCAGTCTCCAAAGCCATAGTTTACGGTGGGTGAAAGTAGTTGCTCACCTAACACATTGCTTCCCTCTTATCAAGCTCCACCTTCCCAAGCCTGAGAAGGGCAGGAGGCAGACATGGTCTCTGACACGGTTCTTGGGTCTGGTGTTTCAGTCCCACATACCAACAAGGAGGAAGCAGAGAGCACTGTGTGGGAGAACGTGCAGGACCCTGGAACTCAATTTTCAGAAGCTATTTGGATCCTGACTCTTTGAAACCAAGTATTTACTTACAAGCAAACAAAACCCATATTTATTAAGGACAATTAAAACATTTAAATATGGGCAAGTTATTATATGACCTGAGGATTCTTTTTTTAAATCCTCTTTGGTGTGAGAATGATCTAGTTGTCCTACAACCTGACGTGTATACATCTCCTTCCAATTAGAAATGTGAAGTTAAGTATCTGGTGGTTAAATGACATGTTGCCAAAATTTCATTGTAAATACTCCAGCAATAGGGAAAGAACGACAGCGAGGATGGCAGGAAGGGAAAATGAAAGAGGCATGAGCTCCAGCCTACCAGACGACATCGGGGAACGTGGGCGTTGGGGACACACAGGTGGGCATTCGTTTTACTCTTCCTGTTGCCTCTGGGTACGTTTGACGTAATAAAAAGTTTAAAAAGAAACACTTTATGGCATAAAATAAAATCCGATCACTTGCTTCTAGAGTCATTATAGCAAACACCACTGACTTCCCACTCTGCCCCGAGTTGTGGCCCTTGTGTCACTTGATGAGGATAGTTGTAAAGAGAAGGGATAGATACGTGCCAACGGCCATGCGTGTCTCAAAGAACAGGCGAGTCAACGTGCTCTAACAGCCTTGCCCTGGCTTCCTGGCCATGACAAGTCTCATCCTGGCTTCTAGGTGGTAGTGCGAAGTGAGAAGTCCATTCCACAACACTCAGAAGGCTGGCCTCAGACATTGGTGGTCTTTGGACCTAAGCAAGAGCTCTCCTGGGGGTGCGGAGAAGGGGAGGAGAGAGGCCAGTGGTGATTCGCAGGTGATGGAGGTCGCGGTCATGCAAAGTAATGTGCACGATAGGAGAGCAGGACAGCTTGTGGAGTGGGACCTGCAGAAAGAGGGAAAGATTGGGGGGGGGGATGATTTGGCATCGCTTTTCCCAGACAATGGAAAGCTGTTTTTTCCAAGTCTAGCCATGGTCTCTCCAACGATGTGGACATCTTTTTATGCACCCCAAAGATGGCTCTAATCATTCACTGCATTCAATTTTTTAAAAAGTGCTAAGTTTTGGTTCCCAAGGTGAGCGCGATTAATTCAAAACACGACTCAGGGGCTTCTGAGCTCTACCCTTACGTTGGCATGATTTAGATGTAAAGCAGAGATGAATATTTCACAATTCACTGATAAAAATTTTCCAGGACGAAATGACGAGAGCCTGAATATGAAATTTGTCTGATTCAAGACTCTGAAGCTGTTTTATTTGTCTGTTAGTCTGAAAAAGAAGTAAGATTCCAAAGGAAGCTATAAATTAGCAGGCCCTACAAAATTCTGTTCCAGGGAAGACATTTTCATTTCCGGTCTCGGTGTCCGAGGGCGATATAACCCAAGTGTTGCTTGAGGGCCGTGTCTGGTGAGAGGTGTGTCAGCAAAACGCAGGTGCCACAGCCAACATATTTCCCAAGGTCATGATGCACAATTCATGTCATCTCCATGAGACACCAGTCCTTGGGATCTCAGATGTTTCTGTAATACTGCCTTAAAATACAAAGTCACCCCTGCTGTCGTGTTTGGGTGGCGTGGTGGCCAGGCAGGTGCTAGGGTACACGCAGAGCCCTCCTGGTCGGTAAAAATGACAGGTGTGATGTATGGTGCCCTGGGTCATAGGTATCTGTTCAGCCGGCGTACGTTACCCTGCGCTCAACTCATACTTAGAATGTCAATACGGTCTTGTTTCATTCTTTGACCTAAATACCATGCCACGGTGGACCTTTGTGTCCTCATCTCCTCTGCTTTTTTCATGTTTTCTTAACTTTCTGTTTTTGACTTTCTTATTTACCTTTTAATTTTGGAATATGTACACAGTTGCAGGAAAGTTGAGATGATATTACAGAGACTTGCCATATGCCACACCCAATTTCCCTTATTTCTGACACCTTAAATCAACATATATTTATTTGTCATAATTCGTGAACCAATATAACACATTGCTTACTGAAGTCCATATTTTATTCCAATTTCCTCACCATCACTTTTTAAAATCAACTGCAGCACACAGGCACACTGTCTTCTGGCTTACTGACACTTTAAATGTATGGTCAGATATAATAATAGTAGATAAAACAAGATAAATATTAGGAACCCTGTTTTTTGAATGAAGAAAATGAAATTCAGAATTGATGTAACATGTAAGGTGAAATAATGTGGGAGAGAATGGTGGGAGTTAAATCAAGAATTTCTAACACTTGCTCATCTACTGAATGGGAATCTTCACTCACTTACAAAGAAGGTAGCATCTTGTCAGAATTATGGAATATTTATAGTAAGGTCCTTCTTGACATAAGATGCATCCATTTATAGCCACAGATTTTTTTTTTAACATCACAGGAATTAAATAAGTAAGAAGCTGAGAAATAACCCTATGCCATTAGAGCTCAGAAATACAGAAAATATTATACTACTAGTATGGTAATTATACTTCCTTCCTCCGAGTTACTGACTCCTTTCATCCTTACTGATTTTATATACATTGGGCTTATGCTAAACTATGCCACAATCATGGACTTGGTACAAAACAGCAAAGATGTGCTCATTTTTTTCCAGATTAAAGAGTTCAGTGTAAGCACGAAAACAGAAAAGTTTGAACCTCCTCAGAGAAGGTAGTCCTAATTATTTGGTGCTCAGTGGATACCTATTTTCCCTATTTCTCCTTCTCCCACCGCCTCTTTTCTGAATCCAGGTGCAGAAAGCACAGCAATTAATATTAACCTGAATTTGATTATTTGGCTCTTCAGCATTTCATTGGATTATGTTGACTTGGTAATTTGATTGCTCTGCAGATGTGAACTGTACTGATTGCATTAAAATATGTAAAGGAAATGAGGAAATAGCACCAGACCATGTGGCAAAGAGACTCGGCCCCCCACAGCTGGGCACGTCCTCCAGCAGAAGAAGGGAATGGTGAGTAGCATGGCGGCCCTTCAAAGCCCCTACTCTGAAGAATTCAGTGCTAAGACACCACAATGCATCACCCTCTAGCTGAGGCGGTGAATTTTCACATAGAGTGAAATCTTCTAAAAATATCCCACGGTCTTGTTAAAAATTAGCTCATGGCTGTCCTGCTAAAGCAAAGTACAGTTTCACCGGCCACTGGCAAGTGGGCTTATTGAGAACGAAAGCATGTGGCTTCCAGGCCACGGATGCAGGACCGGGAGGGGGACTGGGAACCAGGAGGGTGAGCTTGGAGATCGGAATGGCAAAGGCCAGGCTCTGGTTCGCAGAGCAATTCCCACCGAGAGCAGGAAGACTGGAGAGCTGAGGCTCCGGGGTATGCGGCATCCGGCAGAGCCTTCTCAAAATAGAATTGAGGCTCTGACTTGGCTTTTCGGCAAGTGATGTCCTTTCACGTGCTAGCGGTTGGCAGGGCTAGGGGAACACATTACTCCAGCCACGGCGTGGACCCAGACGAGCCTGCTTGTGTCGGCTGGTTTGCGGCCCCAAAGGCAGATGTGGGTCAGCCCCAGTGGAGCACGTGATCTACCAGAGGAATGTCATTAACATCAGGGAGTGATGGGCAAAGGTACTTTGCCAGAGAAAGTATAAGACATTTGGTTACCTTCGCATTTCAGATAAACAATCAATAAAATTTTAAAGTGTAAGTACATCCCGTGTATGCCCTTCTATCTTTATTTGAAAAATCCCACAATCCAAATGAGTATCACCTGGGGTTTCCAAAGTCCATTACTGAGAACCCCAGAGGACAATTTGGACAGAAGGGTTTCCCAGGAACACGCCAGAGCTCCACGCCACGCAGAGCAGCCTGAGCAGTGTTTCAAACAGAAAGAAGGACCTGGCCTCTGTGGACCGCTCTCTCCTGAGTCGTTTGGTTCTGAGTGGTCTGTCAAACTGTGCTGCCGTTAGCAACCCCCATCTCACGTTTCTTACTTAGAACCCTCCGCTTTGTTGCTGATAAAGGGTTTTTTTGGATTTGGGGCAGCATTAAAGCCACTGCCACCTAAATTTGAGGGTAATCAGTCAGTGTAATGTACTTTCATAGATTTATTTTGGAAATGCTTGGATGTATTTCAAAGCCTTATCTACGGGGCTTTTAAAATTAGTTTTACAATACATTCAGAAAAATTTCGATCAGAAGAAGGCTCCATGAGCCACACTGAATAATTCAGAGAACAGTGACTTGACGCTCATTTATTAAATATGAAAAACGCGGCATTTGTGCTGTTCCTGTAAAGCTTCTGCGTCTATCAGTGACAATTTCCATCTATTCTGAAATAAAATGCACAATCTGCCGCTGATATTATGTTTTCTTGGATAACTCAGACATCATTCTTGCAGAGGTAATAAATTACAGTATCTCCTTCCTGAAACACGACAGTCAATTAGCCATTATCTGCCGTCCAAACAGTCAACTCGCTCCTGAGAGGCTTTCTAGATGAATTCTGCCATTCAGCCCATAAGCAAATTGATAAAGATTTTTCTCTCCCTTGTAACAGAATTTATGAATAGTCTGACTTTGTTTCTCAGGGAGCACACATTTACCTGCGCTGGGAATCTATCACGTCCGTGCTGCCCGAGACAGCACGCGCTGGGCCACACGGAGCTGTGAGTCCGGCGACAGGGCAAGTCTGAACTGGAAACACACATCAGAGTTTGGGCTTAGGACAGAAACAAAAAACTGTATAACATTTTACACTGCTTATATCTTGGATATATTTCCACATATATTGGTACACAAAATATATTATTAAAATTCCACCTGTTTCAGGGTGCCTGGGTGGCTCAGTCAGTTGGGCATCTGGCTTCAGCTCAGGTCATGATCCCAGGGTCCTAGGATTGAGTCCCACATGGGGTTTCCTGCTCAGTGGGGAGCCTGCTTCTCCCTCTGATTCTCCCCCTGCTCATGCACACTCTTTCTCAAATAGATAAAGGAAATCTTTTAAGAAAGGAATTATTAAAAAAAATAAAATAAAATTCCTTGTTTCTTTTTACTTTCTGATGTGGCTACTGGGAAGCTTTGTATCTATAAATGCACTTCACCTCAAGTCCCTGTAGATAAGGCGGCATCAGACAATAAGCTTCCTGGGGGCAGACACGGGCTGCATCTTCACGGCTTATACTCTGAGACAGGGTTCTTTGAACAGCGAGCCATTCCCATGGTCTCTACCTTCTTAACTCTGTTGCAAAACTCGCTAAAATCAGCTTCTGTTTGCCCCCATAGCAGTGTATCCTCTTCAAAAGTATTCTTTTTTTTTTTTTTAAGATTTTATTTATTTATTTGACAGACAGAGATCACAAGCAGGCAGAGAGGCAGGCAGAGAGAGAGGAGGAAACAGGCTCCTTGCTGAGCAGAGAGCCCGATGCGGGGCTCGATCCCAGGACCCTGAGATCATGACCTGAGCCGAAGGCAGCGGCTTAACCCACTGAGCCACCCAGGTGCCCCCAAAAGTATTCTTAACTATTATTCACGTTGTTTTATAATATGCAACTTCAGTTCTCCCTGAAGAGACGTTTACCCTTGACTGAGCATTGCTGTCCATGGTCCTGGAAGCCTTGGGCCTTTCCAGGGTCCAGGCCTCCACCCTCTGCTCATAGTCTGTTTGTTGCTAATGTCCCTCCTGAGTCTCTGTGGGTTCATCAGCATCCCTGCCCTCAGGATGGTTTTTTTTCTGCAGGTAATATCTTCTCCTGTTGTGATTTCATTTGATCTGAGGGTTTCGCTGGTGCCAAGGCCAGACCCAGCCTGGGAGGCGCCTGCATGGTGGACTGCTGCCCTTGGGGCAGGGAAACCACAGCCTCTGCTACGGGGCTTACAACCACAAGGACCCATTGTTGGTGTCTCACAACCTGTGAGTCGACTGATGTTTGGCTGCTGTAGGCCGGGCTCAGCTGGAAGCCGCAGGATCCACGTCCACTGGCCTTGGCTCTAAGCTACACCTGCGATTACAGTCCCTTCTTTTCTGGGAGGGTCCCAGGCAGATGGGGTTGTGGCCCGATGGCACGGTCTTCTCATGGCTGGTCACCAGAGAGCAGGAGCCAAGCTATCTGAGTGCTTGTCTGAGTCTGCCTTAGCATCACGTCCAAACTCAGCACCTGTGAGGTGGCAAGGTAGCGTCACCCATGGGGGGAATGTCCCTGTATGGTGAGCCGGCATGAAGTGGTTTTTAAACATGTCCTGAAATGTTTCCTTTATTTCCGAGTATTACTGCCATTATTCTATTACTTGGGAAAGGCACAGTATGAGAAGTAACTTCAAAATCTCAGTGGCTCACGAAACCGTGTGTTTTATCCCTCATACTAATGTTCATGTGAGTCGGCTATGACTCTGCTTGTAGCAACCTCATTTGGTGACCCTCTCTGAGGGAGAGGTCCCCATAAGTAACCCTGCCAGTCTTACGGCAAAGAGGAAAGAGAAACATGGTGAATCTCAAATTGGCTCATAAAGCTTTTCCTTGGAAATGACACACATTACTTCTATCAACAATTCATTACCCAGAGCACAATCCATGCTGCTTCTAAACTCAACAGGGCAGGGATGTATAATCGCCCCACAAGGAAATGAAGTAAATAATTGTGAACGATGCAATCTGCCGTACTTCTGTGAATTCAGGCATGCATCATATGTGCAAACTTATTATTCTTTTCGATCAGGACACCATTGGGATGCCTTGCATATTATCCCTGAATTTAAGAATGTTCAAAAATCATAATCCATGGGTTTGCAGAACTAAATTTCTGGAAAAGACAGACATGTTTGTTTGGACCAATCTCCTGATATGTACAGTTCTATAAACTGGATTTTGTTTAAGGGCACAATTTGTAAACAAACCAAATGACCACAGGATCACAGATCCAGAAGACCCAAGTTCACGGGGGCATGTTGGGCATTACTTTTCCCGTTAGGAATTGGCCAATTATAAAAGTGTAGAATGAAAATCTAAAAGGCTAATATTAGGATTGTTCTGTGGAATGGACTTTCTACCCAAAACCTGGCTGCCTATTGAGACCTATGAGCAGCAAACACTCAAAGAAGGTTTATTACCCACAGAATAAGGCTTTTGGAGAGGCTCTCCCAGCAGGGGGGCGGGTTAGATGACACTGTGGTTTGGAGTCAGGATGCAGCGAAGGCTCAGATGTTCACGGTCTTGTCATGTGTGGTTTAAACTTCCCGCCAGGGTCAGACGAGGGTGGAGCAGAGGGGAAGGGGAATGGAGGGGCGGGAGGAGTCAACCATCATCAGAAATGGAATCAGACGTCCTACTACAGCCAGGCACCACTGTTAGCTGCGACACCAAATATCAGAATTCAGAATTTCCAAGAGCAGAGGTCCTGATAAATATTCCAAGAGTGGGGTTGCATGTCCAATGGGTCGCACCATGTGAGTAGAGGAAAGCAGAATGGACTAGTCCCAGAGACACTGCAATACGGCATTGAAACCCCCGCACATCTATGTGAAACAAGATGCTATGGGATTCTTGGTGTCCAGAGCATACTGCCTTTAGGAAAGAAAAAGAAACACGTCATCTCCGAGGGAAGATAATCTCACCCACCATCTCATATTATGTCCATTCATTCATGGACAGTATCTGATATGCCACCACCAAGAAGCAGATGTGCAGCCATGCTGTAGGAGAGACATGAGGAAGAATAAGGATTAACGTTGACAGGTGTGTCTCAGCCAGCTCTGGCTGCCATAACCTGAAACCACGGACAGGATCTTAAACAACAGAAATTTATTTCTCCCAGTTCTGGAGGATGGACACCCAAGATTAAGGCTCTACCTGATTCAATTTGCTGACGAGAGCCCTCTTCCTGGCTTACAGATGGACACCTTCTAACTGTGCCTGTGCATGATGGAGAGGGAAGGGGGAGTGAGGGGGCCTGCTCTTTAGTGTCTTAAAAGGACAGGAATCCTTATTGGGTCAGGGACCCACCCAGATGATTTTATGGATTAATAAAGACCCTCTGCTCAAATACAGTCACATTAAGACTAGGGCTTCACAAAACAAAATCTGGGGGGACACAAACATTCAGGCGATAACATATGGAGTAAGACCAGCAGGAGATCAACATGATTGGGTTATCAGCTGTGAATTTTAAAATGATTAAGTTTAATATGCTTGAATATAAAACTCAGGACAAAACAACAAAGGACCCGATTTAAAAATCAGCAAAACATTTCTCTAGGAAAATATATAAATGGTCAGTAAGTACATTTTTAGACATTTCTCTAAGGAGGGTACATAAATGGTCAATAAATACATGAAAAGAGGTTCAACATCACGAGTCATTAGCGAACAGAAATAAAAACCACAATGAGATACCACGGCTATCAAACAAGCAAGCAAATGAACAAAACAAGACCTATGAGTGGACAAACAAGATGTGATCTAGCTATACAAGGGAGTGTCATTTAGTCCCCAAAATGGAGGGAATTTTGATATAACAGGTGAACCCTTAAGAATTTGCTCAGCGAAATAACCTGTCACAAAAGAACAAGACTCTCTTGTCCCAGTCACATGCAGGACTTAGAGAAAATTCATAGGAACAGAAAGTAGATGGTGGGTGCTGGGGCTGAGGCGGGGGGCTGTTTAGTGGATTTGGGGTGCCAGGTTGGGCTGATGACAGTCTCTGCGGGTAGATGCTGGCGGTCGTTGGAAAACAGGGTGAATGTGTTGAACGCCACTGAATCGTCCACCTCACAGGTGTTCAACTCGTAACTTCTGTAGTATGTATGTTATACCACAATTAAAGATAAATTAAAATGAAAATAGTAAAATTCTTTACAGATAATTTCTGCAGAGAAGTGAAAGTGACATAAAAGAATCCTACTAAAAAACCCAGCACTAAAAGTCACAGTAACGGTAATTACAATGATCAGAGAATTTAACAGCATATTAAAGACAGCTGGAGCTAGAGCTGACACACATTTTAAGCCTGAAGCACAGAGAGAGAGAAGAAGTCAGAAAATAAGAAAAGGAACTAGGACATCGAGTCCTGCTCATTTGTAAAAGCCATAGTCTCTGTAGAACTGATTCGAGACTGCAAGCCGCAGATTTGAAAACCTCCACAAACTCAAAACAGGGGAATGAAGAGGAAACCACCCAGGTTTAGCCTCGTAAAAAGTGCTGTAAAGCAAACACAGAAGAAGTCTTACAAATATCCAGACCAAAAAAAGTCATTAACTTCAAAAGAATAGTATAGTATCTGACATCTAATGTTTCTACAGCAGCTGTAAAAGCCAGGAGGCAGCAGGATGACATTTCTAAGACGTAGACAAGAATTATGCCAACACAGAGTCCCATTGCAAGGGAATACCTTCTTCACAAATGAAGGCAAAATAAAGATGTTTGGGGGCAAGCAAAAACTAAGACAATTGTTTATGAGCAAATACCCAGACATTTGAGGATAATCTTCAAATAGGAAGAAAATGATCCAGCACGGAAGGAAGGTGACAATCATCAACAGAAAGAGTCCGTGAGTGGGCAAATCTGAACAAATGCTGATTGTACTAAATAGTTAAATAATGCCTTGTGAGATCGAAACTATGTAGAAAATCTAAACACATACAAATGTCACAGACCAGTTTTGCTAACCTTCACCCTAGTCTTGAGTTAGTCAGATTTCTAAAAGACCAGATAATGCAGAAGCTCAAAGACTAGGGAATAAAAGTAGAAAACATTAGGACAATTCAATTAAAAAAGACAAAGTGAAATTGAATACTGTAATAGGAGAGGTAACTAGAATAACCTTTAAAATTAAGACAGAGACTGGGAATTAGTTATGGGACAAAACACAGACGTTTAAGAGAGACACACCATTAGCTACAGAAACAGAAAGTTGGAAATATTAGTACGGAAAAAGTTGTACCATACCATAACTCCCAAAAATAAAAATATGTTATTATCTTAATATCAAAGTAGGCTTCCTTAAGAAAAGATGCAGTATGGGAGACACAGAGGAAAATATTTTAAGGTAAGATTTTAACTTCCCAAGAAAAAGTTTGTCCCTTTAAAAAATAGTGTTACTATCACCATTAAAATCTGTCTACAATAGACTATTATACAAGTGGTACCTAGTGGTACATAAAGGGCTAATAGTATAAAGACACCAAATTCAGAAAGGTTGTAAAATGTTTGAACTACACGATGAACTAATGTTTATCTCACCAAACATGAAAATCACTGTACCTTAACAACTCCCGGGTACATGTTTTTCTCAAAGACCCAAGATATACTTACTAAGACCAACCACACACAGGCTGAGGCACAAAATAAGTGTCAACAATTACCAAATGACTCACTTCAAACAGACAACAGTTTTCTATATTCAGTGAAATTAAACTGTACAGTGATAATAAAAACATTTTTTAGAGTGGCGGGAGGGGTGGAGAGAGAGAAAGAGAGAATATCAAGCAGATTCCCCTCTGAATTCAGAGCCCAATGCGGGGCTCAATCCCACATCCCTGAGATCATGACCTGAGTTGAAATCAAGAATTGGACGCCTAACTGACTGAGCAACTGATGTGCCCCTAAAAACATTTTTTTTTAAGATCTTACTCATTTATTTGACAGAATGAGAGAGAGAGAGAGTGTGAGCGAGTACAGGAGTGCACAAACGGGGAGGGGCAGAAGCTGAGGGAGAAGCAGGCTCCCCACTGAGCGCAGAGCCCGATGTGGGGCTCGATCCCAGGACCCCGAGACCATGACTTGAGCCGAAGGCAGAGGCTTAACCCACTGAGCCACCAAGGCATCCCCCTAAAATCATTTTAAATTCCACTTGTATTTGAAGATTAAGCGGTACATTTTCTGGGTAACTTAGAGGTCAAAGTATAAGTCAGTGTGTATCAGAGTACATAATTCACAACATCAGAGTCTATTTTGAACTAAACGAAAGTTTTAAAAAATATGACATCAATGTCACTCAATCTGAGCTTTAGAGAAAATTAAATCTTTCAGTATGTATATTAAAAGAGACGAGCTTATAAACAGGTATGTCAGCATTGACCTCAAGAAGCTATAGAGAGCGCAGCAAATTAAGCCCAAAGCAATTACTCTATTTATGTAAGAAACAAACTCAAATTTTCATCCAAGTAATGAAAAAAAGACATTTAAGAAAACAAAACACTGATATGTGACAAAAATCTATTAGCAAATCAGGTAACAGAGTAAAAATCTCTTTGCTATGATAGATTATCTAAAAAAAAAAAAAAAAAGGGAAGAAAGCAAGCTCAGCTACCGTAATAGTTAACAGTGAGAGCCCAGCAAATTCCCTCTGAGATTAGAAACAGGACAAAGATGGATTGAATTGATTCACCAATTCAAGAAATCATTGTTCTAGAGGTCCTAGTCTGTGTAACAAGGCACAAAAAAGATAGCAAACAAATACAGATTATAAAGGATTAAAGAAAACCAACATTAATCATAGATGTCATGTTTGTTTTTGGAGAAAATCCAAGTGTGCCTCCAAAGAAGGAACTAGAATTCCACAAAGTTAGCAATAAGACTGACTATAAATTATATATATTCCAAAAAGGAATTTTATTTTATAAATGCCCACATGTAACAATTAAACAACAATGTTTAAAAAATAAAATTAAAAAACAACTACTATTTACAACGACACCCAAGCCACAGGGCTTATGAATAAATCTAATAAAAGACAGGCAAGAATCTACTGAAATTGAAATTGCTAAGACAGACGAAGGCATACTTTAAATAAAAGGAGTAATATTCCATGCACGTATTTTGAAAGGATTTAAATTGTAAAATCGTCTCTCACAAAATTCTGCACAGATTAAATGAAATCTCAAATAATATCCAAGATAGTTTTTCTTTTATTTTTTTTTCCCCAGTGAGGTAACTGATGGACATACATAACATACATATGGGAATTTAAAAGGCCAATATGTTGAAGAAAAATTTTAAGTAAAATATGTTGGGGAATTTAAGTTACCAGTATTGAGACATTTTAAAGAGACCTTCATGAAGATGGTGTGATGTTAGCACAAGGGCAACCAGCTAGACCAACAGGATGGAACGGGTAATACCCAATATAACTAGATAGCTAACTAAACAAACAAGTAAAACACCAACAATCGATTTAAGACAATGCCTAGACCTAATAAAATAGGAAAAAAGGAAGTTCCTCTCAGTAATCTGTGCTTGTCTAATTAAAGACACCCACACAGAAAAAGAAGTGGGGGAGTAGACTCTTTCCCACCAGCTCACAACATACTCCCAGACTAATTCCAAATGAATTGTTGAGAAAACTGTGAGAGATCAACATGACGCTTTTTCAGTAAATGTCAAGATGGTGAAGAAATATGGCTCTGCCATCCCTAAGATCTCCGTGGCAACTGATCACCTACACCTTTGTAGGGAGAAGGCAGCTGCGTTTAGGATGGGCAAGGCTTGTAGCCCGTAGGAACATTAAGGAGAACGGATTCATGACCAAATTGTAAAGAAAGATTTGTTGAATACAATGCAAAAAATGGAGCCTTAAGGGAAAAGAGGAACAGTATTGATTACATTTAAATTAAGAATTTCTCTGCAGCAAAGGATGTCATTGAGAGAAAAAAAAATTGCAAGTCGCTGGCTGGGAGCGACCCACAGCATCATAGTTCCCTGCCCTGGGGAGCACAGGTGGAAACCACTCTGGGAAGTAGTTTATCATCGTCTGTGGAAGACGAAGGCTCGTGCTCTGCCGCTGTTTCTAGGCCCATCCTTGCAAGATGGATGTTTACAGACACAGGCACAAAAGTGCGTGGATACACTCAGAACAGCGTTATCTTTGTCGGCGACCTCCATGCAACAACCTAAGATCCTCCCCACACGGAAAAACAATGGGAAACCTTGGAGTATTACGTTGAACTGAAAAGGAGCCACTAATGCCGCACGAACGTGGAAGAATGAAATATGGACATACTGATGCTGAGCGAAGGAAACAACAGAAAATAAACCTGATCCGACTTTAAAACAGACCAAATCAGTGAAATTGGGGAACAAGTTGATATAATGATTGGGATAGAAAATTGGGGGCGTCTGATACACTATTAATTGTCCTGCATGGTGTTTACACCCTCTAATAGTTCATCTAGCCGCATACCTTGATTTATGTAATTTCCCATATTTATGTTAACTGACATTTTTTCTCTTTAAGAGGTATTAATAGATACTATTTTTTCCAATATTCCTTGGGGTTAAAATATCCAACTATTTTAGCTCTGGGATTGTATTTAGAGTGCTCGGAGCACAATCTCGAGAGCCGGACCTTCCAGGTTCAAGTCCTGAATTGCTTTGTACTAACCACATGACCTTGGGCGAGGTCACTGACATTTTTGTGCGTCAGATTCCTCACCTGAAATGAAAAAGCTCATGATTTCTGTTGAGAATCTCACACAATAGTGTGTAGTGTGTGGACACACACAGAGCACGACACAGAGTAAGCACTGAACTTGGGTGGATTTTTCTGCATTTCAATTTACATTTTATTCTTATCAGGTTTAAATCTTGAGTGTGTTTAAGGGTTGTCGATTTCCGTGACCCTTCCAGTACAGGAGCTTCAGCCAGTGGTCATTATCTGCATGCGGTAATCACTGAAACATAGACAATAAAACATAATTGATACCAGCTTGCTGTTTCGTAATCTGTAATACTAGCAAAGTGTATTTGCATAAAATATGTGCTTTAATGTTCAATGTTTGCTCTATAAATCCCTAGCATAAATGGGAGTCAAAAATAAGCTAATTTTTTTTTCAGTTATGATTTTGTGTGGTGGTCGTAACAGATTCTGTTCAGCAGGCGGCACTCGGGGTGGTGAAGTTTCAAGAAGCGTGCTGGCCTCTTCGTAACTTCTGTGTCCGATAAATGAGCCACTGGCTCCAGTGAGCGGCCAGTTTTGCTTGGCAACTTGCACAATCTTCCCTTGTGTTACTCTGATCCCATTCACGGAAACTAGGAGAACATTCCCCCTCTTTTTCTTGGATAAATTGTTTATTTAACACAAGGAAAAATACTTGACTTCCTTTTGTCACTGGTGAAAACACAAGGCAGAATCAGCTGTGTTGGTGAACTAGCTATATTCATAGTAGAGTTGCAAGGATATCGGAGCAGTTAAGCAAGGAATTTAGATGGTAGAAATCCGTATGGATTTGCTCCAGTAGCTTGTTTACGATGCCACAACATTCTCCTAAGAGCGTTTCCTCAACCCACAGCAGAAGCAAACAAAGAAGCCAACTATGGACAAATCAATAGAAGGGAGCACGTGTTTTCTGGTTGAAACAGAGGAGGCAAGGATCGTATGAAGAATGACATGTCTACGCAACCAGCCCCATCAGGGCACCCAACCCAGGCTTGGGAAAATCAGTGTGAAGCAGAGGGGCCAGGGTGAAAACAGGAAAAGCAAATGTGTTGCCCTTCACCATTTTACCTAGAATAGGCCGTGGCTTTGTGCCGAAGGCTTTTTAGAAAGATATGAAGCATTAAAATTACTAATTATAAGCACACTTTACACCATTCCATGAGGCCTTTATGATTACAGAAAAGCAGCACACTTTCTAATTGCTGCTAAGGGACCTGTGGTGTCTAATATTGTATTAAACCACGGTACCAACCTTTTAGTTACTTATGCAAAAACCACATCTGCAATTGATAGAAATATTTATCAGTGTGTTCACTAAAATGAAAAAGCACTGAAGCAAGTAATAACATTTAAAACAAATAGGAAAGTCCAAATGAAAATGAAGCATTTGAATAATTACACAGTGTGTAGCCCAGAATAAATGATATCAAAATCCACTTGTGTTTCAAATCAACAACACTGAAATGTGACAGAATCTTGATGATACAGTATGACAGAAATTTAATCCATAAAAATATACTTGTAAAACATTTCAAGACAATGGGAAATTTGCCACTTTCCTTTAGTGGAGAGCCATTGGATGCTGGGAAACATTATTTTTTCATAGTTTATTGTCTTGTGTAACTCATACGGTCCAGATTAAGATTCTGGTGCGTTCAAGACTGTAGGGGTTAGTGTAGGTTTGCATTTATTTCAGAGGATTGTGAAGTCGGAGGCACGAGCAGATAATCTGTCAATCCGGCGTCTCGTCCAAGTGCGAGTGTGCCCCCGAAGCTCTTCCGGGTTGTTCCTTCTGAAGTGTTTGAAACCACTTCAGGTTAGCGATTTCCAGCAACCCGACCTCGTCTCTTCCTCCAGTCCTCAGTGAGCTCATCAAGACAACATTGCAGGAGGCTTCCTGGTGTCTTTTCAGCCAGTGGTTAGATTCACAGCAATGGGGAAGATGGAAATGCATAGATCCTACCGATGTTGTCTAGTGCAGAAAACGAGCTTACTTGTGGGTATTCGTGGTGATTGAAAATCAGCTTCCAGGTTCCCATTTATGTCCTCAAAGGAAGGTTTCTGGTTTCAGAACTTCATGGCGGACCCTCACACTGTTCTGGCAGAGTCTGAGTGTGAACAGCAGGTCCCGGCAGGGCCAGCTGGACCAGGCTGGTCCCTTTCCAGAGGCTGGACCTGCGGGAAGGTGACAGGCTGTCCAGGAGCATCTGTAGGAGCAGAGAAAGCCACTTAAGCTCGGAGTGAACTGACAGAAGGCAACCGCAGAGCGTGGACAGGACTGTGACAGCCTTCAGGACGCCTTCGTGCTGGCTGGGCGTTGGCAAGTCGGGGTTTTTTCCAGCTTTCCTGAGGTTTAATTGACAAAGAGAAATTGTCTTTGTTTAAGGTATACAAGGTGTTATTTGATATGCATATAGACTGTGAAATGATCACCACAATTTAGCTAATGAACACAAGCATCACTCACATAGCTACCGTTCTGCAGCCTGTGCAGAGAACACGGTCTCGACTCCCAGCAGATTGCAAGTATACAATGTAGCATGTGAACTGTTGCCGCGGTGCTGTGATTACATCGCCAGAACTTACTGGTCTTGTCACTAGAAGCCTGTTCCCTTCGACCAACGTCTCCCCATCTCCCCACCCCCCATTTCCTGGCAACTACCACTATACTCCAGTTCCAAGAATTCACCTTTTTCAGATTCCATATGTACGTGAAGCAGTTGTGACTCCCATTTCCCTGAGGATGGGTGATGCTGAGCCCCTGTTCAGGTACCCATGGGGGAGGGCCGTAGGTCTTATGACCGACACTCAGTTGGTGCTTTTTCCATCACACAGACTTCTCACACCACGGGTCCTTCATGACATCAAGATCTCTTACGATGGTGAGTCCTCAACTTGACAGATCATTGCTTGCACGTGTGCGTGTCAGTTATCCCCACTTGTCAGCAGACGCTGTTGAGTCCCCATGGAAATGGCTGGGGTCTCCCAAACACACAGCTGGGCTCTGATGATGAAGATTCCAGAATCCAGGTCCTTAGGAGAGAGGTCTCGGGCTCTTTGAGTTGTGAGGTAATAGAGGTCTGGAGAGGTCAGCCCATCAGTGGGGAAACAGGTGAAGTCATCTGCTAGGGCTGCTGCCACCGAGTACTACAAAGGGGATGAATTGCAACAACAGAAATGTAGGGTCTCGCAGCTCTGGAAGCTGGAATCTCAGGATGAAGGCGTCATCGGGATGGCTTCTTCAGCCAAGGCTGCTTCAGGACTCTCTCCTGGCATCTGGTGGTGGCGGCAGTCGTGAGCCTTCCTTGGCTGACAGACACTTCCCTCAGGTAGCCCATCTCCAGGGTTTTCCCTTTGTCTCCATCTCTGTGTCCACGGTTCCATCTTTATTAGGAAGCCGGGCTTGGATGAGGCTCCACACTCACGACCTCATCGTAACTTGGTCCCTCTGTAAACACCCCATTTCCAAGGAAGGTCTCGTTCCAAGGTACTGAGGGTGAGGATTCCAATGTAACTTTTTTTCGGGACATATTTCGAATCATAACAGTATCTTTTCCAACTGATCCCCTGAAAAGCTGGTGTTCAAGATACAATTTCAAGTTGTCTTCAGTACAGCAGCGCTGGCCTGGACCTGTGCAAACAGCACACAGGGAAGCTTGGAGGTGCTCAGCTGTAACTGATTTCGGTGCTCAGCTCTCGCCAAATCCACGGCTGTGCTCAGCCCCTCCCTTGCTCGGGCTGCTGCCGCTGCGTTCGGCACAGGTGCCCTCCACCCCTCCGCACCAGGCGGGCTGGCCACGTCCCAGGAGCCACAGCTCGGCTCCAAACCAGCCTTCTGGTTCCTTCTCAGATGGGACAGAGGAGAAGCAGCCACGGGAAAAACCATGTCTGAGGGTTCCAAGGTCCTTCTTACTCAGTGAGGAGGAACTGGTTGAGAGAAGGGGGGAGGATTTACATGTCCAGACTTGGAGATTATTTAAAATGGGAGGAGGTTGCACTCATTCTTGTTGTGTAAGAGCAGAAATGATTTTTTTTTTTTCCTAAATCACAAAGACGGTCGTCCAGTCAGTAGAATCCAGTGGCCCCCGATGGTCAAATCTAGGGAGAAATATTATATTTTTTTGCACAACTCTGATCGACCGTCTTAGAATAGAGTAAAAAGTTTAACGTACATATGAGGCCTCATGGAGCTTCGGTTCTAGTTGATAATTTCACGTAAACCACCGGTAACTCCCAAATACAAATTTAACTGCCTGTTGGTGTAACACAGCCAAGAGCGTGCAGAGTGAAGACAGGAGGGTCTGACTTCAGGGATTTCGATCTCCGCTCTTCTGAGTTTTCATCTGCCCGGAGCTGGAAGCAGCACAGAATGTTTTCTCTAATTAACTGGTACTTTGGATTTTTTTTCTCTGAACATGCCAGGAAGGATGATCTGCCAGTTGCATCGTACGCTGATATGATGTTCAGTGGTAGGAAGCAGGTAGGTGCTCCAGCAGCCAACGGACCAGGTGTTCTACAAGTTCTGCCTCCTACGGGGCTGTGTGACCTGAGGCAACCAGGTTTGTGAATTTCATCTCCAGTGAAATTAATGCTGAATTCACACTTTCTGACATAAGATACGTGGGACTTCTCAGAGTAGGACACGTGTCACGAATCCCGCATCTCAGGTTTGCTTCCGTGTTTGACGTCAGTGATATGCTGGGGTAACGGGCAGACAAACTAGCTGTTATTTCCCATTGGAAAGCCCTTAGCTAAATTTAAATGGTGAGGGGCACATGGGTGGCTCGGTGGGTTAAAGCCGCTGCCTTTGGCTCAGGTCATGACCCCAGGGTCCTGGGATCGAGCCCAGCATCGGGCTCTCTGCTTGAGGGGGGAGCCTGCTTCCATTCCTCTCTCTCTCTCCCTGCCTGTCTCTCTGCCTACTTGTGATCTCTGTGTGTCAAATACATAAAATCTTTAAAAAATATATTAAAAAAACATTTCTTTAAAAAAAATTAAATGGTGAAATAGACCGTTTTGAAGTGTCTATGGACTGGTATACAATTCTAAAATCTCACAAAGGTTAATTATCACTTTTTCTGTATTTCCGAATTCTAAATATTTCTAAAAGCCTAAAGATTTCACTTTTTGCAAGTTGGCATCCACACATAATTTTTTTTAAGATTTTATTTATGTATCTGAGAGAAAGAGAGAAACAGTGAGCACAAATAGGGGTGGGAGAGGGAGAAGCAGGCTCCCCGCTGAGCAGGGAGCCCAATTTGGGGCTCGATCCCAGGACCTTGGGACCATGACCCGAGACGAAGCAGATGCTTAACTGACTGAGCCACCCAGGGGCCCCTAATCCAAACATTTTTAGAGACCAAACTGAAGCTGACATGAGACTATTACGGTCCCGTTTTCTTTAATCTTACTACCAGTAATAATCATGTACTTCATTGCTGGTATAATACGTGTTTGGTCATGTGAGGCTGCTCTATGCTTTACCTGAAATACGGTCAATGCACATTATCTTTCAAAAATTCTGATGGTTCCGAATGCCAAAATATATATGGCCTGAAAACTTGTAGATACTAGATTTTGAAACACTAAAACTGTCTTGTATCATATTTCTTGAAGTAACACACAGATGAAACTGCTAAATTAAAATTACAAAGAAAAAAAAACCCAAAACAAACAAAAACTGCTTGAGTATAGTAGATACTGACCCAGCAGAGTTTAAAGCACTTGGAGAAGTGTGGGAAAATCTTTGCAATGTTTCCACTCATTGTAAGAGCCTGTCCACCCTTCAACTTCTACCATTCATGAAAGTGAGCTGTCGTCCTCACTGAAGTAAATGCTTCCTAAAGACAAATGCCCATGTGACATGGTAACAGAGTCTAGGAGGGTCTCCTGGGGGGCTCAGTTGGTTAAGCATCTGCCTTTGGCTCAAGTCATGATCCCAGGGTTCTGGGAGTGAGTCCTGCATTGGGCTCTCTGCTCAACAGGGAGTCTGCTTCTCCTTCTCCCTCTGCTTGCCGTTCCCCCTGGCTTGTGCTCTTTCTCTCAATAAATAAATAAAATCCTAAAGAAATAAAAAAGAAACTTGCTTGGATGTGAATTAAATGGGATCCTCTCTCAGGAATCCCAGGATTCCCTCTCCTCTTAAGGGAATCTCTTATTCCCTTAAGAATGATTAGGGGACATAATCATTCTTATACTTTGTCTCAAAATGCTGTCCAAGATGTTTTGTCAAGTTGATGAGAGAAGAATGGAAACTACCTTGCAGAATCAGCAAGCCTTGGAGGTTTGGTCCCAATTCTCAGAGTGGTACCACACTTGTCTGTGCAGCAAAACCTCCTGAGTATGATGAGGGGCTTACCCGCACCCAGTTTACTCTTTATTTATTAAAGGTTTATCTAGTCCAGTTAAAGTGAGACAGACACAAAATACACAAATTAGTAGAAATTCTCTACAACATCCATAAACAAAAACAAAAATACCTTAAAATTTACCACTTACTATTGCAACAGAAATATAGGGAATTTAAAAAATACAGGTATGCAAAAGATACTGACAGATCAATATATTCATCTTTATCAAAAGTGAAAAACTACTCATCGGAGAAGTAGATCAATGTTCATGGATAGAAGGAATCAAAATTAATATACGTAAGGTATTTAAAACCATCAGTAGCTTCCATGCAATTCCAGACAAGGTTTGAATCTGTTTCAGAGGGATCTTTATACTGACCCTACACAAAAGGTTCTCCTCCGTATTGCTGAGCTCTGGCTGCCATCACAGAATTCCACAGAGCCGGAGCTGAAACACACGTTAGCTCCCTCACAGCTCAGGAGGCGGGAAGTCTGAGACGGGGCGGGCATGGCCGGCTTCCGGGGAGGGCCCCCCTCCTGGTGTGGATGCCACCTTCTCACGACGTCGCCGCGTGGTGGAGAGAGGTTGCAGGTGGCTCTTCTTTCTCCTGGAAAGGCCACCAGTCCTACCGGAGCAGAACCCCACCCTTCTGAACTCACTCAACTTTGACTACCTTCTGAAAAGCGCCGTCACTAACTGTAGTCACGGTGGGAATTGGAACTTAGCCCTGACTGTTTGGAGGACATGGTCCAGCCAGTATTTACTATCAGAGCAGCTCTGCCAGGTCTCTGCTTATGAGTTTCTTAATATCCATCATAAATAAAAGAGTCTTCCTGAGAGAGCTGTGGTGAAAATCATGGCCACAAGGAAATGACTTAAAGGTGTCGGACGTTCTTTTTTTTTTTTTTTTTTTTAAGATTTTGTTTATTTGACAGACAGAGATCAAGTAGGCAGAGAGGCAGACAGAGAGGAAGGGAAGCGGGCTCCCTGCTGAGCAGAGAGCCCGATATGGGGCTAGATCCCAGGACCCTGGAATCATGACCCGAGGCGAAGGCAGAGGCTTTAACCCACTGAGCCACCCAGGCGCCCCCGGTGTCGGACGTTCTAATCCACCCTTTTAGTCCCTCCTTTTATGCCTCTAGAAATCATTACGGTTTTGTTTTACATGAAATACAGGGAGACATCACACAAAACCATGTTATTTTGGGACAGTAGATTTAAACTGCGGTAACGTGGAATGTGACAATTTTTTTTAATTGTACTAATTTTACACTATTTAATTTCAAAGGCTGGCATCAAAAAAGATGCATTTTTTAAAGAAAAGTAACAATTTAAAAGAAAATACTATTTAATCCTGGTGTCTCTAATCAAATTAGAGTATTAGTAAATTTCAAAGCAATGTTAAGAATTTTGCAAGACGTCTTTATATTTTCAAAAAATAAGCAATGAGATGTGATAACCATGTTGAACATTTGAATATTAAATAATATGGTTGAAATCTTGAAACCGTAGATTAGTAATATCAAACTACTGATATAAAGCTTTAAATTGTATATGTACTCAAAATGACTTAAAGAAAATGGTTTATATTTACATACCATATATATTAATTCTATTCTTAATAGTTTAGGGGAAACGTGAGTGTCACACTTTGTCCAAGACAATGGAAATGTCAGAATATTAAAACTCTGAGCTCCATTAGTTGCTCTCGTGTTCTGTTTAGACAGACAGAGGCTCAAAGGCCTGAAATGACCAGACTGTGGGCAATCATCAACGAAAACCCAAGGTAAGTGCCAAAATATTTGCATATTTTAGTCATCATGAAAAGGTTATATAATTTAACAAATACTTTATATGCAGAATACATAAAGACAAGCCAGTGGAAAAAATGGATAATGACTTGAATATACAGTTCATAAAAGGAATATTAAAATGGCCTATAAATATTTGAAAAGGTACTCAGTTACATCAGTCACCAGAGAAGCTCAACAGCCGTGATACGGTGTCTCTGCACGCGTGGGAAAGGCTAACGCACAATGAGGTGCGAAGGAGAGTACGGGCCGTGGGAAGCCTAGTGTGCTGCTGGAGGGAATGGGTTTGGGTTAAGCAGCCTGGAGTCTGTCCGACAGTAGGTACTGGGGCTTACCTCCATGCCTGATATCCCAGCCAACCAAAGACAGGTAAAAGGATGCTCGTGACCTTGCTACACGCAATAGCTCCAAACCAGCATCTACGTAAGTGACCGTCAGTAGGACAGATCAAGGAGCCGTGCCATATTCACACCAGAATGGAATACGAGACAGTACTCAGAACAACAAACTCACGTAATCACAAAATGTCCTATGAATTGAACAAAATACTGAGCAAAGTCAAGCGTTTAAAAAAGGAATACTGTATGCTTCCATTCCTAAAGAAGTTTGAAACAAACACAAAAATGTGCGAGGTTAGAAATTAGGAGACTGGGAATTCTTGGCAGAGTTGGAAACTGGATGGAAATGCAGCGGTTTCTTCTAGGACACTGGCATGCTCCACACCTCTGTCTGGGGTATGGTTAAGCTGGCATGTTCATTTCATGAGCATTTATCCAACTACCTACCTATAATATGGCACTTTCCCATATGTATTTAATACTCAAATAAAAAAGGCTCATTTAGAGAGATTGCGTTCCCTGTGGAATAAACTACATTCAAAACAATCAATTCGCTTGTTAAGTATCATCTGAAAGTCAGGACTATTTCCCACTTAAAAATAATGTAGCCAAATGACCATTTCCAACCTGATTTCTCATGTAAAGGGCTGTCTCTGTCCGCTGTAACACAGGGACAAAAGCAGGGACCTTCTCCTCCCTTTTCCGTGTGAGGACAATGACATAGCTCTGACCAGCTAAGCTTTTGCCGTTCTGAAGGAAAATGTTAAAATGTATCAAGATTGTTTTCATTACTATATTTCCCTTGATTTCCAGAAAGTTTACTTTAGAAGTTATTACCTAGATTGATGATAACCATCGCAACTTTGCCGCAAAGTCATCAAAAACCCCCTTCTGCAACCTAATGCACGCTGTCCCGTGACTGCTGATGACGAGGAGCGGAAGACTTACAACCCATCCTTTTTTTCCAGGGCAGAGGATGCAGGTCTTTCTTTCTGCCCCTTGTTCTTAAAGACTCAGGTGGTTTACCATGTACGTCCCCCAGCTCTGTTTGAGAGTTTACCTCCCTGGTCACATGTTTTGTGACCAGCAAGTAAATCCTTACCATCCCCCTAATCAACCTGACTGTTCCTCCAACACAAGACCGTCTCTCTCTCAGTAGACTTGCTCGCTGGCGCTGTTAATTTGCCCAGTTCAGTCACGTACTCAAAGCCCGAACTGTGAAAACAAAACAACAATATGGTGACTAATTACGCTTGTCCAGTCTGCAGTAATGAGTTGTGAAGGGCATTTACTTAACATGCCCCCTCTGAAGCATTAGAACATGATTGCAAATGGCACGTGTGACGTCCAGCAGTCTTTTTTTTTTTTTTTCCAAAATGTTTGCAAGTTATACTGGGAAGTGGGAACACGGAGGCAAAGTGACAGCTCCCATCACTTAATGAGACATTTATTAAGAAACCAGGACTGAAGATAAGCTGCAAATTAGCCATAATGTAAGTAATCAGCAGAGATGTCACATTGGTAGAGGAAAAATGATAAACAGCCAAATGCTCATCCCTGTGCTCATCAAAAAGTACCTGCAGTTCATTACAGACGGTAATTTGCTGGAATCCCAAGATGTAGGTAGAGGAAGTCAGTGTTTTTTCAAAAGTGCATTCATCAGCGCTGGTCTGTGGTTTCAATGCGGATTTCATAGATTCCTCAAATCACACCTCTGAGGTTTATAATTTCACCTCAGTACTACCGGCGTGAGTTACAAAGTATCAGTAGACTCAGAAACTTCGGGAAGTGTTAATAAAATTAAAGAAATAGTATTCCAGGAAAATAATTCAATAATATAAATATTTTCAAGTACTCCCAGTGGGTACGTGGACATATTGGAAAAGAAATCACTAATTGCTATTATAATGGATTTCCAGACTATCTACACACCCCAAAGAAGGCTATAGAAGGAAGAGACCTATAAAATGGGTCATTAAAATCCTTATTAAAGTACTCAAGATTAAAGTGTTCTAGAATGATGGAAAATGTCACAGGTAAGATTTCTTAATTTCCTAAAAACTTGATCAATACCTCTGAAACACTTGCTGGGCCATCCCCAAACAGCTTCCACCTGGGAAAATCACGTTATCCATATCGGACATGTTTCCAATTTGCTTACATGATAAAGTTACGCCAAATAAGTTTTATCCTTTTCACCCCTCCAACCTAACCACTTGTCACAGAGCCAAAAGCACAGAAGAGAGTAACAAGTACAATTCTGTTCCCGTGTTGGCAGAACACTACGAGCGTGGAGACTGGACAGTGCTTTTGTAACCAGTGTTCCCGGGTTTTAACAAGGGAAATTTATGTCCCTAGAAAGCTATTTGTGCAAGCTGAACACCCCCTTTTGTTCCAACCCAAAGATTTCAAATGAATATTAATTGACTCAAAGAATAAACAAAGTAAGGAAAGTGGGGACAAAAGGAGGAAAGATAAACACTTAAGCATGAATTGGGTGAAGTAATAACCACAGAGTATTCTGTCTTACAAGTGATTGCCATACCCCGGCCATCACCGCAAAGAAGCATCTGAATCAGCTAGACTTACTCAGTTCTTCTGTGTGTTTTACAATCCCCCATCCCCAGCCATTATTAAATTAGCATCTACTATGTAATCCCCCAAAACAAAATTTTTAAAAAACTCTGAATTTACCAAATTAAATGCTCATTGATCAGTGTTTTCTTCTTCAACCCATCTGAGCCAAGCTTTCATGTTCAAAGTCCACATTTCTTCTAGTGTTCCCAAATGACCAGTACCAATGGGGAGGGAATTATATAATAAAACAGAGAAGAAAAATACTTACGGGTTATGTATAATCTCAAACACTTACATGCAAATAATGTCGTATCATGTCATATATGATGATATAATACATCTTAAATAGATTTTATCTGAACTCATATTGGAATCATTTTCAGATTGATATTTTTCACTTAAGAGATACACATTTAAATTTCCCCCATGTGTTTTCATGGCTTGATAGCTCATTTCTTTTTAGCTTTGAATAATATTCCATTGTCCGAGTGGACCATACTTACTTACCAATTTCCCCCTAAAGGACATTTTGTTTGCTTCCATATTTTGGTGACGATGAATTTTTTTTTTTTGAAGTAGGATCCATGCCTAACATGGACCCCCATGTGAGGTTGGAATTCAGGACTCTGAGATCAAGACCTGAGATGAGATCGAGAGTTGGACATTTAACCGAATGAGCCATCCAGACACCCCTCAATTTTGGCAATCATGAATAAAGCTGCTGCAGACATCATGTATGGGTTTTTGTGTGAACATACATTTTAAACTTCTTTGGGTATGGATTAAGAGCATGATTGTTGATTTACATCATGAGACTGTCATAAAAAAGAAAAACTCTACCAAAAACCTTTGTGAAAAACTGACGACTGTCTTCTGAAGGGGGTGCACCATTTTGCCCCCACGTTGATGAGTCAAGTCCCTGTGGCCCCACAACCTGGTCAGCATTTGAAGTTGTCAGTGCTCTGGATTGGGAGCACCGAAATAATTGTGTAATGGGAGCTCGCTGTGGTTTTAGACGGCATTTCCCTTACGACCCAGAATGTGGATCATCTTTATCTGTTTGCCATCTGCACATCTTCTTTAGCAAGGTTTCTGCTGAGATCTTTTACCCGTAATTCAACTGGGTTACTTGCTTTCTTGTTTGGTTTTAAGAACTCTTTGCATATTTTGGATAAGAGTTCATGGTCAGTTATGTCCTTGCAAACATTTTCTCTCAGCCTAGGGCTTGTCTTCTGTTTCTCTTAGCAGTGTCCTTTGTGAGAAGTTTTTAATTTTAATGAAGTTAAGTTTAACTTTCTTTCATGGATTGTGTCTTTGGTGTTGTATCTAAAAAAGTCATCATTATAGCCATGGTTCTCTGGATTTTCTCCTTCATTATCCCTACAGAATGTTATGTGTTTGTGCTTTACATTCAGGTCTGTGGTCCATTTTGAGTTTATTGTGGTGAGGTGTGTCTAGAGTCTTTTTTTTTTTTTTTTCTTTTTGGCATGGCAACACACAGTTGTTCCAGAGCCAGTTGTAGAAAAGACCATTTTTAGTCCATTGCATTGTTTTTGCTTCTGGGTCAACTACTTACTTTTAATAATAATGGGCCCGTATTTGCTCAGCAATTGGAACAAATGAGCCACACCAATGCAAGATGATAGTACTGGAGGAAACCGGGGAAGGGCAATATGGCAATTATCTGTACTTTCAGCCAATTTTTCTATAGCACTCAAACTGCTCTTGAAAAACACCCCCCACAGCATTCACATTGCCATCCAGCCTAAGATCATCTAAATATACAGAGTGAGAACCTGTGTGGTCTGGTCTGGAGGACAGAAGCAGCAGCAAGAAAGCAGACACCAGCTACCCCACCTGACCAAATTTGCCACAGCTGGGACATTATGAAGTTTGCACTTTACCCGTAAATCTTTTACATACACAACACGTTTTCCCTGAGGAAATAGCTAACAATCTGGAAAATAATCAGAAAAGATACGGCATTACAATAATTCAGTGGCTCAGGACAGGTATGTTGAAATTAGCTCAGCCTCTGAGACGCCAGGCCAGAAAAGCATTGTAGGGGAGCAAAGCCATCCAGCCAAATTTCTATGCTTTTTATCTACTATATTCCTCTGTCTCACTCCTTGCTGCAGTCCATGTAGAACACCAGCCTCCACCACAGAAAACAAAATAGTAAATGGCACCTAATTCACTGAACTTAAAAGGTGTTACAGAGTTAATAAGCAAATTAATTTATCATCTTCAACCAGAAGAGTAATTAAACTCCAGAAGAAATCTGACTCATAATTGAAAGTGAGTAATGAGCAAGCAGGATGTGAAGAAGGATAAATAAGCGTTGTCATTAGGAGAGGAAGTCAGTCTAACAAGGGGGCAGAACCGCCCTGCTTCGGTGGAGTGGGGAAGCTTCGAGGAAGGGGCCCAGGGCAGGACGCGGTGGAAGCTCTGTTGGGGGGGCAAGGCTGGTGTGTAGGAGGCAAGTGCCCAGCCCCCACCGCACTTAGCCCTTGACGGCAAAGGAATGTTCTCGCCAACAGCAGGCAGCCGCTACGCCAACAAACTAAATCCAAGTTTCTGAATTTAATTAGTCGTGACTAGTGACCTCAGCCTGGGAAAGTTTCCAGCACACGGACTAAGGATGACCTCAGGAACGGCCAGTTTCATAAATCTGAACTTGAATCAGGAGCTTCTAGAATTTGGTCCAGATTTTGCCTATCCAAGGATGGAAAGATGTAATTTGAAAGTATCTGCCTTTTTTTTTTTTTTTTTTGTCTGTTCATGTCAACAGAGTTGGGTATGGTGTGTGTGCCCAGCGCTGTACAAGAATCTTGTGGTTCTAAGTAAGGCAATGAAATGGGAGACGTAGTCAGGGTAATTAGAAAGTAAAATCAAACAAAGCACCAAAATGGTAAGTAGATAAGACAGTAAGTACTTGTGGGATAGGGGACAGATCGGGTCAAGGAGGATTACTTGGGTCAGCTTCGTGGACAAAAGGCTGACCTGAGAGATGCTTTGGGGGGAGGGCAGTCAAGTCACCAGGTAGGACATATATTTTATTAGGAGCAGGTGTGCCTAAGAGGCCAGGATGGCTGGTGGTGTGTGTGGGCAAGGCGGGTCTGGAGATGGACAAGTGTCCCTTACAGTAGGAAGAGACAAGACGCAGGAGAAGGGCATGAGGAAATGGGAACTGAAGGAAAAGGAGGTTCAACCTTAATCCCATTATTGTTTGTTTTCCACATCTTCCCATAACTCCAGCAAGAACTCGTCTGTCTTAATGAACTGATTTCTGATTGTATAATGTTCAGTTACCACATTAGTTGAGAGATGAAGAAATGTCTAAAACCTTATCCCACTTACTGTGTTGACCAGAGATGCGTGCGTTGCTCATCCCGGGATGTCTGCTCATCTGAGGCAAACCGTTGGCATCAGGGTGCCAGCAGCATGACATTTCTTTCTCCAGTTATGCCTCTGAGACTCAGCCCGATCACTTGGACCGGCGTGTATGCAGGCTTTCCTTTTCCAGTCTTTTGTGTGGAACCTAGCGCTGCTTTGAGAAGTTATTAAATTATTCACCTTTAAGTTTCTTTATTTGCCACCCACTGCCTTATGCTTTTTATAAAAATATAGATTTTACATAAACTTTTTCTTTTAGAATTACTTTAGTTGTACCAAAAAATTGCAAAGATAGTACAAATCTCCCCGTCACCCATACCTATTCTCCCACTGTGAGATGTTAGTAATATCTTCAGCATGACACACCTGTCACGATCAATGAATAATACTGAACATTGTTACCAACTAAGGTCCGTATTCTACTCAGATTGCCTGGTGTCTACCTTACATGCTATTTTGGTTCCAGGAGCCCATCCGGGATGCCACATTAAAGTTAGTCGCCATGTCTTCTTAGGCACCTTTTGGCTGTGACCTTGCAAATACTGAGAGATAGTAAGATACTATACGGACTGCACCCCCAGTGGGATTTGTCCCACATTTTCTCCTGAGGAGATGGAAGCTAGAGGCTCTGGAACACAAGAGAACAGAGGCGAATGCCGTATTCATCACACCCCATCAAGGTCTATCCTGTCGACACCAACTGTCACTGTCGCTATTACTCACCCTTGCTCCCCATGTCTGGCAGCTTTCTCGGTGGTAGGATTACTCCCCCACCCCCTTTTAGACCACGTGGACCGTGGGAAGGCAGCACTGTCAGCCCAAGCTCAGTGAGTGGGGTCGCGCTCCATCTCCCAGAGACCGGATTCTGTACAGAAATGCTTTAGTGTTTCTCTGCACCAGACATCGGCTTGAAACGCATGTTTCTTCAGTCAACAATTTATCCCCCATGTCTACTTCGTGTTTCACAGTGTAACCCAGCTTGGCCTGACCGACTTCCTGCTTCCAGTGGTTTCAGCTTCCATCCCTGAGTGTGTGTTCAGTCCCCTCCTGTGCTCTTCGGAGAATTCACGGACGTTGCTTGTTTAATTTGGGCTTGTTCTGTTTCCCTTTCTCACTTTCTACCCCTGCAAGAAACACCAGGCTCCTCTTCGGAATGAAATGACGATATTATGAATGAAGGCCCAGAGTTTGTTCAGGTTTTCTTTGTTTTCACAGGCTGTCCTTTGTGCTGATCCCCTGGCACGCCTCGGGCATGCGTCGGAGTGCAGCCATTCCGTGCATTTCCTTCTGCTTTCCTCATAAAGACTCGGTTCACTTAAGGTGACCGATGCTGACACGGCGCCCCGCCATCCCTCAGTGAGCCGAGTCATGCATCTGTAATACAACTCCGTTATTCTGTCATCCTTGGTCTCGTTCCTGGAGTTCCCCAACCTCTTAAGAGATTTTTCTTAATTTGCGTATGTGAAGATTCCCTTTCTGGGCTACGAAGTTCCAGGAGATTGATAAATACATAATGCCAGGCGTCAGTGTCGCACAGACTTGTCTGTCCCCCAGGCCCCCTTGCGTCACCTTCACCTTCCCATTACACTAAATGTCTAGTGTTACTGGTCATTTGACGTGTTTGTATTGTTGCCATTTTTACACCATCACGGATTTGGTATTGTACACTGCAGAGCTTCTCCAGACTGGCCTCTTTCACTCAGCAGCAAGCATCCTGTTTCCTCTCTGTCTGTGCCTTTACAGCTCACTTGTCCTTATTACTGAGCAACATCTCAGTGCATAGATAGATCAGAATTTGTTTATCCAGTCACCGATTGAATCCACCTTGGTTATTTCCAGTTTTTGGTGTTCGTGAAAAAAGTGTCTGTGAGCGGTTTTTTGAGTGTGGGCACACGTTTTCAGGTCAGTCGGAGAGACACCAAGAAGTGCCGAAGAATTGTGCAGTGGGACTGTGTTCAGTTTTGGAAGCAGCCACCAAATCGTCTTCCAAAGTGGCTACACCATTCCTCATTCCCACCAGCACTGAAAGTCCCTTTTGCTCCTCATCCTTGCCAACACTTGGTGTTGTCAGTATTTGGATTTTGGTCATCCTAATTAGCGTGTAGCACTATCTCGTTATTTTAATGTGCAATTGCCTATTGACCTATGGCATCGAGTGTGTTCTCGTAAGCCTGTTTGCCATTTGCATGTCTCCTACAGTGAGGTGTCTATGCAGCTCTCGTTCCTTCCCTCCTTCCTTTTTAACTTAACTGAAACTTTATGCCTGTTGATTAACAACTCCCCCCCGCCATAGACACCATCCGTCTTTGATTGCCTGAATTTGACTATTGGATACATCACCTCCACATGCAACCATTCAGTCCTTGTCCTTCTGTACCGACGTGCGTCACTCAGCATAATGCTCTCAAGGTCCATCCATGCTCTCCTGCATGACAAACTGTCCTTCTCTCTTTAAAGCTTAATACTGTCCCATTGTCCTTGTCTTTGATTTTCTATATTTCCCTGAATTTTGAATATGATGCAAACTGGTGATTTTGTTTTATTTTGATATTTCCTGCTTGGTGTTTTCTGGGCTTCCCAGATCTTTGGTTTAGTGTCTGTCAATAATTTTCAAACATTCTTTCCCATTATTTCTTCCAATATTTCTTTGTTTTCTCTCTTCTCTTTCTACTATTCCAGGTATGAATGTGTTTTACGTTTTGAAATTACTCCAGATTTCTTCAATATTCTCTCTCTCTCTCTCTTTTTTGTTCTTTTTTTCTCCTTGTAGTTCACTGTGAGTAGTTTCTGTTCAACTACCTTCCAACTCACTGGTTCCCTCCTCAGATATGTCCTAGTTACTGGTAAGCCATCACATCAAAGGCACTCCTGATTTCTGTCAAAATTATTTTTTTTTAATTTCTAGCATTCTCTGGATTTTTCCTTAGTTTCTACTCTTTGCCTACATCACATATTATTGCTTGCTGTCTGCTTTTTCCATTAGAATCTGTGAGTACTTATTACAGTAATTTTGAATTCTCTGTGTGTGCAGAGGGGAAGTTTTCTATAATCCCATGATTAAATTTCATTTTTTTGGTGGTCCTGTGTCCGTGGGATGTGTTTATCAGCTGTTAGGTTTTCCTTAGGTGAGACAGGTATCCCAGTGGGGTCGGCAGGAGAGTGATTTTCCATTTCCCAGGATGAAGAAAAGGCTGAAGAAAACTTCTATACAGCCTTTTCTTCTTTTGAAAAGGAAGTACCATCGGGAAAATTCTGGTGGTTTTTGAAAATGGCCCAGAGCCATGAGGATTCTTGAGAGTAAAAGCCCCTGAGGTCCTGGAGGCACAGCCCCCCGTGTCTGCAGCCCCTGGGGCTGCTCCTGCCATGCCAGTGCTCATTCCACCTGCAGACGTGGCCAAAGGCGTCATCCCGGCGTCTCCAGCCGTGCATGGCCCCGGCACCTTCAGGCACTGGAGATGCTCCCAGATGGCCTCCCTCCGGATGTCAGGGAGGAGGTTTGCTCTGCAACCTCAATTTTCTGAAGTGCATGGAAAGTCAGTTTTTAACTTTTTCAGCATTTTTGTTATTGCTGTTAAGGGTCCGCAGTGACTGCTTGCGATCCGTTTACATGTCAGACCCGAAACCAGGAGTTTGTCCTTTTCCTTTTATCCTTTATGAGTCTTTACATTTAAAGAGAGTTTCTTATAGAAAACGTATAGTTAAGGTTTATGTGTTTATCTTTGTTTTGTTTTATTGGAAGATTTTATTTATTTGACAGGGAGGGGGAGGAGGGGGAGAGAGAGAACACAAGCAGGGGGAGAGGGAGAAAAGCAGGCTTCTCATGCAGCGGAGACCCTGATGTGGGCCTCAATCCCAGGACCCTAGGACCGTGACCTGAGCTGAAGGCAGACACTTAACGACTGAGCCACCCAGGTGCCCCTGTGTTTATTTTGTTTTTAGGGTTTTTTTCTTATCCATTCTGCCAATTCCCCTCATTTTTTTTTTAAATTTTGTGTATATAGAAGAATCACATTTAAGTTTTATTGACACATTTAGGTTAGTACCTATCATATTAATAACTGGTTTTTATTTTCATTTTTTTGTAATTATTGCTTCTATTCTGTTTCCTTTTCCCCCTTCTTTCTGCTTTCTCTGGCTTTAATTGCTCACTTCATAGGATTCCATTTTAACTCTACTTGTTTTATGAGCAAAATATAATGAGCACGTCTCTCTAAAAATTTAGACTAACTTTGTTCATAAATTATATCTCATAGAGGTGACCACTTTGTAATTTATTTTCTCTGGAAGTCTTCATTTTTCTTTTAGTATATAGCAAGTTCTTTGAAACATTGAGAAAATTTCCCCTTCCTCCTACAATGAAAGAAAGAAAGCCAACACACACAGAAATGTCTCAGCTTTCATGTAAGTGGCAGTCCTATGCCACCTTTCTCTTTGTTGAGTAAAAAAAAAAAAAAAAAGAAGAAAGAAAGAAAGAAAAGAAAAGAAATGAAACATGGGAAAGGAATTGGGTGAGAGTCACAGAATAATGGTCCCCAGCCCTAACACAGTGGTGCCCAGCTAGCCGCTCGTGAAAGGAAATGATCAGGAAGGTCTGAGTTAGATCATGTAAATTTAACAGTGTCTAGTACATTGCAAATACTCCGTCTGTGGTCATTATAGCCCGATTTCCCACTGTTATTATTAGTGAATAAGTAAATGGCAGATTTGTAATTCCCTATTAGTTGCTTTCAGGTAAAATAATTTTAGATCTATTTTCCTTACAAAGGTACTTGTTTGTTGTTTTGATTCCCCAAGAATGGCACAGCATCACTTTTGTCAGAAATATGTGACCTCATGGTAATCACGAGGATGCCTGAGACAGATACAAATGAAAGCGTGTTCCACCAAATAACTAGCCTGTGCTCTTGTGAAATGCCACACGTAGAGCAGGAGAAGACAGACTATCACCTCAGGTAGATTGAAGGAGGCAAAGTGCCATGGACACTGACAGCCGCAGGGGCTGAGACTGATTATTGGCGCTTTCTTCCGGGAAGACAATTATTGAGGAAATTGGCAAAATATAATGAAGGTCTATGACTAAAAAGTAGTTAGATTAATGTCAATTTCCTGATTTAGTTCATTGTAAAAGTCTGCAACTTAACCATAATGATTCACAAAAACATGATAGATATATAGTGAGAACCGTGATCAAGCAGACACAGCAACTAAGCTTGTTAACAAGTATGGATCCTGGGAAACAGTGTCTGGGACTTCTTGGTATTATTCTTGGAGCTTTCTGTGATTCTGATGTGATTTGAAAAAAAAATAGTATAAAAACAGACCATAGCACTAATGTGTTGTCTTGAATTCTGAAATAAGCAATCTTCAATTAATTACAGACAGCACGACGTGATTCTTCACATCCTGTAACTGCCTTTTCCTTTTGATAAGAACACTGTTCAACCATAAGTTTCTGAACATTTCACCTGCAAAAAAAGAAGGAAATTCTGCAGCTCAATTATTTTTTAATGAAAAAAAAAAAAAAACAACCCTTCAGACTTTTTCTAATAAACTTGTAGACAATGAGATCACGGTTGTTTATTTACAGAAAGAGTCCATAATTTTATTCTGTTTAATGAACTATAATAAAACAGGTTGGCTTTGCTGAGAAGACATTGTTATTATTATCTGTAATATACAATGGCATCCTTCCACTCTGCTTCGGCAAACACTTTTTTATGTGACAAAGGTGTAGACCCTGGGTCGCAGACACCAGTTCCTTCTCTGGCCACTGAAGATGCCGCTCTCTCCTTCTCTCAGCCGAAACCCCTCCAGGTCTCTGCTGTGTTTATGCTGTGCCGTCGTTTTCCTTGAGCGCCTGTGTCTGGGACTGGACAGCATATCGTGAAGACACTGTATTCTAAATTCTTACCTAAACACCAAAGGTGAAACTTACCAGCCCTTTGGACCAGTAGGACATTTTTAAAAATAGATTTTTTCCCCCTTGGATTTGACAACCTAAAATGTTTGTTTTAGTAAGATGGGTTCAAGCTTCATAAGGATAGAGCCAACTGCCTAAAGTAGTTCAAGCTGAAAATTCAGTTTGCTAACTCCCTAAATTACCTGGCACCCTGTGTTCCTGACCCCCGCTACTATCCACATGGGAAAGAAACGGGCTTTAGGAAGGCAGTGTGGGTGTCCAGAAATCTGAAAAAGCAGCAGAAACTACTTTGAACATCAGATGAATCCTCCAGATCATATCAGTATGTTGGCAAACCTCATCTTTTCTGTGCTACCATGAAATTTCAAATACATAGATAACAGCGTGTTGGAAATGGTCTTCATGGGAAGCATTTGCATGACTGGCAAGACTGGAGCGTACGTCATTCTTTGCAGCACGTGCTTTATTCTGATACTTGGGAGAGGATGCTAGTATCTTTTCAAAGTGGCAAGTACTTTCTAAGCAAACATGCACTTAGTTTCCGTGTCAGTTACTGAGAGGATCGCCGTGAAAACCTAGGCTACTATTAAATCTGGGAAATTGCATTTACTGTAGAAAGTAAGGAATGTGGATGATGACTGAACCCTGGTTTTGTCACTTACCAGCCAGGTCACCTGATCTCATTTCAGTTACATAATCCTCTGCCTACCATTTTTAAATATATTAAATGACAATTCTATAAACATACACACATTAAAAAAAAAAGATGGAAGTATCCTATAAATAGGAAACAATAACCAAATATCAATCAGTATTAGCCAAGCAAGGAAAGTATTGACCCCTGAGCTTCCTGCTACTGTTGTATGCCTTTCCAAAAAAACATAAATAATATTAAAAACTTTGAGCTTGTGCAGTGTAGCAGGACCGGGAGGAGTCAGTGTGTAGATTTCCATTGCTCTCCTGGGTTGTAAAGATGCTTTATTCAATACTATAACTGCACCTTCTTCTGCCTCTGCTGCCCGTGCCCCAGCTGGGTGAGGGACAGGGAGCCCTAATCAGCAGCCAGAAAGGCTCTGTCCCAAACGCAGACTTCTTAAATGCACCGCCGTGCTGTGGGAACACTCCATCTCTGGAACTGACGGGAGTGTGTGAGAAGATGCCGGCAGATGACTAGCACGAGGCAGATGAAATAAAATGAGCCTTGCGGCCGCTGGGCATCTTTGAAAGCAGAACAAAGCCAAGACAAAACACCTTTCTCCTGGCAAGAGGGGGTAACTTATTCTAAGGTTTCTCTACCCATCTCATCTCTTAAATGGCATTAAGTGGAATTTTTGGAAAGGTTTTATGCAGATAATTCTTTGAGGGTGGCAAGGTATTCTGCAAAGCCACTGCTTTGGGTCAGAGCTTGTTTTTCCGTCTGTATTTTGAACGATTTTACTGCAGCCTGACGGAAAGATTCCTGGGACACATGAGGGTAAGATAAGGCAAAAAGGTGAGCGGTGACCTTTGACGTGGAGAGACACGCTCTCTTCTACAGAAAAGCCGTCACCACGGCTTTTTAATAGAAAACGGTATTAATGCGGAAATGGTTTCAAACTCTCAAACGCAATAAGGACACTCATTTTTATGTGAACTCACACTGCTTGAACGTTAGAAACTACTTTCTTAAACCTGTTTGTGATAGCAGTAACAATTAAGCCGGAGGATTTTAATAAAGCTGCTATTTGCAAAAGCTCTACAAAAATATAACATGTTCAGGAATAAATTCGAAAACTGTGGCAACACTGTACATTATGAATGTTTGCTAAATACCACGGAAGCTTCCTATGTAGCTACGTATACTACCAGCTGGGTTCAAAGTTACAATTTCTTAAGACGGCCATTTTCCCCCAACTGACACGCGGACTTGTTAAAATTCTAACCCTAATTCAGCTTCACTCAGTTTGTCTGCATGTATGTCATGGTCTGTGTATACGTGTTTGAGGGACCCTTGACAAGTTATTTCTTCAATTTACAGAGAAAGCCTACACATCAATAAATAGCAGGATGTTTCAAAAAAGATGAATCCAGACCTGACCCAGCTCCCCCAAACTCCCATAGAAATGCTCTCAGAACATCGTCATTAACGCCATCTCTAGACCTTTCTCTGTCTCCCGACTTGCATATCAGCCGGGGTCTGGCTCTCTGCTCTCTGCTGCGGACGGCCCTGGTCTGCAGCCTGGATGTCACGGCTGCGTTTCCCGTACCTCTCAAGATTCAGGAGTCTGGAAGCCCCCAGCCCCCATCACGTCTATTCTGCAAAGTCCAGGGAGAGCTACGGTTCATCGGCTCCTGTTCTCTTTCTTTCGATAATACTGTCTACTTTCCTTTTGTGGACACGTCTGTCCTCTAGCCCCGTTATTAGGAAAAAAAAAATCCCTTCTCCTTTAAAACAGTTTTCCAGATTCTTTTGAATAAAAAAATAATGCCTTTGTTCTCTACATTATTTTGTAAATAAAGGTATATCTTTTTCAAAGCTGCCATCTGAAATATTTTATTAAAGGAGCCAGTCGAGCATCCACTTTATTATCAGGATTTGACTCCTAACGTTCTGGGAAATATGACTTGAAATTGTCTCTAGTTGCCTAGAACATGATATCCAGAGGGATGTTTCAATGTGTATAAAATTTCCAGGGAAACTGGGGTATTTATTACCATTCTGGCAGGGCATAACTTCCTCAACATCAATTCTAATAAATAACCGGAGAAGTAGAATATTGAAAAACAGTTTTTTCTGATTTTATTCTCTTACTTGATAAAAATATTTATCTCTTGATAGTCTGAGTCTTATGGTCCTATTGTCAGGATAGTGTAAACAGTAGGAAGACTAAGGAGGCGTTGACATCTGACTCAGAGGGAGGATCCAAGGAAACATGTCTCTGAGATCTCATGGAAGCATCCCCACATGGGTCTGGCTGGATTCCAATTCTCTGTGGGCCGGGGACTCCTTTCACTTTCCATCTGGCCCCATTTTGAACTGATCTGTGTATAGCTGCTACCTTATGCCTGTCTCCCCATTGCAGGTTGGGTGGGATGGGAAGACAACTTGTCTCCAATGTCACATTCATCCAGGGATGGAGCTCATGCCTCAGGAGCTGTACCTAACAGATTATAGCCCTAAGCCTGATTTTGGTGATGACATTTTGAATTCTGAGTGAATGCTCTAATTGCATAAACTCCTGACGAGGGCTGATATACTTACTCTGGCAAAGATGAGACTCGCCGCAGGACAAAGGTGGGCTGTGGCCGGCAGACTTCAATATGGCACCCACCATGCCTACCTCTTGGTGTTCACAACCTCATATAATCTTGCCCCCTTGAGTCTGGGAGCAACAAGCAACTTGCTTTTAGCCCATAGAATATGACAAAGGGGATGGGATCTCCCTGCCATGATGGCATTATTTTATAGAGGACTCCGTCTTGCTCCCAATCCTGGCTTTGAAGTAGCAAGCCGTCATGAGTCCGATGGTCCCAAGGACGTGGATTCTGCCAAAAAGACTGAGTAAACATGGAAGGGGACCCTTTCCCAGTCCAGCTAAGAGGAGAAGCCCGTCCTGACTGACACCTTGATTATGGTCTTGCTGAGGACCTGGTTAAGCCGTGTCAGGACTCCTGACCCAGAGAAACTGTGGGATAGCAAGCGCGTGTTGTTCTGGGCAAGTACATTTGCGGTAATCTGTTACACAGCACTGAGCACTAATGCGGTCGTGATGGAGTTCCTGGAGAGAATAATACTGCCCACAGTTTCTTGCTTGAGCTTGGTGGACATTCATTGCCCACAGCTAACTGCGGTTAAGAGGCACTATTTTGTTTCTGATAAGTTTTCTATATTCCTTGGAGAGAAATAAAGAGCTGTTCTGATTGATTTCTGGCTATGAGTTTGGGTTTAATATAAAGAATCTCTAGGAAGCCATTGAGGCAATCAACACATGCAAAACGGTGGCAAAAGCACATTAGATTAACAGCTCATCCCTCCAAGGATGCTATCAGAGAAAACAGCTGTAAACATGGCACAAATTCGATTCAAGTTAAGCACAGCAATCTAGTTCAGGCTATTGATCTTGTCCCTAATAAATTAGTGGGTGAATGCCTGGCTGGGCAGAACAAAGGTTGTTGAAAATTCCTTACCTATAAACACTCTTGAATGATTCCCAACCCTATTTTCCCGACCTGATTGTGTAAAACAGAGCTTAGGAACTAATTCCCAGTTATCCAGGCAAAGGTTTGTTGTTAAAAGAAAGCAATGCTTTTAACCCCAATTAATGTAGGGTTTGTAGGGTCCCATATGGTGCACACATGGAAGGAAGAAATGCACGGATTAAAGCGGAGCTGAGAACTAAGTGAGAGCAGTAGGTAAGCGACCCTTTGCCAAACAAAAATGTGTGTGGACTTGCCGAAATACTTTGAGGCAGGGACGAGATTTAACAAATATATGTGTGTTGTTGGTTTATTTATTATAAAAATAAATTTGGTAAACTATCATCAATGAAATGGTCTGGTAGGTTAAAAAAAAAAAATCCCTCCGGTCTCTGCTAGATTCTTCTAGAAAATGAACAAATGCAGCTGTAAATAAAAGAATAATATATAAAGTCAGATGTACAACAGTACTTACTCTCCAAATGTGGCCTTCAGCAATTTATTGACTACTGAAAAAAACATATGACAGCGTGAAGCCAGCAAGCCGCAGATAATAGACTATCTGGAAAGAGGATCCTTTATTCTACACACAGCAGTAGGTGATAAATGGCTCTAATGTCCACATTTACCAGTGTCTCCTCTCCTCCACCCCGGACCCAGCGTCCCTGGGATCAGAGACTAATAGCCCCCCAGGAGAAGGTGTTTTGACACAAGCCCTTCCCACTGGTGGAAATGGCAGGAATCAAACATCTGTCAGTAACTTCCGAAGGGGACAGGCTGAGAGCCTGTTGTGTGTCTACCAAAACATTCGGTATTTTCAGCTATAAAACAGAGGAGAAAGGAGTGCCATGTAATTTATTTCTGCAAAGGGCAGAGCTTGAATGACCTGGAGCCGGAGTGCAGCCAGAGGCCCCCATGGTATTAACCCCTTCTCTTCCCACGTACCCCCGAATGGTGACATCTGTCACAAGGGGTCCCCATGGTAAGGGGGAGACTCACTTCTAAACCACATCCTCCTCACGAGGCTTCTTACAATCCTGGGCTTTGAGGAGAGGGAGGGAAGAAAAGGAGGCGTCCGTTCATGACATCACTGTGACATGGTGTTGTAGGGCATTTCTGGGGCCCCATGAGGCTCCATAGGTAACGTAAGCAGGTCCTCGGGTCCCTGGAGGCAGTTGCCCCACACGTGTTCAAGGACCTGGGCAGGGCACCAGCCAGCTAGCGGGTATTTCTCCAAACGGGCCGCGAGGGGGCTTCCTGGCACAGTTAGCCCCGGGCCCTGCCAGGGTGACATCCCCCCGTTAAGAAAATAGGTATCTGTAGGCGCGCCTGGGTGGCTCGGTGGGTTAAAGCCTCGGTGGGCTCAGGTCATGATCCTGGGGTCCTGGGATCGAGCCCCGCATCGGGCTCTCTGCTGGGCCGGGAGCCTGCTTCCCCCTCTCTCTCTCTGCCTGCCTGTCTGCCTGCTTGTGATCTCTCGCTCTGTCAAATAAATAAATAAATAAATAAATAATCTTTAAAAAAGAAAGAAAGAAAGAAAACAGATCTCTGTGATTACAGCCAGCTCCGGTTTGTTTGCTTGTCTCCACGAGTCGCTCGGCTCTTCAAGAATGTGCTGGTAGGAGAAGGGGGTGGTTTCTGGAAATGTGTTGTGACCGTGGTGTAACGAGAAGCCGTGAAGCCATTTTGAGGAAGGGACTTTAGTGCTGTAATGAGGACGGATAGCAATTAAGGGCTCTCGAATCATTTAATGAAGAGACGAGATTACGGAAGGCGAGGACCCCTGGGAAATCAGCGAGGAGCGGTGAGCTGGTGAGTCAGGGGCAGGCACCATGCACTTTGCTGCACTTGGGGAAGCGCTGCCCAGACGCATTTGGGGCTTTTCCTTACGTGCAGCAGGGAGCGATGCTGGTGGACAGCAGGGAGCGATGCTGGTGGACAGGCCCGGGGCTGTGAGGCCCCAGGGGAGCCTCAGAGGGGAGGAGAGTTGGCAGGACCGAGTCTCTTGGAGTGCTGCTCTCGCACTCGCTCACTCAGGGATCGCTTCCCCCGAACTCCCCCCACCGCCCGCCACGAGACACTTTGGCCCCTTCCTCCCACCTAGGATGGCATGTGGGGAGGGGCTGTCCCTTCCCCAGACACCCCCATGGGCTTGGCTGGGGACCCACGGAGGCCTCCCTGCAGAGTCTGTGACCCAAAGGGGCGGTAGGACCTGGCTCGCGTCACCCCTCGCATCCGGAAAAGTGCAGGTAGCCCTGAGCTCTGATGTCCTGGGGACAGGGGCAGATTGGAGTTTGCATAAACAGGAGGGCTCTACACAGACCAAAGGTGTAACACCCGGGCAAGGATCCCGCATGGGAAATAGGACGGGCCTGATAGCGCGGAAATGCCTGACCCCACGTGCTGCGCTCGGGGAGAAGGCAGACGTGGGTCCTGTCCTAAGGGGAGAAAACACGCGGCAGGCCTGGACGGTGCACCTTGGAGCAGAGCAGTGAGGACCCCCCGTGAAAGGGGTCCCGCAGCGGGGGTGGGGGGAATCTCTCCTGCAGGCCGGGGCTGATGGTAGGCGATACCGTTCCAAACCAGGCTCACAGGAGCTACAAGGGTGGTTGAACCCCAAACGTGGAAGTGATGGGCGGTGCTGCCACAAGCCAGAAGATTAAAAAATGATAATGACCAGTGAGGTCAGGATGGCAGCCGGGGACTCTGGACCTGCAGAGGGCTATGAAGATTGTTAACGGCACACACAGTCCCTAGTGGCACGCTTCTCCATCTGTACAGTCCCTGTGGTTCAAGCAGGGATGGTCGGGATGCTGGGGGCCGTTGCCTTAATGAAAGGCATAGTCCTTGCCATTTTCCAGGTGGACCCCAGTTTCCAGGCACAGAACCCATTGCTTAGAAGAGAGGGTAAGTTCTGCCTCCCCTCAGTCATGGGGGTATGAGGGAGAGCATGACTCTCTCCCCTCCGCTTGGAAAGCTCCGGACTTAGGGGTTTATCCCATCTTCGGAGCCCTGTGTTGGACGGGCTGAGTCTGCCATGGAGACTGATTCATGGCTCAGCCTTCCCTCTTCTCCTCACTTCCCCCCAGAGACCCCAGAAGGCAACACCTTTCTGCGCTCTGATCTGTCTCAGAATCTGTTTTCCAGAAGCCAACCCCTCCCCCGGCAGGCATGTGATGTGCAGGAGGAATTAGTCCAGCCCCTTCTTTTTGTGATGGATTCTGACCCGATCCCTGTCTCACAGAAGACCTCTTTCTTCATAAAGCACAGAAGCTGATATGAGAGATAGAAAACCCTCAAGGCTCCGGCGTGAATGAATTGGCAAGGCTGAGCAGAGTGGCTGAACTCTGCGTGGGCAAACAGAGTGTGTCCTTACTTACCTAAACCAGGCTTCAAGGTCAACCTGTCCCCTTCAAGGTCAACCTGTCCCCTCACCTGAACTGCTAACTCCCATTTGCCTGGGAGTTTTGGACGGAAACTGCGGGGTTTACGCCATGTAGATCCACAGCCCAAAGTAAGTTTAAGTCCCACATAATTGTTTTAGAATGAACTTTTCCTAAGAACAGCCGTATCTGAGTCCCAGATACATTTGTAGCGGTCAGGTAGACCGAAATGTAGTTTTCATGCAAACTGGATTTTCACCTAGGGCTGGACATGTTTGTCGCTACCACTGAGACAAAACCTGGACTCCCTCCGGCTGCATTTTCTGTTTCGGTCCCAGTGGTTCTCTGATGGCACACTTTGCTTCTGGTATGGTACAATGTAGGGATGGTCCCCTTTGTTTAGATTCTTGAGTCATAGTTGAAGTTAGAGAGCATGGATTGAGCACCAGCTGAATACGATTAACAGAACTGGCTTTTTATTTCAAAAATCCTGCCATGGGATGTTAGTTGATGGGGATTTCAGATTGTGCCTAAGAAAAGCTCATTTTCTTCTTGCCATCTCTTTCCAAATACTCAGATGAATTATCTCATGGGTGCATTTGGCTTCCATGACAGACAGCCTCCTGGTGGAGTTTCACAGTGGCTGAGAAAGGGCACGGGGCTCCCCCTGTACACAGCCAGAGCTCCCACGCTCCGTCCTGTCATTCACTGTCCCTTGCAATGTGAATTTCCTTGGGGAAAAGGGACGTCTCCCACACCCGCCACGGGCGAGTCCATGGGTCACAGTGTTGCTCCAGGTGACGTCGAAGGGCCTCAGTTTCTAAGCTTTGCATACATTTCAGAAAATCATAGCTCAGATTCGTTTATATATTTTCAAACAGATCCGATTTAAGCCAGTTCCCCCCTCTAACTCCAGGCTCTGTGAGAGATTTAATTAATGCACATTAGCGGAGAAAAGCTTTAAAAATAAGCCATTTTCTAAAGACTGTGAGAAGCAATCTTACATTTCAAGTGATTTATTTTAATTTTATTTTAAATCATAATACTTACATTGGAAGAAGAAGGAAATAACTTATGTGCACTTGCGTATCATTTTATTTCGGATAGTTCAAGCACATTTAAACCTGGGATATTCGATATTTCCCTGGAGTTGAATGCTGAATAATCGCAAATTTATATTCTAGCTACTTGGCATGCATTTTCCACTGTCTTGTGCCTCACTTTCAATCTTGTGCTGATCGCAAAATTTCTGAAGCTTGAAAACTTCTGCATGATATCTATCTTCCCCCCAAAACTCTAGAATCACTTTCTTCTGTTTAAAACATTTAACAAACAGAGAAAGAAAAGAAAAGCAAACACAACAATGATGTTAAACCTGCTCTCAACCCCTCTGCCTCTTTGTCACCGCCCTGTGGCTCTGCTCCCCAAATTGCCTTTCCCAATATTTCCCTCTGAATCTCAGGAAACCCTTCTGATTAGACGGGTGCCCTGCAGTCCGAAAACACGAACTTTGTCAAAGCCTCCACTGACCTACCTTTGAGGAACCTAAGGGTCACATCTCCACCTTGATCCCAGCGGCTTTTCAATAACCCTTTGCAAAATCCATGATTCACTTTCTTAGTCAATGCTTCCCTCTCTTGCACACCCCCTTAGTTTCCTTGGGATTTTTATTACGGAATGCCAGAGTTCACTTCCGGATGGCTTCTCTCCTCTCCTCTCCATTTCCTTGAGGCTCATCCAGAGGGGAGGGAAGCATGATTGTAACTTTCATTAAACTTCGCAAAGATGATCTGTTAACTTTATGAAATAGGTACTATTGATGAGGGAGCAGAAGGCAAGCCAAGGCCGGTGACACCTGCAAGCCCTGCCCCCCACCCCTGCCCTCCACCTGGGGGGATACGTGTGACATTCCACAGGCATTCCTGGCTTCCCTAAAACTGGGAAAGGAAAAACAACCACCACAATCAAATGGTTAACTGATTGAGATCACTGTCCAGCAGGACAGGAGTTTCCATCAGCTTACAAACGTCTTAGTCACTTACAAGGAGAAAGCATTCTTTTCACTAGAATAACTTCCAGAAACCCACAGACTCAATTTCTTGGAGCCCTAACGTCACCCTCCCCTCAGTAGTGAAGTGAGAAACAGAGGCAGAAGGGAATGTGAATAAAATTAATTGTCCTTTAACCTGCAGCCCCCCGGCAAATACTTGAGATACGCAGAGTGTAACAACCTTCCTCCAGGAGACTCCCAGCCTTTTTGAGCCTTGCCTTGCTAGAGGGAAAAACAACCTTTCCTGACAACAGCCGGCCCTCCAGGTTCCACGAGTCTTCTTGAGCATCTGAAAGTCCTTTCGAAAACCTCCCTTTGTCCTTATGTCCGTCCCAAGCATGTAAGCAGTCACCCCTCTCACTTACAGTGCGGCTCTTTCTGCCCAGGGGTCCTGTCCCTGTGCTTTAATAAAATCACCTTTTTTTGGACTAAAGATGACTTGAGAATTCTTTGTCTATTGACTCTGAACCCCAACACCACTTCAAACCACATCATTACGGCAGGCAGTGTTTAGAATGAAAAAGATGAGTGTCAATTATTTCGGGTCACTTTGTCACTTGATGTCAGAAAGAGGAGAATAGGGTATATGCAGAGACTAATTTCCAATGGAGCAATATTTTATTCCCGTTTGTCTGTATAACTAGCAGAACTGGAAGTCTCCAACCCCAATCCACTGCAGGCACATAGTTCATGCCAGAGGACGAAGCGTCCTTTAAGGCTTTAACCCTAAAGAAAGGTCTTTAGTGACAGAAAGCTCTAAGTTGATACAAAGGACACATATTTAACTCAGACTGGCCAGGACAGGAAGATCATGAAAATGCCATCCAGTAAGTGGACTTCTCTGTCAAAGACCATGTTTCTCTTGGAATCTATCCACCATGCTACACCGGAGAGTCTGCCATCTGCCCGACGATGAATAAATAAATCGCAGGTCTACAGTGAATGGTTGGCCCTAGGGTATGTCAGAGTTTGTGTCACTGTCAGGAGAATATTGAACCACACAGACTCAAGACAGAGCTCGTGTTCTCTTGTGGGGACAGGGAGCCAGGCCGATAGAGCTGACACTGAATGAGGCTGGGAGACAGCACTGGAGCCTGTCTGTAGCCACTACCCACAGCAGCCTATCTGCATCTGAAGGAGAACCTACAGTACTCAATGAAATCATAGAGCTTACTCACAAATTCTAGAACTTGAGAAAGGAAGACAGAGAAGTATTTCTAGATCAGTCAAAATCGGCTTCAAGAAGCAGATCTGATTTTCATGTCTACTTCACATTCCAGTGAATGGCCCTGGAATGCCATCTACTTGAGGGACCAGAAACCAGACATGAAAGTATCACTGCAAACCAGGAGTCCAGCAGGTTCAAATTCACTGGGAAACTTTGAAATGGAAAGTTGCATAACAGACACCTGCACAGCCAGTACTGATAACTAAATGAATGATGATGTCCTACTCTAGTCCCTACACATCTGATTTAATTGCAAAGAGTGACACAAAACTCTCCCAGGTAAAGCCCAGCCCTTTCTGTCAGTCTCGACCCCTCCTTGCAGCGTTGTGAACACACTTCTGAGCTTGGACTGTGTGTGTCCATGAGTGACACCTGATATGCCTGTTTGTAGACACAGTCCTAGTGCAAATGGAACCCCGCGAAAGAACATTTCTGCAACATTGTACTTTTCCTCGGTACTTCGGAGGCAACACTTATCCCTGTGTAGAGAGATGGATAGATTCAGTTAATTTTAACTTAGAATGTTGATATAAAAATATCACCATTTCTTCTATTCCCCTTCTGAAGCATAAGAATTTCATTTCCAATCATTCCTATTACAAACAAAGCTCAAGTGCCATTTTTACACAATTCTATTATGCCCATATAAAAATGTTATCTGGAAACCTAGAATTTTCTGGAAGCATTGAAGTGGATTTGCTATAGCATTCAATTTCAATATTGTTGCAGAATTGCTCTCAAAGTGATTTTACCAAGGCACATTACCGCCTGTGACAGGTAAGAGCTCCTTTCCCCAGGTCATCTGTGCTAACTCTCACTATGTCACACGTTCTTTCCTACAAATATGATTACTAAGAAGCAGACCCTCAAGTTTCATATTTTGCATCTCTTGGATTATCACTGTGGTTTGAATCCCCAGCGGCTTCCACACTCACAGGGGCTGACCTTGCACTGAGGGTTGTTGGAGTTTCAGCTTTAACATCTTCACAGCTGATCTACCGATGTCACACGCCTCTCACTTTCCAGCACCATTGACATTCTAGCATCACTGCTTCTGGTATCAATTTCAATTCTGCTTTTGCACCTTGGGTCTTCTTATCTTTGTCTTCATCACAGTAACAGAAACATAATGATTCAGCTTAGTTCTCACTGCTGATTAGTTTCCGGCAGAATCGTCCTCTCTCCATGTGCCAAAGATACCCTCAGCCACTGAGTCTGCCATCATTCCTCCAAGATCAATGCTAGGAAGATGACCTTCTTTCCAACTGTCTGGCCACCTTTCTAAGAGCAGGCCAAGCAGTACCTTCCGATGTTGAAACCATCTGCATTTCTTCCTTTGTTCCGAACAGGGCACACGAGATCACTCTCCTAAACCAGAGGAACCTCTTCTCACTGACGCGCATTTAGAAGCCCCTGGTGTTGTTACTGGTTCTCTGTCTGCAGAAGCAGGATGGCCAGACTCCCCCATCGTTGGAGGAGGTCCCACAGGATGTGGACGCCCGTTGACCCATGAGGCGGCTCGGGGTAATCAGAGGCTACCCCCCCTCCCCATCCTTGGAACGTATGCTGTGCACACCATTCCCCCAGTGGGAGCTGCTGCAAGGTCACAGTTTTGAGAAATAAGGTGTTGCTGAGACCATCTCAACTGAACGCGTGACTGAGTGTAGTTACAGACTTTATATAAACTTTTAAGATCCCGATGGTGGATGCGGAGATCTACTTGTCTTGCAGCCGTCCAAGACAGCCTCCCGTGTATGCCGCCTGGCTTATTATACTTGCCACCTACCAGTCTGGAGTGGTTGCCTCTCTCTTCTGTCCATCCCTGCTCACCGCCCCCCAGCAGTGTGCGCGGGCCAGCGTTGAATCAATACGAGCTTACAGTTCTAATCAGTGACTTGGCGCAAAAGTAGGCATTGCTTGAGTGCAATGTAACGTACGGGTGGGTCGTGAAAGACACCGGCTTTCTTGGGGAAAAAAAGACCCGTGAAATAGAGAGCCAGCTGACACGCTTGTATTTGATGGGAAAGTCGAGGGTTTCCAGATGGGAAATGTGCACGTAAGTGAGGTGAATTCCTTTTCCACAGGTCCCGCCATATCTTATCAGATCTGCATGTGCCCATTACAGTGGCGTTCAGGGACATGAGAAATGCTCTCCACCGTTCCTAATGGGAAGCTTTTGGTGCTCTTTCCAGTTTTGCTTTTCTTGGACTTTTCATGAGGGTTGATGCTGGAAGGTGGAGTAGAGCCAGACACAGCAAGTTAGCCTCCACCCTGGCCTCAGAGCAAATCACTGGGCATCACAGGTGCAATAACACCGACTTATCCTATGAAAAATGCCAAATCAGTGCTGAGACGCAATCTCCGCCCTGTGAAGTTGCGGCAGTGACACGCGCGTCCGCCCGTGTGAAGTTGCGGCAGTGACACGCGCGTCCGCCCGTGTGAAGATGCAACAGTCACACGTGTGTCCGCCCAGGTGAAGATGCGATAGTGACATGCGTGTCCGCCCGTGTGAAGTTGCGATAGTGACAGGCACGTCCGCCCGTGAGAAGATGCACCAATATCATGCGATCAGGCATGCAGACGCTGAATGTGAACCGCAGCCCCTCGGCCCAGTCTTGTGACACTTACCGCACTAACCTGTCCGTGACTGTTTCACCTTCTAAGTCCATGGAAAAATATTAACATTGCTCAGGATGTTACTAGGAGCATGCTATAAGGATACGATATGTTATATACCTCTCAACCGTGTTGTGGGATGAAGATCCATGAAATTGTCCTGATACATAAATGCGCCCCACGCGTGCCGTTTCCGACAGTCCTTGCTCTATCAGGTCATTGACATGAACGTGAATCACGGGTGATTCCCACGTTTCACCTGTCCTGCCTACTGTATTCTCATTCATGTAACGGGACTTGAACCTTTGGCTTTCCTTAAGGACGAGGTCCCTGAATGCACCGTGGCTTTCTCTGACCTAACGTGCCTGTGCAGCCCACGTCTTACTCTGAGGTTTGGCATTCCCGTGCACTGCCCTGAAAGACGGCCCTTGTTGCCCTTTGATACCAGGGGTGATTCGGAGACCACCTCCTCCAGGAAGCATTCTTTTTAAAGCTCAGGATTAACTTAGGCGTGTTGCCTATGTGATTTTGTAGCATGTGGTTCCCATCACCGTGATAACAGCATGTTTTATTTTTGTTGCTGCTTTGGCTGTCTCTGCGGCGAGTCAGTCAGCTCTTATCGGGGAGATATTTGCATTTTCAGTTTTGTGACTGCAGCATTCAACACAGCGTCTGGCACGTGGTAAGAACAAAATTTATGTTTGTTTGAAATTGAATAAATGGCTGAGTAGCCGTCAACGAGTCCCTGAAGGTTTCTGTGGAACCCTCCTGGGCCTGCTGCATATCCTAAGGGCCGTCCTCAAGCTGAATCATCACGTTCTTACATGTGTTCGTGTGTGAGGAGCTTGTGGGTCAAGAAACTGCTCAGCTGCTTTGTAAACAGGTGGTTCTTCTACTTGGTCAGGTTTCTGTTGCCTTCAACATGTCGGTATCACTTCCCGAAGACTGAGCGTTGATAGAAAGCTGTACTGGTTTCAGCTCTGCCTGGTCGAAACGATGCCTGTCCCAGGTTCTCATAATGGTGTGACTTCGGTGGCTTCTTTTGTAGTTAGAAAGAACTGAAGAGACATCATCTCAAGAGGTTCCTTTGGACAGATTTTGTCATTTCTAATTTGTTGATTATGGGTTAAGTTTAGATTTACGTTGAAGTTTAGCGAAGGAGAATACTAATAATGAAAGAAAAGACACGGATGATGATCATGATGAAAACCAGACCCTTATCCTCCTTCAAAAGCTACTCCATGGTGACGCCGGTCTCACGAGTGGGTTTTCTTTCCAACATCACCTGACATGCACATCCCAGCTTGGAACTGGAGACCAGCGATCCTTTTCACATTCTTGCTGTTGTTTGGGGCATTCTCGGAAGCATAATAGTTGGGCTGTTTATGAGCCATTGCATTTCACAAATGTCCCCCGTACTTAATTCTGAAGGGTTTTGCAAATTTAATGCTAAGAGATTATCCAGTCCCCTGGAATCATGAGTCTTTAGTCTTAAGCAGCATTCAAAGATTTCAAGCTAATGGTTTCTGTTATTGGTTCTCAAGACCCCCCGTATTACGAAGTCCCACAGACACCCTGGATAACAGAATAAAGTCATCTGAGAGAACAAAAAGAGCTTTATGGGAAAAAAAATTGAAAAGAAATAATAAATTCTGGTCTTCGCTCTGTCACGATAAGAATGTTGGTCCTGAGGCTCTTTCCCTAAGATCTTAATTGACCTTTTATAAAATAAAAATAACAATGATAGCCAGAAAGACTTTCTACTTCACGATTGTTTGGATCAAAGGAGAAAACACGTGTGGAGATACTTCGTGAACAAGAATCTCCGTCGAAATATGTTATCACTGAAATCGTCTCGCTATTGCCTAAACACCCAGCTGTCGTGTAAAACCCACACCCAGAACTTCCTGTTGCAGTCTGCCAGGTTTTGGACTGGGTGACTCTCTCTCTCTCTCTTTCTTTCTTTCTTTCTTTTTTTTTTTCCTATAGTAGACTACTTTTTTGGCTAAGTGACAAATTATTTTGGTTTTAATTAGAACAATAGTTTTATTTTGTAAACATATAATCCTGTGAGCATGAATTCCAGGCATCTGGAATTAACCTGAAAAAAATCGCCAAATAGATTGAATCAGTGAATCTCCAAAAGATGAAATATGCATCAAATTAAATAACTCAAAATCATATTTGGAAAATGTAATGAAAACATGTTTATTTAGATGTATGGCTTCTATAAACTGATGTTTCTATAGAGTGATATGCGTTCCCCAGGAAAATTATGAAGGACGTTACTTATAAAATAATTATTGTAGGCTTTACACCTGTAATTGTTGAAATTTCTTTGCTACCTACTGCACTTAAAATTGATTAACTTCTGCACTTCAGAAATTGTATTCAAATAGTCATATATTATAAATAATAATTTGCATTTTTTGTTCATTTAAAAGCAAACAGTCATAAAGTCCCTGCTATCCAAGAGCAAATGAGTGGCCTCAGAGTCTGAACTACTACTATGAGCTTAAGCAATAAAGCTTTTCTTTCTTTTTCTCTGCCTTTTTTCTCTTTTGGTTGATTCCTTGTCTTTTTCCCTCAACCTACCAAATAGGGTTTACTTGTAGGTATACCATTCTTGTGTTAAATTTTGTTAAACCATATAAGCATTTTTAAACTTCAAGTATACCTAACTGGACATTATTTTGAGGAAATAGTGAATTTTTTCTATTGTAAAGTTTCACATGTCAGAGATTGGGGCCGGCCGTGACTTGTCTTTCTCATCCCTCCCGCTTCACCTTATGCCCCACACAGCTCACGTTGCTATTTGTTAATACAACCCGTTTTCACTAAGTAAATATGCTTTTGCAGAGACATCTCTGCTGCATAGCAGATTGGATGATAGTGAAATTCGGGAAATGTATAAAAATAGTGCTGATCAGAGAATGAAAGGAGAAACGGGAAGAAAGAAGAAAGAAAACATGCCCTTTCCCCCACAATGGCTAAGTAAAGGTGAGAACACAAGGTCAGAGGAAGGACAGAGGAACAGAGGTTGAGGGTGATGATAGCACTGTGGGCAGCAGATGGGGAGCGAACAGATCGGGAACCCCTGATCCCCCTGATTCTCCTGTTCGATGCAAGACTCCCCAGCACCCTCGTCTGATTGGGGCTGGGATCAGTGATTCACCTGCATCATTCCCAAAGGGTTTTCATTGGCAATGAAAGAGGGTGCAGGAAATAAGTGCTTAGATCTAGAGAACGGGTCTTAATTTAGATGGGGACCAGCCTTGCTGTCAACTCAGCTAGGGTCCTATTAGCTTTCAGGCTATCAGGGATGGATATTTTTTACAGTTGAGACTGTTACACAGAAAAAAGAAATTTGAATTCTGTGTTGGAGTCTAAAATTTTATATTTATTGCATCTTCTCTTGGAAAAAAAAAAAAAAGGGAAAACCATGGCTGGCATGTTTTGAGATGAAAGCATGTCCAGCTGGAGAGACAGAAGGAAAAGTGAACCCGATTTGGCATTTTTTGTAACAGAAAGTGCCTGAGAGCAAACTTACCGAATCTGCGATTGGCGTGAATGCCATCTTTTGCACATTAGCAAAATGAATTCATCTCTGTGGATCCCTAAGATCAGCTTTTTTGTTTTTGGGAGAAGTGAGATAAGTGTGGTCTGTGTAGTTTTTCTGACTTGGGCTCACTATAGAAAAGAACAGGAGAAAAGAAGTCCATTCCGAACCATGAAAGTAGCTTTTTATGTACCCTTGGCAAATCATTCTTTCTCTTTGGACTCAGGTTCTTTAGCTGCAGTATGAGAGGTTTTTGGACCCACTGCTTAACCATCTCCATTATCTAAGACGGAAAGTGAATAAAGCTGACTACTTTGAAGAATGATATTTAATAATACAAAAGTTAATTATCTGAAATTAGAAAAGTTGCAGAAACAACACAAGATATGTCGTATCTTGATTTTGGCTTTGCTAACTGTTTCTTCTGAGAAAAGATTATTGCAATAAATCTAAATAAACATTATGCAATATTTAAAGCTTAAATAATTGTTGATTTGAAATTTTTTAAATATATGTTCACCAAGGCAAAAAAGCCTTTAAGGAGCTGACAGTGGCTGGACACAGGGAAAGCGCTGGGGCCTTCCCATGTAATATCTCTTCTCTTACAGGTAAGGGGTCGATAAGACCATGGCTCCCAGATGCAAAGCAATTCTGAAAATAATGTGTTTGTACTGAAATGTATCTTTACTATATACTATATTGCTGTGCTTGTATATTAAATATATCATTAAATAACTACATTTATAGGAACACAAATCCACTAGAATGCATAGCCTGATGTAAACCACAGCCACAAGACTGTCCATGAAACGATGCCATGGAGGAAACGGAATGACAGTCAAGACAATCAGGCTTCCTGAGTTCCGAGCTCCAGTGGAAGTGAGGCCTCTGCAAAGGGGTCCCAGGAAGGGAGACCCACCCTTTGTCCAGGACCTACCATGGTCCCTCAACTTCTCTAGACCTCATGCTAATTTCTAGATGGATACTTGATGCAACATTGTTGTGAAATCTTCACAGATCAGAAACGAGTCGTGTTCAGAGACGTTTGAGTTGTGCAGGCCGTTCTAACTCACACCATCCTGCAGTGAGTCTGGGCTGTGGATCGGGACATCGGGTGTCCTCATCAAAGGACGGACGTACAGGGGTCTTCATATCACTGAGTCACAGAGTGGGAAATGGGATAGTAAAGGAAAGTGTTAATGTGGGAGAAGGGAGGACAGAAGAGGAAAGGGACATGGAAGAAGTGGAGGAAACAGAACGTGGAAGTGGAAGGGCCACTGCAAACCTAACGCTGAGCAAAGTTGCCAAACCTAAGTAAACGGACCTTCCAGCCAACAGGTGGCCACTCGCCTTCAGCCCAGCCTGGGAGCCTGTGCTGAGAAGCTCCGGCTCCTGGGGCACCAGAGTCCCTGGTGAGCTGGAGGCCATGGGTCTGACGGGGGAGGACATCTGTGGGATGAGACCAGTGAGATGTTTGAGGAAACTGAGTCATGAAACTGAAAGCACCGACTAGAGAAATGGGACACGGGTCCCCACAGTCAAAGGACCCAGTCAGCGTGAGTACATGCCTCTGAGCTGGGAGTGTGGCCCCGAAGGACACCAGAAGGGCACGGCGGGAAGCAGGGGGTGCCCCAGCAGATGGCATCTGATATTTCCTCCTTCCTGACAGCTCACCACTGGCTGTGCTCCTGGGGGCCCTGGCTCTAAGCAGGCGCTCAGGAAGGGAGACCCTTCTGGAAGAGACTCCTGGGTGACAGACTATGGGCCGCAGGAGGTTGGGACTCTGAAGCCCCCTGCACCGGAATGGGGAGTGATTTGGAAACCTTCTGTGCAGGTGTTCTTTGTGTCAGCTTTTAATAAACAAGACAATGATGGTCAGGGTCTGAAGAATAGTTCGATGCTGTAGTGGAAGACGTACAAATGTATGCACGCAGGACGGTGCAGAGAAAAGGACAGAGAGAAACTGTAATACGTATGCACCAAGACAAGCACCCGTAATCATATCAGACTAACAGCAGTTTACATCAAGAGTACTACCAGATGCGTCATGATAAAGGTTGACGTAACAACTCTGGTTGTCTTTGCAGCGAATGAGAGAGCCTCAAAATGTATAAAATGCGGAAAGCCAATATGACAAAAACCTTTCAGAAAGCGCATCAAAAATCCCTAGAGAAGGGAGAGAAGAATTTGAATCTACAAAACAAAAGAGAAATTTTATAAAAGAAACTTTCCAATTAAAAAAAAAAAACGAAGAACTCTTGGAAAGTCAACTGTAACTACTGTTGAACATAACTATGAATGCACTGAAAAATGCAAACAAAGGCATTTCTCACAAATATTAAGAACTATCAAAACAATGGCTGGTAGGAAGGAAAACTCAAGAAACGTAGAGATCCATCCAGGGAGCCAATATCCAATTTATGGGAATTCCGGAAAGACATATCCAAGGAAGAGTGTGTACCAGTTTCCAATTATTATTAACATCAGAGAACATTTCTTAACACTAAAATACTTCATTTTCCAAACTGAAGCCACCCACCCAAGAATCTGCTAGGATGAATGAACAAAGAGCACGCTGAGGCACCTCATCTGAAATTAGGAGAATGCTTGGAAACCTTCAAACAGAGAAGAACATGACTGTTCAAGTACTAAAAATCAGGGCAGCATCGGACTTCTCACAGGGGTCCCAGAAGCTGGAAGATAACACAGCAATGCTGTCAAATGTAAAAGGGAATAGTTTTTCAATTCAGAATTTCTACCCAGCTGAGACATCATTCAGTGTGTGGGTAGAATCAGGGTATTTTAAGACACGGTAGTTCTCAGAGCATCAATCTCCTGCAGACCTTTTCTCCTGTACCAGGAACCATGTCCCCATAATTGAGGATGAACCTCAAGGAGGAAGACAGAGTCCTGGAAACAGTGCCCCTTGTAAGAAAAATCTCAGAGGACATCTGAGTGGCAAGCCCAGGGGATTAACCAGTCTGGGCTGGGAGGGTGTCTGGAGCCGGGCAGGACTCGTCACAGCAGGCTGATTCAGCCTTGTGGGTTTGGCTGCGTTTTCACCAGCACTCCAGGGACATCTTAGTGGGGATGCTGGAAGAGATGCTGGAAACGTGCAGGAGGAAAAAAAAGGAAGACAATTTTATCAACACCAGGAAAAACAGAAGTCTTATAATTACGGAGAAGGAAGGAAATGCAATCACTACAGACTGCCAGGCCGAATCCAACAAAACGGACCCAGTCAGTTCGTGTGAATGAATTGAGCTGCCGCTGTCTTGCCGGGATTCGAGTGACGGAGATGTGAGGCGGGGAGGGAGGCAGTGTGAGGTAAATCCGTCTTTTCTGTGATACTGCCAGTGGAACGTGCTTATTAATGGTTGATGGATACAAGAAATGATCAATGGGAATAAATTACAGAAAAATGATACTAGAGTAAGGCTGAGATGCCTGGGTGTCCAGTAGAACCTGACCACACCATTGGCCTCTTTAAAGGACATTGTATTTGTTTCCTGGGGCAGCTAGGAGAGAACACCACAGCCCCAGCGCCCAGGCACCTTCAACATTTGCTGCCTCGTGTCCTGGAGGTTGGGAGTTCAAGGTCCAGGTGTGGGCAGGGCTGTTTCTCCAGGGTCCTGTCTCCTGGGCGTGTAGACACCGTCCTTTCCCCGTGACCTCACCCGGTAGTCCCTCTGCACGTGTCTATGTCCTGCTCTCTTCTTATAAGTCACCAGTCAGACTGGATTGGGGTCCACTGGTGACCTCACTTTACCTTAGCCATCTCTGCAAAGACCCCGTCTCCAAATAGTCTCATTCTAAAGCCCTGGGGTTAGGACTTCCACACGTCAATTTTAGGGACAAAATTCAGCCCATAACATGTGTGCTCATGCACAATTTATAATAAAGTAAAAATACAAATTAAAGTAGATGTGAAGGGAACATGTTTATTTACTAAAACACATCAAATTATACCCGTGAGTGTAGGTATTGCACTGTATGGAAATGATACATCAAAAAACAACAACAACAAAAAATACCTGATTTTAAGAGCATGTTCACGGGCGAATTTAGAGTACATTTTGTTTGAACTAAGTGCTATGTAAGTAATTTTTAGAGATACTTGTTCTTCGGGTTGTCATTGTTGAAATTCTATAGACTAGGGAAATTTTATTCCTGGTTCAGCAACCTGAGTTCTAAGGACCTTGTTTGCGCCTTTTCGTGCGTCCTGTTTACCCCACACATATTCTGAGTGGGAAGGAGGGCGGCAGAGCCCTGGAGCTCATCACTTGGCAAGTACATCCCCGAGGAGACGAGGCAGATGGAAAGAGTACAGGCGGCGGGGTACGTCGGCCCCCCCCACCCCGTGCCAGGCCCCACCCGGCCGTTACACACTTCCCACCTCTGGTCACCGTCACTGTCTCCCAGAACGACTCACGGAACAGGCGGGCATCTCGCCTTCTCTCTCTCCATCAAGCCTCAGTGAGTGGGGTCACATCAGTTACGATTCTTCAGAACGTCCTTTTCATGTTTCTTGTTTCCTCCCTGAGCCCTGAGCCGCTCCCTCCAGATTGCCACCTGGATAACCCAGGACGGCCGTGCAGTATTGAAAACATGACAGGTTTCACTCATCAAAAATGTGTCTGAGCCACGTCGATAGCCCAGAGGGAAGGAGCCGGTAAGCACGGACACCAGAGTGCAGCATCCGCCCTGATGTGCCCCGGAGCGTCCGCCAGGCTGGCTGTTTTCACCTGGAAAGTAACTAATGAAATAGTCTGGGGCTACGGGATCGCACCGTCGGGAGGAGAACAAGTGTCCGAGCTCACTCTTTTTCCTAGCAATACTGAGTGAACTTGACCCGGCACTCCGATGTTAGTTTAAGCATGTTTACAGACTGACTAGCAGAGAAAAATGTACATAATGGGTACAGGGCAGGTCACACAGGTTTGCTCATGGACTGGCCACTTAGGAACGGCTTTAAGACTTGTCACACTCCTGCCTTCATCCTTGGCTGACTTTGATTGAAGCCGTCCCAGTTCCAAGTGCTTTAATCTCTGGGAAGTTTAAGAAGCACCCGGCAAGAAACCACAGAACGGTCATATTGGTCACAGCTGTTTTACTCACTTCATGAATGAGAGCATCCGTTGGACACCGGCTGTTTGTAAAGCAGCGTGCTGGACGTTTGAGATAGAACAGGACCGCTACGGGCTCTTTAGCGGAATTTATGTTCTAATTAGCAATGTTCTTACATACATATCACACCAGTATAAGGTAAAAAAACCCAAACTGGTAAATATCAAGATAGCGACAGACAAAAAGCTGGGACACTCGTGTGGTCATTGACATGCTCTATTCATATGATCAAGAAGTACAACGGCTCACAGCTCCATGCCTGAGTCCCTGCCTCTGTGGGTTGGACTCCTTCAGAAATGACCGAGGCCAAGTTCAGGGAACGCATTAAAGTGCGTGAACATGCTGACTTCCTCTAAAGGAAGAGGGGCACTTGGTCTTCTCCAGCTCTCCCATAGCATCCATTTCCTTTGGAGAAGTTAGACCAAATCTGCTAGAGGATAAAAAGGAAAACAGAAAAAAAAAAAAGTTTTCTTTCCATTTTTTTTTTCTTTCATTTAGCAATATGTCCTGCAAAGCCACACTTTCTCTACGAGCAGCACACCTTCTGATGTGTGTTAAATGAGGCTGGTGAATTGGCGGGTGCCTACGACGCACGTGGCATGGATGCTGCTTGAGTCGGCAGTGGCCCCTGCATTCGGGACCCTCCTTTGCACAGTGGTCAGGGCCTCCATGAGGAACAGTTCGTGCATCCGTGGGGAACGGCTCTCCCTGAGAAACTGGAAGGCTGCCATCAAGATGTGTGAGCGGTGCGCCCCGTGCCCACTTTATATTTATGCACTGAAAATGAGATGAGAAGAACATGAAGTACTTCCCGGCTTGTGCACGGAGCATGTGATGGGTCATAATTGGGCAGACGGTCACATGATTCATGGCTTGTAATGCCACTTAGCAGGGCCAGCCACCTGGAAATTGTGTCGCTGGAGTCTCCAGATCTGTGGGGCTCGTCCCTTCTGGAGGTGACCCATGCTGTGCTGAACTCTATAGCCTGTTTCTCGGGTGGCTCTTGTTTTGATGAGGGTCTCTAATTTCGTGTGACACAAGAGGAGCAAAAAGTGGCCACTTCAGGAGGGTGCTGTGCTCTTAGATGAAAAAAATTAAGGTCTATGAGATGCTCTTCATTTAACAGCAAAGACCTCTGGAACACTGGTCCACCTGAAAGGCAGGTGATTTATGTGTTTCCTTCTCTCACCGTCACCATGGCTCCAAGTTCCCATCTATGTTCCTTCCTGCTCTATCCATGTCCCGCCTTCTGGACACGTGCTTCCCTCCGGCGAGCAGTCTTTGTGCTTTGACATGTAATTAATCTACCATCCTGACTTCTCCAGCCCCACATCTCACCTTTGCTATGACGAATATCAAGAAAGCTCCAAGGGTGAGTATACAAAGAGGAGACTTCTCTCCCAAACATAACTGTAATTTTTAACATCTGGATACACAACTGTTGTGTATTGCCTCAAAGAAATGTCAAGTCAATTCACATAAAGATTACAATTTCCAGTGTACAGAAGGGGAAACTGAAACACAAGCATTTTAAGGTTTTTAATCCAAGAATGATTTAATGGTAAAGGATGGACCCAAAGTATAAACTTACAGCTCCCTATTCTTTTTTTTTTTAAGATTATTTATTTATTTATTTATTGGACAGAGAGAGAGAGAGAGAGATCACAAGTAGGCAGAGAGGCAGGCAGAGAGAGAGGAGGAAGCAGGCTCCCCGCTGAGCAGAGAGCCTGATGCGGGGCTCGATCCCAGCACCCCGGGATCACGACCTGAGCCGAAGGCAGAGGCTTAACCCACTGAGCCACCCAGGTGCCCCTACAGCTCCCTATTCTAATGCTTTTCTGATTGTGGCATTCTGGCAGCCAACTTGCGGGATTCATTTCTCTGTGGATAGACTTATTACATGACCACATATCAAATAAGCATTACCTGCCAAAAAATGCCCATCAGCCGATTAAGGAGCAAGTTATTCACAGACGTGTTATACTTTCCAAACTTTGTGGCAATTACAAGGTTTAGATATAGTAAGATTTATTTTCCATTCTTAAATAAGCACTTTTGGAATATAGCAGATGGTGCAAATTATTTAACGGGAAAAAAGACGTGTTTTCCAATGAAATCAAAACATGTATCTTGATACTGTAGTTATTAGGAAGGAAATCCGATATACTAGAATCTTTATTTTATTATGTAGGTTTTCCAAACTTCAAAATGTTTCAAAATAGGCATTTTGAATTAGAAGACTTTTAACTTTATTGGAAAATACAAAAATAAAACAGAGCATTCTGATGTGCTACATACTTGATTTCTTCTATTAATAACATCTTATATTGGCATGGTAACTTTGTGACAATGAATGGACCAATACCAAGATACTCTGGTTAACTAAATCTCATGATTTATTCAGACTTCCTTAGTTTTTACCTAGAATCATTTTTCTGTTCTGGGGTCCCATCTAGGATACCACCTTACATCTTTTCTTCATGTCTCCTTAAGCCCCTCATGGCTGGGACAGTTTCTCAGGCTTTCCTTGCTTTTGATGACCTTGACAGTTTCAAGGAGGACGGTATTTTGTAGAATGTTCCTCATCTGTGACTGCTAGGATGTCTTCCTATGATTAGAATCGGCTTAGAAGTTCCGGGGAGCAAGACCACAGAAGTACAGAATTCTATTCCAGAAACTAACATCGTACTGTATGTTAACCAAAGTTTAAATTAAAAAAAAAAAGAAGAAGAAGTAAATGCCATTCTCATCAAATGGTGTCAGAGAACGTATTATCACAATGACCTGTCATGGCTGATGACACGGGTCACCTCGCTGAGGTAGTTTACGTCCTGTGTCTCCACAGCCACGTTACTCTCTTCCCCGTTCCCATACTTAATTCATCCTCAGGGTAGAATTTCCTCGTAAATCTTTAGAAAGTATTCTAATTCTATTTATCCCCATGCATTTATTTAGTTAACAATTAATTTGTATCAGTATGGATTCATGGAGATTCATTATATACTTTGAGTTGTAATCGAACAGTATTTATTTTGTTGCCCAAATTGTTCCAGTTTTCGCCATGGGCAACTCTTGCAGTCAGCTTCTGAGTCCCTTTGACATACCCTCTTAACGTGATCATTATTATTTTTTAGTCTTTTCAGGGTGCTGGGAGGGCTTGCTGCTGCTGGCCTGTTACAGTTTTGGGCTCTCTTTATTGACAGAGCAAGGAAATACATACGTGTATACAAAACTGTGTCGATGCACACACCTACAGGTGCTGCTACATATAGCCCTCTGCCTGCACCAAGCTGTAAGTGAGCTCCTGGCGCTGTCTCCACCAGGAATCCATCCCTGCCTGATCATTCTACCCACTTCCGTTTCTGATATACCACCTCCCTCTCCAACAGTGAGGAGCATGGCTCCTACAGCGCACTATCTAGGCACATAATTTTTTGTTTCCAGTATACAAGCACTGGGATATCAGAGGAGTTAACACACATACGGACGCCCCCAAGGGGAACATCCTTAACAGCTAGAGTACACCGTTCAACTGCACTGCGCACTTTCTTTTGTTTTAGGGCTTATGGTCTGCACTCTAAAGTTGCTTGGGGCAACAAATTTCCCCAGCTCCTCTTCAGGGAGGGTGTTTTATACTAATTGTCACTCGGATAGATTTTTGTCACATTCCACATTCCATTCTGGGATTCCCCCAACCTCCTAAATATTTCATTTAATTAGTAGACATTAGGGTTCATTCTTTGTGCTGATAAGGTCTGTGGATTTTGAAACATGCATAACGTCATGTACCCTTTACACTACTGAACAAATAGTTAAATATAATATTTTATTTCTTATTTTCATTTTATTTTATTTTAATTTCATTCATTTTATTTTATTTTCATTATTTTAATTTCATTCATTTTATTTTATTTTCATTAATCTTTTCTTTGATGCTCTTTGTTTTTTTTATACATCTGAGTTTCTGACCTGTATTATTTTTATTCTGCCTGCCTGTTTTTAACATTCTTATGGAACAGATCCATGGTAATGGATTCCCTTATGTTTAGTTTATCTTGGAGAGTATTTATTTCTTCTAGAGGGTGATTTTGCTGACTATGGGAATTCTAAGTTGATAGATTTTTTTTTAATATTTCATTCCACTGTCTCCCATGATTTCTGAGGTCAAGTTTGCTATACTTCTTATCCTTGTTCATTTGCAGCTAAAATTTTCCCTAGACTGTCCATAGATTCCCTTCTCCAGAATGTCATGTCGTTGGAATCAAGGGTACAGTGTGCACACTTTCCAGACTGGCTTCTTTCACTTTGTAATATGCACTTAAGGTTTCTCCATGTCTCTTCATGTCATGATAGCTCATTTCTTTTCAGACAAGATTGGGTGCGTTCAGCGTGGTATGGCTGTAGACAGCTCATTTCTTTTCAGTGCTGTATAATATTCCACTCTTTGGATGGACCATGGTTTTATGCATTCACTTACTGAAGGCTACTCTCTGCTTTTGTGTTGTGGAAATTTTCCTCAGCTCTAAATTCTAGTTAATAACTCTTTTCCTCAACTGATAAATCTGCTATTTGACTGATTATATTTTTCTTGTTAGAAATTCTACTTGGTTGTTTTAGAAATCCTTTTTCATAATATCCAAGTTAGTTCATTACTTATTATTTTAATTCATTTTATTAATTTAAATCAATTCTCTCTGTTATGTTAGTTTCATACTTCAGGTATTTATTTTTTTTTTATTTCTTTTGTTGTTGTTGTTGTTGTTGTTATGCTGGCTTTTAATCCTGGTGGATCATTTCCTCACTTAGTATCAAAATTTTCCTGTGGGTTTATCTTGTTAATCATTTTTTCCCACACTGGGTTATTCCTTTGCCGTTTGGATTGTAACAGACTTACACTAAAAATAGTTTTTTGAATGGGCCGCTCTGAGGGTGGGGGATACTGAGGATGAGGAGACCACACATGTGTAGGGGTGGGGGGCAAATGAGAAATCTCTGTACTTTCCACTCAATTTTACTATAAACCTAAAATTGCTCTTAAAAAAAATGAAGACGAATTTAAAAAAAAAAGTTTTGTGTACGTTCATGCCTCAGAGAGATCACTAACTCATAACCTAATTTGCATACATTTTTTTATATTTGCGGATTTCCATAGAAATAGAATATGAAAACTTTATTTTTTGACCACTTAAAGCTATTATTAAACACTGACTTTCTTTTTCTTTCCTCTGTTTGGTGGATGGAGATGGAATTGAACTGTTCCTCTTTTGCACTGGGACGCTGATCCCATAAAATCATTTTACCAGGCCCTCAGTTCCATTTCCAGCCGCCATGAGGGATTGCCTGCTGTGTGCACTTGGACCACCATCACCGTGTTCTAGGCTCTGTCCTCAATATCATCATATCATTAGATATCCAGGGCGGGGAGTATCAACTTCTTGACCTCTAGTAAGAAACACAGTAAGAACAGAACAAGATCCTCTTTCTTCTTGGGTGACTTGCTTCAGGGGACCATGACATTCTGGGAGTATATATTGTGTGGCGGCACATAGTAATAGAGCTAGAAATAAGAACAGAAAACAGAGACCAAGAGAGGGTCTCTAGGTATTGAGGGTAATACCTCTCAGTTAGACTTAAAATGCTTTATAAGAATTGGCATGACCTAATAACCTTGATTCCTTTAGATATTTGAGGGAGAAATGATCTTTAAATGTCACACTGGACATGAATTTTGTTGTTTGTGGTCATGTGTGTGAGGGGAAGTTTCATGACTCCCCATGGTGCTGTAAGGTTTCCAGGAAGCGTAGGCTGAGGAGACAGCGTTCAGAAGGCTCTCTGCGTTCCTAGTGCAGCGTCAGACCACAGGAGCCATGTGGGCTCTACGCACACAATTTCAGAGACAGAGACCCTGAGAGACCCTCACGTGGCTAGAAGAAACGATGCCAGCGTTTGCTCTGTCAAAGATTTATTTGAATGCCTTCTTTTAAAATATATTTAATCACAATATTTCAAATGTTGCTTTATGTCTCCAGGGTTGCTGGAAACATTAGATGTACAAATAATTTACATAAGCAGTGACCTTAGTCTTAAAAAGTAACAGCGTATTGATAACGAATGGACTCGAATACACTCTGGGGACAATATGTGTGAAGAATGTGACGTGAAGCTTCTAAGCTTGTGAAAAGACCTGGTAATCAGCTACAGTTATTTCCATAAAGGGACTTTTCTCTTTTTTAAGACCTGTGGGCGCCTGGGTGGCTTAGTCTGAAGTGTCTGCCTTTGGCTCAGGTCATGACCCAGGGGTCCTGGGATCAAGTCCTGCGTGAGGCTCCCTGCTCAGTGGGGAGTCTGCTTCTCCCTCCGCGTCTGCCATCCCCTCCCCCCTGCCCTGCTTTTGCTCTCTGGCTCTCTCTACCTCTCTGTCAAATAAATAAATAAATTCTTAAAAAAATGAAAGAGGAAGGAAGGGAGAAAGGAAGGAAGGAAGGGAGGAAAGGAGGGAGGGAATGAGGAAACGTGCTTTCATTCTGGCAAAAACAAAATCAGACTCCAGGAAGTGTATATGTACAGGGTCATCTCAAGTCTCTTTCTAGGCAAGGATACTTCCGAGTTGTTGGGATTGAACATGAAAGTGTGGATTGGTCTTGCCATTAGGGTAGCTTTGGCGATTAACTGAAAGCCCTAAAGCGGACAGAACTGTGGTCTTCCTGAATGGGGAGTGGCCCAAGAGGCAGTGGTAGGAACCCCAGGCAGTGGGACACCTGAAGACAGTGAGGGACAGAACACGTTTGACAAGGGGGTCTAAAACAGTAACTGCAATATATTCAGCATTTTCTTCAAAATGGTTATTTGTTCATTTGTTTTGTTGTTGTTGTTGTTGGTTCTCCTATGAATTTATTCATTCTTCCCTTCAAAACTTATTTGCCGGGGCCCATCTGCCAGGCACTACCACATCAAGGACAAAATAGGACACAGCCTCTGTCCCGGGGGCGCGGGCCAATACTTCTGTAGTGTCTTGAGTGAATAGCCTGGCAGGTATGGAGACTTGGCCTGGGGGACACAGAGGAGCTGCTGACACCATGGTTCCTGTTAGGGTCTCTAAGTATTTCTGTACTGAGTAATTATCCAGGATCTTTTTATGCCCAATGTTAGTTTGCATCTCTAGGTGCTTCCTTGGGTCACTGTATACTTCCCACGTCTGCACACGCTCAGTCTTTTCCCAGGTGCCGTACATATGAGCCACGGTTATAAACACGATGTCTTTAGTAACCATTTCTATGATTGGCGCCATTTCTGGGTTAGTTTCCAGTGATTGATTATTGTTTTCATGATGGGTTAGATTCCGCTGCCTTGGCACATGTATGGTAAAGTTTAACTGCTTGTGGGACTTTGTGAAATTCATCTTGTGGGCTGTTTGATATGTTTGTGTTCCTACACATATTCTACAGTTTTGGTCTGGAAGGCAGTTAAGTGATTTAGAAATGGTTGGACCTTCTTGGGTTCTGCTTCTAAGTTTGACTGGGTGAGACCAGAGCAGTATTAAATCTAGGGCTAATTTTCTCTACTACTTGCACAACTCTACTCAATCCTCCTTGAGATGTAAGAATTCCCAGTCTTGCTTGTGAAATGTGATTGCAAGCCGGTGTGCCTCAAAACCCTCTCAAGCAGTCCTTTCCCCTGTGGCTGCTGCCTCGCTTACACAGACCTATCCCCAGGGGAAGACTCAGAGGGGAGATTCCAAATTACATCTCTCCCCAGCACTCTGCTGTGTGGCCCCACCAGCCTCGGTCTCCCCCCAGCTCCTGAATCCTCTCCCTGCTCCAGGTCTGTAAAGTCTCTCCAAGCGCTGAGCCTGGGCAAGCGTGCGTTCACCTCTGTCCTTCCCATCTTTTAGGGTCCAGCGTTCCTTCACCGACTGATGGCCAATAACTTGAATACCGCTTCTCGTACATCTTGTCTATGTGCGTGTTACTAATTTCAGGCAAAAGGGTAAATCCAGTCCCTACTGCCGGTAGACTCCCATTCATGCATTTTTGGTGGTAGAACGTCGAAGATATAATTCTGATTGAAGATTCACCTGTCGTATACGATGAGATGCAAAAAACATGAGCTGAGACAGGAAGTGCTATTTCCTTTAGAATAAAAACTAGATGTTAGATCTATTATGAGTCAAAGGTTTGCAAGGTTATTTCTATCAAATACATAACCAAAATTAATTAATCTAGATTAATTAATCTAGTTATATTTATATTGCAAATAAATTATGTGCATCCTCTCTGGACTCTACATATGAGAGTGCTAATTTTTATTAATACCTTTGCACCCTCTATAATACTGGGCTTACATATAAAAATACATACACTGTATATGTATATCTTTATTTAGATCTCATTAAAAAGATGCACATTTAGGTACCATTCCAGAATAAAGGAAGAGGAAAGTATAATTTAGAAAAAGAAAATGGTTTACTAAAATGATTACCTAGGGAATAGGTAATCTGAGATGCAAACCTATCAGTCTAATCCCTAAACACAGTCTTCTTTTACTAAAATATTATGCCTTCAATATACTTACATTTTTCTTTTACAAATTTATTTTAAAATAAAAACAAATTTGAGTAATGAAAATGTTACCTTCTCCACTGATGTTTCACGTTAAATCTAAGAGGTGAAGCTTGGGTTATTTTATTTTATTGTATTTCTCAAATAAAAGCATTAACAACCTAATGATATAATTAAAAGTCATACCAAAAAGCCCTCATTGATGGAACCACAAAGGGAACATTTAAATTAATAACCCGTGGTTCATATTTGAAAGAGAAACTATTTAAGATTCAAGCTTGATGATAAAGCAAGCCCATTTCAGTAAAAGTTCTAAGAGAAAATTATGAGCCCAAACTCCTAAGGAGATTATAGTGCTATAGATTGGAACATAAATGCTCAAGAAGGCAGATGATGAATATCCTTTAAAGTCTGTGAATCTTTAAATGTAAGCTGGAAAAATAAGGCTGCATTGAATTTTTATGATACTCTCTGGTTACTGGATAAAAGAAAGCACGAAATCAATACTTTCACACTGTATCCGGTTCTTATTGTGATTTCTAGATGGGACTTGATAATTAAATAAATATAAGTCCTCTTTTATGTCTAAGCCATTTGGAAAAATTATTTTAAAAACCTTATGTACATATTGATTTAGATGAATAGCATCATATACTAATCCTTTATAGTACGTTTTTCCATTTGCAAAATTAATAGAAACTAAGAGGAATGCTAATTTGGAGATATTTGGTAGAATACAGTTCTTTCCTCCATTGAGAGATGATTAATAATTATAACATGTAATGTCTAAACACTGTCTAATGAGCCTGAAAACACTAAGTTAAACAAACATATTAACCTTGTAGCGTGAGTTGGTGATCGGTCGGTGGAGCCCAACCAACATTGCCCCATGATATATTCAATATTAATGGAATTCCAAGCCTTGGCTAGGAAACACTTTCTCTCTTCTTTTTCTATCTCTTTTAACAGTAGCTACCAGTGCACATTCAATATTTTTGTTTGTTTATCAGAAACTATTTTATTTCAAGCAAAAAATACATGAGAGTTTATGGAAGGACATCTCATGGCTGAGAGAGAATCCAAAAGGGAGTGAAGGCTTTTTCCTTTATATATATTTTTAAAGACTTATTTATTTTAGGGAGAATAAGGAGAGAAGGAGGGAGGGGCAGAGGAAGAGGGAGAGAGAGAGAATCTTACAACTCCGAGATCAGCACCTGAGCCAAAACCAAGAGTCGGATGCCCAACTGACTGAGCCACTCAGGCGCCCCAAGGTTTTTTGTTTTAAATCTCGGTCTGGGGTTGTTTTCAACCAAGTTGCAGGCACAATTGTTTGAACAAAGTTTTCTTCTTTGGATGGCTATGTTCTTCATGGATCTCCAACAAATCTGGGAATAATTCTCCTTGGCGTAGAGAGACGAGTCTAGCAGGATAATCACTTTTCATTTCGTATCTGTACCTGGACAGGGACAAACCATCTGGAGAAAGAACTGGAAAACCGCCAGGCCAGTCTGCTGTTACATTCAATTTAGAGAGTTTTTATATGATGTGAGCTGCGTCAGAGTCCCTGCCACCCTCAAGTCACCAACTTTTAGCTCTGAGATGCATCACAGTTCAGGTGCTGATGAAGTATATATGTTTACCTCTGGTTCTGATTTAAGTTGTTCATGTCATTCAGTAGAAAAGGATAAATGCAGAGTACACTCAACCAAATGCCCACCATATTCTGTGCATACTGTGTGTTACAGTGAAGAAGTAAATCCTTTCTCTGCCACTGGCCCCTTCTAATCCCACGCAGAAGACAGACATGCGCACAGACAACACCAGTGCAAAGGCAGAATGGGATTCCTCGTCCTTCATGAATGTATCTTCTCGTGAATACACTTGTCACAATTGTAGCAAACGCTGTCATCCTTCCTACTGAGGACATTGCTAGGACTTCCAAGCTGATTTCTGCTGGAATCCTGGCCCCCTTTAAATTATCTGCAAGAATTACAGTTTTAGAACAAACTTCATCTTCCTCCTGGTTGTCAACCTCCAGGGTCTGAACCTGCTTCAGAATAATTTGAGGCCTGCTGGAACTTCGTCCTCATGTCCTACCACTTCTGCTCTGGGGTGGCTGTTTGCCACCCACTGACAGCTTCTTCCCCCTCCCAGAGGCAGTCATACACACACACACACACACACACACACACACACACACACTTGCACGCACACGCACACACACACACACACTCACCTCATGGAGCATCTCTGATTTCCAGGATTGAGTCATTTACTTGTTCCAACATCTCATTCATCTTTGTGCTTTCCAGGGTCCAGAATATTGTCTGGGGAAAAGCAAGTGTTCAGTAATCTATTATACAAATAATTGTCCTAATAAAAATGTAAACCATTACAGAGGTACATAAAAATAAATTATTTTTACAACTGGGGTTAAAGAAAAATTTATTGATGGCGATGACATATTAATTTTGCCTTGACAAATGAGTAGGTGTTTTTAAAGGCAAAGATAAGAGGAAGGAATAAAACAAGGGCTTGCCAAAAAAAGCAAACCCTGTCCCATTTTTCTCTTCTTTCAGACCAGGGATCCCCCTGACTGGTGTAAGGACAACAAGCAGTCCCAGCTACAGTCCTGTACTGTGTCTGTGGACAACCCTCTCAGCTGCCTCCTGAAAAACCACGCTCTTCTCCTAACTTACAGAACCCTGGTTTGTCCGGCACCAAGAGTTATATTTCTTGCTTCTTTTGAAGTTACTGATGATCATTTAACCCACTTCTAGGTAAAGAGGCATACATAGAACTTGCTGGATTTTCTGAGAAAAATGTTGCTTTCTGGACATAAAGTTTTGCCCAATCTTTTACTTCATGCATCTTCTGTCTCTGGCTAAGTCGTGAGGGCCAACGCTCTAGTGATCACTGTCAGAGCGTGGCAAAAGATAATGCAGGAGGTCTCAAGCATGGGTTGGTAAAATGATAGAAACGACAATCTATTTGCAGGTTTCTTGGTGTTAAAATTTAAAAATAGAGCCAGATTTGCTTCATTGACTCTGCTTCTCACAGCCAAACACAGTCCTTACCTGAAACAAGCCTGTAACGGATATTCCCGCGGACTGAGCAAAGGAGATGGGCTGCTTCCACGTTGCCTGCTGTGCTGATGAAGTAGCGATGAGTGTGACGATTTATAATCTTGCTAGAAGCCTTGTGACTGTCTCAGGTGCCCATCAACCAGCTGTTAATGTATGTGAAATGCATGGAAGTACCTGGACAAAATGGATCCGTGATCGGCTTGGGCTCCAACGTCAGACTAATCACATATTTAACACAGTAGCCATCTAGCTGACCAGAGCACCTTCTCGCCCAAATCTGTGTGTATCAGTTTAGGCTCCTGACATCCCTCTCTGAGTGGATGGGTCAATACGGAATTTTAATAAAAACTGGATTAAATTATAAACCAACTAGTCCGATCCCTCAAATTTGTGGCAAATATTTTTGAAGAAAATCAAAATACTATAATTAGGACACTTACTTGACATTCATTTTTAGTGGAAAAAACAATAAAAAATATAAAAAGTCCAGGAGATACTCCGAGGTTGGAAAATCCCCAGTTTCATACTTTGTACTGGATCATCAAAGCCAACATTTAGAATTACAACATGGTGGGGAAAAACAGACTCACCACATGGATTCCCTCGTCGGATTATCGGCAAGATAGACCGATATCTTTAGGGGGATTTTTTTTTTTTTAAGATTTTATTTATTTATTTAACAGACAGAGATCACAAGTAGGCAGAGAGGAAGGCAGAGAGAGGAGGAAGCAGGTTCCCTGCTGAGCAGAGAGCCCGATGCGGGGCTCGATCCCAGGATCCCAAGATCATGACTTGAGCCGAAGGCAGAGGCTTTAACCCACTGAGCCACCCAGGTGCCCCCTTTAGGGGGATCTTTATGTGTTTTTCCAAGACTTAAATCAACAATACTGCTCTGTGTACCCTTAGTTGAACCGGTGAAGAGATGAAGGGGGAGGACGGTCTGTGACCAAGGCAGAGCAGCCTAGATGGACGCGTATGTGGAACGGCACACGGCGAGCGAGTACAGCCTTGAGGTGAATCCAAGGTTGACCGAACTGCTGTGGAGAGCACAGGGCCTGACCCGCCTGACTCATGCGTGGATCCAGTTTAAACAGGAAACCCGTCCCTTCCTCTGCATCCGTCACGTGCTTCTCTGTCCTTTCCAGAGACGCTTCCCCAGGAGAACTTGCCTTCGACCTTGTCCTCCACCAGCAGGCCCCGCGGAGTCTCTCTTGTTTTTATTCCGTAGCAGACTCGGCACAGACAACACACTTTTCTATCTGGCACGTGTGACTTTCTCCACAGTGAAATTCTCCTTTCGCCTTTGGTAAACCAAGGTCATGTGGTGACTGTGTCAATATTCAGAAAAATACAGGGGGTGGAAGTAGTGTTTTGATGAGCCTCTGGTCAACCTGAGTTGGTCCAGTTAACAGTGAGACGAATCCACATATCTTTTAGGAGAGTATGATTTACTTCAACGTAATTCCTCCCTAAACCTCTGCTATACTTCAAGATTTCATACTTCTAAATAACTGTGATCAGGAATTTGGCCTTGCCCGGAAAGACTGGGCCCTGGCTCCTGGGAGGCACCTTTTAAACCCCTCAGTTTCCCAGACAATAGGACTGGCCCCTCAGACCACACCTGAGAGTCTAAAGTAAGAGGTGACTCATGGTTGGGGGCTGGCTGTGCCAGAAAGACCCCCTGTGATTGAGCCTAGGTATTTGGGGTCAATGGGTAGAAGCCAACCCAGAGACTGAGTTCAAGCCCTCTGACCGTCTATCAATCATGTCTCATAATGAACCACCAAGACAAGCTCTACACTCAAAGCCCTGTGAGCCCCCTGGGTGGTCAGCGCATGTCCAACATGGAGCCCAGGAGGAGAAAGTGGAGGGAATAGGTCGTGAGAATCACAGAAGCTTCCCATTTGGAACCCTTCTGGATGCCTCGTATGCGTGTCTTCCTGTAATGGGTTCTGACTTGTGTTCTTTCCCTGTAAAACATACAAAGTCATTATAATAGTTTCCAGTGAGTTCTGTGAGTCTTACCACCCAGTCAGTGAGCCTAAAGGTGGTTGCGGGAAAACCCACACTCAGAGCTGTGATCAATCGTGGCCGACTGGACGTCAGGAGGGCAGGCTCCTCCGTGTCACAAGGTGGCTGACTCCAGGTAATCCCTTAGTTTAAAGTGGACACATTCCATTCAACCTTACAGCTATCGATCTATCCGAGGTAATACCTTCACTTAGTAAAACAAATACACTCATTTTGTCACATCCTTCAACAATCCAGAGAATTTTCTATTCTGATCTCATCCTGCATCTGTCCCATGGGCAGCCTTATTCATCTGAATTCTATTTGGGGAGAAGTTAATTCAGCAATTATCATACAGAGGATGTGGTCGTGTTTGAAAGTGAGATTTTTCTCCCACAGACAGGATCAAAAGGATGTTACAAGACACCTCGGTTTTCATGGAAAGTGTGTCTCTTAGATGCTGAGGGTTTTGCCCATTACAGCGCCTTGCTGATTTTCACAACTATCAAAGAAATGCAAGAAATGGAAACCACCTAAGGTTTTCCCAGAAATGCCCATGTTCTTGTGATACTAACACATTTTTAGAATTCTGGCTTATAATATAATAAGTGTTGCAAAGTCCCAGGAACTCCTGGAGGCGTGCAAGGACTAAAACTGGATGTTTGATCAGGTCCCACAGAACGTGGCACCCCAGATGCAGCAGACACTTGGGCTGTGACGCCCCTGCCCCTTCGTTCTGCAGAGGACAGCTGAGAAACCCTGGACACGGATGCTGGTGGACTTGAAGAGCATAACTACAGCGGAGACACCGCAGGGAACTCACGTCATGCTGAGCCTCATAGAGACGCTACTTCGCTCAGCCCAGGAGCTAGTAGGGAAGTGTTAGCCATGATTGATATTATCGCAGTTCCCATCTCCGGAGGTTGATGGCCCAGCATCTCAGGATTCCAATCCGTGTCTTGGATCGCCAGCTTCTTAGGCTACACCATGCTGCCGTCAACTCCTAGCTGTCTTCTGTGATGTCCTTGCCTCTTCCAGAGCCCTGTGTTCCTACTTCGGTTCTCGTCAGTTATTTTATGGTATTTGTGATATTTTATTTATTTTACCCTATTTTATTGGATTTCATTCATGTTGCTTATTTGGGAGTCTCTCATCAGAAGAAAAACCCATTTATGGGGCACCTGGGTGGCACAGTGGGTTAAGCATCAGGCTCTTGGTTTCAGCTCAGGGCGTGATCTCAGGGTCGTGAGATTGAGCCCCACATTGGGCTCCGGGCACCGTGGAGTCTTGCTGGAGATGCTCTTTCTTACCCTCCCTTTCTGCCCCCTGCTCTTGCTCTCTTTCTCGCTGTCTCTAAAATAAATAAATAAATAAATAAATCTTCAAACAAAACATCTTTCTTTTGTAATGAAAACCTTTGGGTGGTTCATGCTTTGAGCCTCAGACAGCAAGCACAAACACATCCCTCCTTGAGGGGATTTCCGTCACTGTGGCACCTCATGGAGGCATGAATCTTCCTAATGGCCCTAAAACCATTCCCCATATAATGAGGTGTACACTACCTTTGTGTAGCCTTACCTAGCTGGCCGTTCCGGGGCGTTTGGTATAGAGGAGCCCATCCTCACCATAACAACTAGCATAACCATCTGAACTGGAGGAAAATTAAATCGATGCGGCTTTTACATGGGAAACAGGCAGCCGAGGCCCTGATGTGAATGTGCGAAGTGCTCGACGTGGAGGGAAGATGCTAAGTACATTTTTAAAAAGCTGTCCCAGCGTCATCAGAAGAACAAGCAATCCCATGCTAAGTGCAATCAAATCAGACTCAAGAACACACATCCCTAAACAGCTACAATTGAAGACGGGTCTGTTCGACACTCCATGCACGTCTCCACTCGAACACCGCGTGGCTGTGGCTGCGGGCATTCCGTGTCTCTCGGGGACTTCTGTTTCTGAGGGCCAACTTGTGCTTTCTCCGTCTGCAGACAGATATGCTCTGCCCGTGAGGGGACGGTTGCCTCTGATTGCCTGTGCCCATGCCCGTGCCCCTTTCTCTGCACCCCCATCTGGCACAAGGGTTCGAGAGACGGCACTACTGTCTCTGTGGCCTCTGCCAGCTGAGTTTGTGGTTCTATCCCCCACTGAAACTTCTCACAAGAGTACCAAGATGGGAGAGAATCAGAAGTTGTGTTCTCTTTCAAAAACAGGAGTGAGAGGGGCAAGATTCGGCAGACCCGAGACTGGGCAGCGGGTCCAGGCTTTCCCTGCAGTGCGGACCTTCCCCAAGGGCACAGTGCCTGCCCTTTCCTGACCCTGCAGCCACATCCTGGGGCAGGGCCTCCTACGCCCTCTGATTCTCCGTCTCTTCTAACGGCTGAATCATCACCACACTCCGCCCTGCTCAAACTATCAAGCAATTTCCCCTCCCTGATACAACGGTAAGCAATGGAGCCATCGATCTAGAAACCCCTTGAAGACCCTTAGGATGATCATTGCTGATGGCTGATTATTTCATTTACCTAGTGAAATTCCTTCCTTTGAGTCAATCCTAAAACATGTTTATTTTTCAGTAAAGTTGTCATTGCTGGATAACGGCCGTTAAAAGTATGCCCCGAATGAAATCTGTTTGGGTATAACTGAATACCATAGCAACCGTAAATAAAAGGGCATGGACCTTACACGGACCCACGTGAAGTCATCACTGTGTTCATTGTGAAAAAGGAGGTATGGGGGACCTGATTCAACCATGTACACCTTACTTAGCTTTCCTGCGGCGATCATCCGTAAAATGGGTGCATTTGGGAAAGAGGAGACGCAGTGGGAATGGCATCACAGCATCCCCAGGCAGGGTCTCCCAGCTTGGCTCGAGGGGAGGTCCTTCCGTGTTAAGGCTGTCTCAGTACACTCTGCGCCTTAGTTTAGCTCCACAGACTCCGGCTGAGGTCGGGTCCCGGAGAAGCAGAGTGTGCCGTGGACATGTTCATGTGAGTCGCGCAGGAGGCGTGCTCCTGGGGAAACCCAGAAGGAGGGAGGGAAGCAGCGGAGAGCAGAGGAAGGGAACAGTCACACTGTGGTTGGTCGGAGGTCTGGGCTTTGCCTGAGCCCACAGGGAGCCCTGGGATGTTCACAGAGCTCCGCCGTCCCCTCTGAGGCAAGGGGCCTCCCACTCCCTCCTGTCGGTTCACTGTGTACGTGGGATGGCCCTGATTGGACCCCCCCAGGCATTTCTGGGGAGGCAGCCGGGGCCAGGGTGAGGCTCACTCTTTGGGATAGTGTGTGCCTTTAGGCCATGAGCACCCTACACGCACTGCAGTCGGGGTCTGAGGACGCGCGCTCCTCACAGGGATCAGAGCTGGTCCCCAAGAGCAGCGCTATGCACACAGCTCTGTGATGTGTTGGTTGGTCTGCAAGTCTGCAGGAGGCCAGAGAGACAGACGGAGGAGGCTCCCTGATTTCTCTTTCCCCAGCCTTGCCGCTCATTTTTGAGTCTTTGATGTATCCGTTTTACTGATTTTTTTCTATTCCAGATTTCTTCATGTGGATACAAAGAGATACAATATGTATGAATTGGGGTCTTGCCCTTTCTGTTTATAGGCACGCACCATGGTGTATGATGGAAGAGCTTGTTCACGGTTCTCTACTTCGCCTTTCTCAGAAATACAGGCCGGACATGTCTCCATAGGGGAACTTAGAGATCGTCCTTGTTCCTCCAGAGACATGCATGTGAGAAATGCAGAGAAATTCACGTGCTGATGGCAATGAGCCGCCCGAGCAGTCCCCTCCTCCTGGCCCTCACCAGAGAGACATCAGCTGGTCCACGTGGACAGCGCTCCCTTTCTTTGGACTTGCCGTTAAATTAATGCTACCTTATTAGAGATGCAGTATTGGTGGATCCGCCAATGCACAGAATAACCTCCAGTTATTACTTAATTAATTAATCAGGTGATTAGCATCTGATCACCCCGATGTGTGCTGTGAAAAGTCAGATGTATGCGCTGTAGGCACCCCTGGGAAGAGCATTCTCATTTTAGGTTCATTTATTAATGAAACTCCTAATAATGCCAATAAACTGAGACCATTCAAAAGTAGCCCAATAGGACTATGCAACAAAGGAATAAAAATAACTGAAAAGTCATAAAATGTCTCATTGTTCTCTGCTATGAATAGTAATAAGAATTCAGAAACACGGCGGTATGCTCGTTTCATAAAAAATGATTTGATTTAGGTCAATTTAACGTAATAGTAGTCTGATTGGCCTCCATCGCATTACATTAAACTTAATTTGTATCTATTTCAGACCTTGAGTAAATCAGCTTTTGGCAAAAGCTTTAGGATTGAAGGATATTTTATGCTACATCGTAACAGAACACCTGATCTCATTGGTTTCTTATTGTGCCACCGTAAACCGAATTCTTATTGATGACAGCGCGGGTGAAATTTTACTGCATTATTTTCAACTCTTATTCCACAATGAATAAAACATCTCGACCTCTGAAAGAAACAAATATGCTTTATTTGTATTTTTTACCAGAAGCTGCTACGTAGAATATGAACAGTAGTAATAATACTGATGATAATTATGATCATAGTTACCAAATGATACAAAGAAAACCCATGTTTGTGCAAAATATGTCTATTTGGAAAACGCTTGAATTACAAATGCAAGCCATAGTGTCTGGGCCATGACAGTGTCCGAAGGACTTCTGCCTGTGGGACTTTGTACTATCCATCCTCCTCGTGACCTCAGCCAAGAGACCTTCATGTATGCCTGTCTCTTGCCCCAGTAGATTCATGAATTCAGGATAGAAAAGTTCCCTGAAGTGATTTGCATGTATTGATTACATGTCATGAATGATGTGCTAGGGGCGAAATTACTAGAGACACAGGAAGTGAAGAAGCACAAATGTAACCATTGTTTAAGCGAATTACTTGGTGATTCTGCGTGGCATGCGATGATAAGCTTTCTATTCACCCCAGCAGCTGCATGACCCACAAGAGGACATGGGGGAACCGCTGTGCTCCTGACCGACTCCTGCACCGCTCGGAACTCCAGCTCTAGAAACCGCCCGGTCACCTCCATCAAGCTCTATGACGAAGGAAGAGTCACCAGCCATATGATTAAAAACATTTAATAAAAAGCACATAATTCATAATGGAGATTGGTAGTGATGTTTACAAACAAAACCAGAAGACGGGGTCGAGGCGGCACAGCCACATCCCGGAGGATAAATGCAAAAGACCCACACATCGGCAGAGAGGTCGGCAGAAATGAAAAATTCAGACCGCACCTAAGGGAGGCCAAGTATGTGCTTAACTGACAAAGAGTGCGTCTCCGTAAGTGAAGGCAGGAATAGTTCTGTTCGAGAGGTCCTGTTGCTGCCTCCCTGCCACTCCCCGAGAGCTCCGTAGGGCGAATCTCTTCTGTGTTCAGGAAGACGGTCCGGGTCCTACCCAGTCCCAAGGACTCCGGATGCTCCTAGTCATGTGTTTATCCCGAGTCACCCTGGAAACGCCCTGGTCACCTCCTAGCACCGGGGCATGCAGGATGCCAGCAATTACCCGCCCTGTGACGGTCCCACCTTGCCATCTCAGCTTCCTACTTCCTACTTAGGTAAAAAGTAGCCTATGGCCTGAGACTTCCCAGCACAAGGGCCTTGCATCTTTAAGGGAGCTAAGGGCTTTCCAAAGATCAGATCTGGTCACGGACTAACATACCAGGACGTACCATCCTATGATTCTATGAGGCTGTGTATAACAGAGGTGACAGGAGCACCCAAGAGCAATGGGTCAAAGGCACCAGCAAGCAGACAATGGGGACATCAGAAGAGAAGTCTAGTGTCCCACTCTCAGCAAGCAATGTCAGTACCGGGAGGCAATATACAAACGAACTCTGTTTGTGAAGTATTTTCAACATAGAATTCTGTATAGGAGAATCTCCTAAATTTCGATTAGGATAAATGGAAACAACAACAACAAAAGTCCATTGCCAGCTGGAGCCTGATACCTCTGTACCTTGATGCGCTGCCAGATGGGAAATTCAGAAAGCATTTAAGTGGGGCAAAGTCAGGGATGTGAGGGACTGAGACGGCACCCGATGGCAATCTAGAATGTCAGCCCACATGAATTTCAGAAATGACAACAGCCTGGAATCATCTTAGTCGGTCTGGGTTGCTCCAACAACATAACAGAGTCTGGGTGATTATAAGTGACAGATGTCTTCCTTTCACGCTGCTGGAGGATGGCCATCCGCACCTCTCACAGAACCCCAGCCATGGTGACCCCTGACCTCAGACTTCTAGCCCATGGATCGTGGCATGGATAGAGGGGCAAGAGGTGGTCTGGGGTCTATTATAAGGGCACTATTACCATTAATGAGGGCCCCACCTCATGGCCTAAACACCTCTGGGAGGCCCCGCCTCCTAACACACATTGAGGGATAAGTTTCAACCTATCAGTCTGGGGGACACAGACCATAGGAGACATGAAATTCCTGGACCAGAGACAAAGGTATTGTTGCTCATGACACAGCAGGCAACCTGAGCTTCCTGTTCACATAGGTGCCAGCCATTCCCAAGTCAAATGCAAGCAAGCATGAGGGGCCTGGTGGGTCCTGCACACAGGGTGGGTTTGTGACATAGCTGGGGACCCAGGTAGAAGCTTCTAGAAGGAAGTGTAAAATAATTTATGGGACTTTCCAAAAATCAAGTATAGTTAAAGCCTCAAACACAAAAATGAGGTTATAGCATACACAGCCTACAGCTTGTAAAAGTCAAATAGAACTTAAATAGTGCATTCGTGAAGGTCATAGTCTAACCACATCTAATGTACCTGATCCAAGGTAGGAGACAAAGCCAACAGAGTTCAGGTGAAAATGTAGAATAGAATCGTAGTGATGGAAAGAATACGGCACAGCATCACTATTTCGTGCTTTTTTTTTTTAAATTTACTTTTACACATCGAGTAAAAATATATTAGGTTCAAGTGAAGAAGGTAATTGGTGACTGATTATGAGACGCAGGTAACCAGATATAGGTAATAGGATGGACCAGAAAGCCCAAGAACAATAAGTTTTCTAAAGAATTATGGTTCACATATGGAGCAAATGGCACTCTGGTGAGATTTGAGCCCTCCGTGCGTCTCAAGACAAAAAGTGAATTTGAAGTCTCTCTTTGCACATAGATGGTGGGCTTGGAAGCTCGATTATCAACCAAACCTTGGGCTGTGCTCATAGTATCAATGCTGTCTATTGATTTTTTCTTTTGACATTAGTCTATAGATAAAGCCTGCCATTTCTTTTTTTATTATAAAAATAATACAGATGAAAGTAACTCTGTGAAAGTCAAAGGAAAATCGGCAGATAGTTGAAAAGTGAGAAGGGGGGGAGGCTGGTAATAGTCTCATGGTACTAAGTTAGGAATCAGAGCTGTTGTGTGAAGTTTGTCAAGGAAGATGTGGAGGTTGAAGTATATATGATAAATTAGGAACAGATGAAATATGGACAACTGAAAGTAATTATATGGTTATGTCGTGAGGAATGCAAGAGATCGGGGAAGAGGAGAGAGGTGTGAGCAAACTGCATCTTCATCAACCGGAGAAAGAAATCTATGAATAGAATTGAATCACAAAATAAGCACGAGACCGCAGGTGGTAAGCCACGTGTGAAACTTCCAGGAGACCTTCTCCAGCGGCTCGGTCAGTCATGGGGACATGAGCCAGAGTGTGGGTTTTAGGACGTACTCTCTGTGCTCTTTGATATTCTGGTTTTTCTTAAAGATCAGAATTAGAAGATGAGATGTTTCCGAATGTGATATCACTCATTACTGAGGAAGGGGCCAGAAACGGAGTGCGGGTCTCAGTCAGGTTGGGCTGTCTCCACCATGATCATTCTGAGACCTGGTGAGAGATGGGGGATTCCCTGGCCTCCCCTGCTGGTTGCCACCTCGGGAGGGCTTCCATTCTGTCTGGAATCTGCCTCGTTCACACACGTCAGGATGATTTTCCTTTCACAGCTCGTATGGTGACAGCTGTAACTGCACCCAAACTCGGTGATTCCACAGTCGGTGAGAAGTGGGCTTTCACAACCGCCCCAGGGTGCTGAGTGATTGCGCTGAAAAGCCTCGAGATTCAGTCCTTCGGGAAGATCGCGTCTCTCGTGTTTCCTGTGAGTGAGGCTGGGTCTGGGAAGGAAGCGGAAGGGTTGGCTGGCGGGTTTATTTCTCTCTCAGTCCACAGCTGCTCTTCAGTCCATTGTATTGATTATAAGCAGCATTAACGACCATAATCGTGCAGAAGTGGAAGTAATTCCTACTAATCCGTGCCATATGGATAAACTTTTTGTACTAACCACAGACAAGGCCATTCAGAAGAAACTTCAGCAGTCAGATCTCATCAGCGGCACAAAGACACGGATAGACGAATGATCCCCTGAAGGTTTAGCCTACGTGATTAATTTCCCTGCCCTAAGTGTGTGTCTGTGTGTGTGTGTCTGTTGGAGGCGTGGAGAGAGAGCCACTCTTCTCTCTGCTCTGTGCAATCCTTCTCTCTGCTCCTCTGCCTTTGTGTCTTTGCAAGGTCAACCTTCACATTCCTAGAGGTTTGCTCTTCTCCAGGTGGGGCTTTGTTCCTGCCCTTGGTCCTTGAAGGACTGATGAGTCCTTCTTGCTTATTTTGAGCTCGCTGACCTCCAACTTGATAAATGATGAGTCCTTTTATGTTTCATGGTGAAATCAATAAGTGGCACTTTAATTGCTCAAAGGAAAAGGAAAAGAAAGGGAAATTGCAAAGAAACTTCCAAAAGGGTTAATTTCTGCCTATTTGGAGGAGAATGAGAAAGAGGCTCCCCCGGGGCTTGTGCTTCCTCTGAGTGGTATTGAAATGTGAGTTGCAACCAACAGTCTGGTTAATAACAATTCATGCCACTGTCAATCTTTTTGACCAATGTCATCAATATTTTACACTGCAAAATAACAACAATTAGGAATCAGGACCAGGAGAAGCACTTGGGGGCAAACGTGTTTCAAAGGTGACAGTGAAATTGACGAGGCCCAGCCGGCACTTCCCACAGCTGGTCAGGAAAAGGTGTGCTGTGATCTTATTTTCCAAACAGTAGGAACCACCATTCGTTATTCCAGAGGGACGTGGCACATAGGAAATATACCACAATTCCCATGTGTAGAAATCAAATAAAGGTGATTCTGGGTCAAGAAGTCATGCCTGGAGAAGTCCGCGTGGACTCCGGACTTACCTGGGTGAGGGGCTAAAGAAATGAATCCAAAACAAAACTCAGTTAAAGCGAATCTTAGCAAATTTTTACCTGATATCCAAGCTATGCAATGCTTGCAAAGCATACCAGAAAAATAAAAGCTCATTTTTTTCTTTCCTAATTCAACTTTCTTAATTTTTTTGAAAGTTTTTTTTTGTTTTTGTTTTGTTTTGTTTTGTTTTTGTTTTTGTTTTTGTTTTTTTTTGAGAGAGAGAGGGAGGCAGGCGCACAGGCATTGAGGGGGTGGCAGAGGGAGAGGGAGAAGCAGACTCCCTGCTGAGCAGGGAGTCCTCTGTGGGGCTTGATTCTGGACCCTAGGATTAAGCCAACAATTAACCGAGCCACCCAGGTGCTCCCAACTTTCATAAGTTTTAAGAGAGGTGAAATGGGCCTTTGTTTTGTTTATCCAACTTATTAATGAAAATGAAAGCAGGAAGGCATCAAAATCAAAATTCCACTTTATTTATTACATGAGCTTGAGTTGAGCTTTTACCCATTTTCATGAGTTTTCAGGTTGAGATTTTAAGCTCTAGTTTTGAAGTTTACCCACCAGACATGGCCAAAAATACACTTGTAGTCAAAAGAGAGGGCTAATTTACCCAGCTGCAGTCAAGTGAAAAGGACCCCGTGGGAATTCAAGAGGGTCTCAGTACGAGGGATTCAGGGCAGAACCTCTCATAGGATGGCACTAAAGGGGTCTGGGAGGTGGGAGTTCTGGGTTGGGTGTCCTCATGGGGTGCAACAGCAGGTCACCAGGCACCTGAATCTACCTTTGTCTAGGGGTTGGGAATTGTAATGCATGCTGGCGTTGTATTGGCAAACAAGCATTGATGTTAAGGAAAAAAACAAGGGTTGTTTTCCAAGTTCTGTTTCCTTCTTGTTAATGTTCTGATGAAAGCACTGTTTCTGCTTAAAAAAAAAAAAAAAAATTCACCAGACCCCTTCTTTTTGTCTGGGTCCTTTGGAACCATTGTCAAAATTCTCCTAGGAATTCTTCCATGAAACAACTGACAAGAGAGACATCATTTGTGAAAAGGACTTGAGGAGACGGTCACGGGTTTAATGGTTCATAGAACACATGTTTTTCAACATCCTCGTTTCATTAATGTGTACCTGTTGCATTGTCCAACAGCGCTGTCAAGGGCATCCTAGAGCACCCAGTGTTCTCTTTCAAATGCATTTATGTTGCTATCTGCTAGGAAATTGGAAATGATTTTCATTTTCCATGATTTTGGCACCTATGGATGGGACCCAAGTGTTTCACCTCTATCAGATTACACAACACATGGTTAAAGATCTGTATTTCACAGCGTGTGTGTGCGTTCTGTTTTCCATTCTTAGCAGCATGGTGGGAACATTGCACAAAGGAATGCCACTGTTTTTATTTCCCTTCCTGGCATGCACTTGGTACCAACACCTTCTCTACTTCAGTCTCACTGATGAGTAAGGAAGGAAGGAAAGAGAGAGAAGACAAGCAAGGAGGCTGCCCCACTCTTCCATTTCTGTCACTCATCTTTGGCACCTTATTAGGCTGGTAATGCAGGCAAGTTCCAGGAGCAAGAAAGAGAAAACTGGCTGGGTTGTTTGTGTTTGAGAATGTGTCACCTTCCTCCTGCATCCAGAGCCAACTCTACCTAAAGGGAAGTGTGGCATTGGGGACTGGCTGAACTGACTGTAACCCATTTGCCTGTTCTCCCTGTGGGTGTTGCAGAACCTCCAGGCACTACTTGTCTTGCTGGACCTCCCGAGGGCTGCGTGCCCATGGGGAAGACAGGGAGCTCCTCAGACGAGCACCGAGCACCTGCCTCCTCAGCCCCAAGCATGCTCCTCATGCACTGGACTTTACTTCCTAAACCAAGTTCAAAGAGGTGTTCTTAAGAATTCAAGATGGCATCAGCAGAACATTAACTTGAGTGACCCCCCCCACATACCCAACGACTCTGGTCCTGCTCTTCAGGGCATGGGCACAATCCTCGTCCTCCCGTGGGGGAAACACAGGCACACAAGAAAACCCTTGACTCCACTTTCCCTCTAGGTACCACTCACCGTCACTTCTTCTCTTAGAGCAACACCTTTGAAAGAGTTCCCTCTACCCCTAATCTCCAATTTCTCTGCTCTTTCTACGAAATCCACTAACATCAGGGTTTTGCCCACATCATAGTCACAAAGCTGCTCTTCCCAGGGACATGAATGAGCCAAATCCAGTGCCAAAATTTAGTCCTGATCATGATGTGCAAACACGGCCTTACAGTCATTCTGTCCACTGGCTTTCTAGATGCCACACTCCATGCCCAGTGAGCTCCTTCTATTCTCCCCCAGCACATGCCTCTTCACCCGCCATCTGCATTCTCCAGAGCACATGTTGGCAGGTTCAGGGAGTCTCCTGTGCTCACCCTTCTCTGCCACTCTAGCACCCTGCTGCTTAGAAGTGGATGCAGTCGCTGGAGATCTATTCAGTCAACATCGTTCACAAGGACAATGAGCCAACAGTGGACATCACAAAGACAGAGCTCTAGGGGAATGCTTAGGATGTCACTGGATTGTCATTTCTCCATGGCTGGTCTTCCTAACTTCTCTACATGAAATAAAATCCTAGTGCTTTGGGTTTTCTGTAATATACAGCTGAATCTGTGATACACATTCTGGGAGATTGTTCCTAACTACCACCATTTTCTAGAATATACAGTTTGTTTGGGGCACTGGGTGACTCAGTCGGTGAAGCATCTGCCTTCGGCTCAGGTCATGATCTCAGGGGCTTGGGATCGAGACCCACATCAGGCTCTCTGCTCAGCAGAGAGTCTGCTTCTCCCTCTGCCTCTGCCTGAAGCTCTGCCTACTTGTCTTCTCTCTGTGTCAAATAAATAAAATCTTTTAAAAAAAAGAATATGCAGATTGTTCTAAATATAAGCAAAACATTTACAAGATGAAAATTCCTTAGGATGGGAAGCTTTCAGTAAAAGTGACTAGTAATGGGATACAACTTAGTCATCCCTCTGCCCATGGCAAATAACTCCTATTTCTGAATCCTTGAGACAATAGGAGTTAAATTTAGTTAGAAAACAGATGAAATATTGTATAGAAATCTGTTAGTTGAGAATATATTAAAGAATTGAAACACATAGTTTTTTACTATCCCCAAAACATTATTGTATTACCATTCTCATTTGGAGATATACTCCATTTGGTATGGAACATTTTATGCAAGGTGTTAATTCTCCTCAGGATTTATTTATTTTTTTCTCATATGTACCTACACCTTTATTGGAAAAGTCTATATTCTACCCATTTCCTTACAGCAATGACTTTGTCATAAATCATGTGACTGTAAGTCTGCTTCTGGAAGTTATATTTTGTCAGTGACCACTTATCAAGCAGCCAAAACTTGTATATTATCATAGAGATTTGATATTCCAGCTTTAAAATAAGTCTTAAGATACAGTTACTTACATTTTTCCAGTTTTTTTTTCAAGGTTGCCATAGGAAATTATGGCACGTCCCATAAATTTGAAAACAAGCTTGTCCATGTCTACAATACACGTGCCGCAATTCTGACTAGGATCACTTTGAATCTCCAGATTTACTTGGTATTACATACTTTTTGTTAATTTTCTAGAGTGATTTGTAGAAATATGTTTGAGTTTTATAAGTTGACATAGTAACTGCCCTTACTATGGTGAGCATAGCATAATGTATAAAATTGTCAAATCACTACATTTTACACCTGAAACTAATATAACACTGTATTATCAACTGTACTCCAACAACAACAAAAAGAATTGATCAGTAAATTTAATGAGTTGCCATAAGTCGGGTCAAATGAGGACCTTTATTTGCAACTTGAGTGAAAGATGCCCTGTTTCCTTTATCTGTAGAGAACTGAAGTGAGAAATATTTTCTTTTCTTCTGAGATTCTCGCTGCTTATGATAAAAATAAATTTCCTTTGTATGGATAAAAATGATCTCAGTTGGATCTCACAAACATTCTTCAAGCCGGAAACTATTACCTCCATTACTAATGAGAAATAAGTTCAGGAAAGCTAAGTTAGTTGTTGGTGAACAGATAGTGTCAGAAGTGGGTCTTGAACACAGATATTGTGACTCCAAATCCAAGGTTCTTTTCATATAAAGATTGCTTTATTAGGTAACATATATTTATATCCAGACTCAAAAATAGTTATCAGGAGTCTATTGTCACTTTGACCTCTGAACTCCAAGCTCATTGATTTTTATTGGTCATCAGTGTGATCTGGACCATGCTGAGTCTTTTTTTTATTTTATTTTATTTTATTTATTTGACAGAGAGAGATCACAAGCAGCCAGAGACACAGGCAGAGAGAGATAGGAGGAAGCAGTCTCCCTGCTGAGCAGAGAGCCCAATGCAGAGCTCCATCCCAGGACCTTGAGGTCATGACCTGAGCCGAAGGCAGAGGCTTTAACCCACCGAGCCACCCAGGCATCCCAGAACCATGCTGAGTCTTCAGAAGAACAAACCAAAATGTTCAAGTCGTTATGGAGTATGTAACATTAATAGACAACTTCTATTACTACCCAACGGATGAATCTCTCCGTTTCCTTCCTGGACAAAGTTGACAGTTACTTAACAATGACACGAACTAGGCTGTGGGATTCAGTCACACTTAGGGTGACTTAAATCCAATTGCCACACTTAGAGTTACTTATCCATTGCCACGAGTGCCTTGACTTATTGGAACCCACTGGCAAAACCCACGGTATTCTGCTAGAATAAGATATTTTCACCACAGTCAAGCAGAATAATGCTGGTAGGGATGAGAATTGAATATATCAGAATCCCTATTTTTCATGATTGAGGCTAAGGAAAAGTGGAGGGCCAAATCAATTTTCTGACCTGGTAAAATGGCTTAATATCATTTTAGAAATTGAAGACATTATAAATGTAATCCATTTTAAACTTTTTACACTAGCTATAAAGTAGAAAATATAATTCTCTATTGGGAGCTCTTACAAAGGAGTCATTATATTTTCAGTTAAATTAAATTAAATTAAAATTAGCATGTTAGAAAAATACTGATTTTAAAAAGCAGAGGCTACTGGTTAAGATAATCTGATCTTTCTTGAGTCATAAAATCTAATTTGTTTTAATATTTACATGTATGATAATTTTGATGAGGAATAATGCAGGACTGCAGCAAGAAAAAGAGATGATGAGGAGTGTTTACAATGAGTACTATTGCAAGGGTCTTAGTATCTATTTGGAAGTACCTCTTAGCACTTCCTTACAAATTTAGAACCAGGACTGAGGAGACTGGGTTCCAACCTCTGGATTTGAGCTCATCACACAAACTCTTCTGAAAAATATTGGTTCTAACATTTTTATCTGGCATGATTTTTTTTTCTTCTTTTAATTGCAGAGATAGTATTTTTACTCCAATTATACTAAATTCACAGCCATTACACTGACAAGTATATAAATACATGTATTATATATAAATATATTTGTGTATATATTTATATATATGGTAGTCACATATATATTGAATATGAAAAATCTTGACTTCAAAGAATTTTACTATTTAGAAGAGACAGTTTTGCTTAGGAAAAAAAGTATGTGATAAAATTGTCAGTGTCAAATAGTGCTTTTAATCAAAAGTCTGAGTTATCTACACACAGTGATCTTGCTAGAAAACATGATACTCATATCCACACTGCACTGTGCTTATCAGAATCTAGGTTGTGGGAAATGACATGTATGAGGAATTTCTCGAAATACTTGAAATCTACTTTCCTAGATTAGAGGCTGGTCATTTGGAGCACCCATTACCAGACAGTAATCAGATTCAGGTATCTGCTTTAAGCCAGAACCATAGTCCCCTGAAATGCTCTATAAGTTTTGGGTGTATTGAATTGCCCTTCTCTGGGGAGATGCTCCGTGCCTTTCACAGGCCCTCAAAGATTAGAAAAATATAGATGATGTCATTTGGAGTCATAAAATCCCTTTCACTGAATCGTGTTTTGGTCTTGTCATCCATCACAAACCTTAAACGCAGAACTTCACGAAATTATCGCACCCGTGTAACCACTACCTTTATTGTGGGGATTTTGTTTCAGGAAGTTGTGTCCACAATGTGACTACAAAGGAAAATGAGTGCCAGGGACAACTGTGACCCCGTGCTTCCTCTGAGCAACACGTCCCTCTTGTCTCACAGACACCATTTCAACATGTCCTTGTTGGATGCAGGTGGTGGCAGAAACTGTATGGGATAGGGGACCTCATCAGAGATCAAACAGACGAAAGCCGTCTTCTTCCCAGAATATCCATCTTGTGACTCCAAGCATTTGACTTTCCAGGAGGTGACTTTCTGGACCTGCGACATTTTGAAATGGAAAACTGGTGCATTTCTTTCCACACCCTGGCCATTCGGAAGTCCTCAGACCTCTTACAGGCCTGCTCCAACAATCATGTCAGATTTTATAGCACGAATTTCTATGAACTCACTTCCTTTTTTTATTCTATTTCCCTTTGTCCTAATGTCTTTATATGTTTTGAAACCACTTTAAATTTGCTTGAAAATGAAACAATAAAATTTAAAAGTGAGGCAATCTTGGTTAATTATTAATAGATTATTTAAAACAGGGTATATATTCTATTCTTACTTTATTCAAAAGATCTCTAGTTGCATTTCAGGGAATTTGGAATACAACTTATATTTACTTCATTTCTCTTGGAATTTTGAATAACCCAGAAGAAAGCCCCAGGTAAAGCAAAATAGTTCATGAAAAATCTGAGACATTTGAATTTTTTTTTAAGGAGCCCTCCAACAACCCCAGGTGTTTTGCCAACGATAGATTGTATGCAGGACTGGTGACATGATTTCTGACCCCCAGTGCAAGATGAAAATGCAGGGTCCCTTGCTCAAGACAGATTAACAATTTTAAGACAGTGCCAGCAGAACATAAACTAAGGTCAGGCTGTTCTGGACAAGGGGCCCTGTGTGACCTCACAAAGCCTACACCCATGAATCTGACCAGGTCATAGATGTTAAGTCTAATTTTTGGTGAAGTTCAATTTTCCTTTTTTTTTTTTTTTTTTTAAAGAAAAGGTTGTTTGTGGTGCAAGTTACAAGAAGCGAACCTTGATGGAACTATTTCACAACGTGAATGTGAGGACAGAGGTGATAGTGTCAGCTGGCTTAAGTCCCACCATGGGGGTGGGGATCTCCAGGCATGCTGGGACGCTAGGATGCCTCATGCTGAGTGCATGACCATCTGAATGAGCGGGAGGGATGATTGCTCTGCTTATAAAGAGTTATTGGCAGTGACACAAAGAATTCAACTGTGGCGGCTTTCAGCATCAGAAGAACTAGGAAAACACCTACTGTGACACACTGAATGAAATGTCCTTAACTTGAACTTGGGACAGTCATTTTACCTCTTGGTGAAAATTCCCATAATCCTTTTTATTCAAATATCTTTGTGATTCTAAAGAGTGTCATAGGCTGAAATACATTTCCAGAAAGTTAATAAGATCTGAAAAAAAAATTGAACTAAAGTGGTGGGGAAAATCTTCCTGGAACTAATGAGGTATTATAGCAAGGATGTAGAAAATGGGGTTCATATACACACATCAATCACTTTCTTATATAGCAATGAACAAATGAAATTTAAAATAAGAAATGCAATACCATTTACATAGCATTTCAGAAATGAAATATTTAGGTATAAATCTAACAAGAGTTTCTGAGGACTACTACTCTGATGAATGGAATCAAATAACTAAACAAATGGAGAGAGATTCCACATCTGTGGGCAGGAAGACTCAACTTTGTCAAGATGCCAGGTCTTTGACCTGATCTGTAGATTCCACACAATCCCCAATGAAGATCTCAGTAGGTCATTGTGTGGATGTCAACAGACTCACTCTCAAGTTTAGAGGGAGATGCAAAGGACCCAGAGTAGCCAAGACTACTGAAGAGGAAGAACTAATTGCAGGATTGGTGCTTCTCAACATCAAGACAATATGGTTTTGGCAAAAAAAGAAACAGACCAATGGAGCAGTGCAGACCTACAAATAGAGTAAGCTAATCTTTGACCAAGGAGCAAAGGCAACAGAGAAAGGCAGTCTTTTCCACAAATGGTGCTGGAACAACTGGACTCTACATGCAAAAAAATTAATCTAGACCCAGACCTACAACCTTCACAAAAAATGAAGTCAAAACAGATTATTAAACTAAATTTAAAACCTCTGGAAGATGATGTAGGAGAAAAGCTAGATGACTTTGGGTTTGGGGATGACTTTTTTGAGACAATGCCAAGGAGACGATCCATGAGAGAACAGACAAAATTAAAATCTTCTGCTCTGCAAAAGACACTGCCAAGAACATAAGGAGATAAGCCACAGACTGGGAGAAAATTTTTGGAAAAGACATATCTGATAAAATACACAAAGAACTCTTAAAATCCAGCAATAGGAAAATGAGCAACCTGATTTAAAAATGGGCAACAGGTCTGAACAGACACCTCACCAAAGAGGATACTCAGATGGAAAATAAGAATAGGAAAAGCAAGTTAAACTGACATTGAGAGTCACATCCTAAATCATCAAGAAAAAGCAAATTAAAACAACAGTGAGATTCTCCTACACACTTATTAGGATGGTCAATGCCCAGAATGCTGAAAATACTGAATGCTCATGAGGATGTAAGGCAGCAGAAACTCTCAGTCATTGCTGGCGGGAATCCAAATTGGTACAGGCATCTTGTGAGAAAAGTTTGTGGTTTCTTGCAACCTAAACATTCTTTTACTATAAGATCCAGCAATCCTGTTCCTCGGTGTTCACTTAAAGGAGTTGAAAACTTACATTCACACAAAAACCTGCACACACATGTGTACAGCAATTTCATTCATGATTTCCAAAACTGGGAAGTAACCAGGATGTCTTCTGTTAGGTGGATGGATAAACATGGTCCAACCAACACTAAAAAGAAATGAGTACTGATGTCTTCCGTTAGGTGGATGGATAAACATGGTCCACCCAACACTAAAAAGAAATGAGTACTGAAGCCATGAAGAGACACGGAGGAAGGTTAAAATGCATATTACTTAGTGAAAGACGCCAATTTGAAAGGTCTACACGCTGTAGGATTCCAATCTATGACATTCTGGAGAAGGCAAAATTCTGGAGACAGAAAATAATCAGTGGTTGCCAGTGGTTGGAAGAAAGGGGGATGAATGGGAAAGCATAGGGGATTTTTAGGACAGTGAGTGACTGTGTGATACTAGTATGGTGGATACGTGTCATTATACGTTTGCCTAAACATATAGAATGTACAACACCAGAAGTCTACTCTAATGTCAGGTATGGACTTTGGTTGATGGTCATATGTTAATGTAGGTTCATCACTGTAACAAATATTCCACACAGGCACAGGATATTGGTAATGGGGAGGCTATGCGTGTATTGGAAAAGGGGGAATTTAGAAACTCTCTGTACTTTCCATTCAATTTTGTTATGAACCTAAAAGTCCTCTAAAAATAAAGTGTACTTTAAAATGTAAAAATGCAGTATGAATTCAGTGGCCATTATCCCTAAGAACTTGATGTCACTGAAATATTTGAATTTTATTATGAATCTGAAACACGAAGGCAAAGAAGCAGACAACGCCTCATGCAAAGAATCTAGATTCCGGTAAAGCATTCCGGATTGAGGTGTTTTTTTTTAGGACTACATTCTCCTGTCTCGTTGTCCCTAATTCTAGATGCTAAGTCACCAGATAAATCTGTTTCCCTTTTCTTCTGTCTTAACTAAAACATTAATGCTGGACCTAAACGGCATTTTCTCAATTTTACAATTTGCCCTCCTTCTGGGAATAGGTAAAGGGCACACACTTTCCCAGGAGACTGGATGTCATGCCTGGAATGGTTACCCTCACATGGAGGACTTTTGAACCTCGAGTAAATAATAATTGTAATCAAGCTCTCCACGGATAATCGTCCAAAGGCTGAACCAAGAACCCGAGAGGCATGGCTTTCAGTACAATTTATGCCCCTGATTTTTCAATTTGAAAGAGCTTGTCAGATTTCTTGACATTCAGAGAAAATGCTTTTCTTTTTCTACTGTGGATAAATGTTCATTATCCTTAATTGGCATTAAGTGTGAGCGTCTTGCTCGTGATGGCCCATCAGTCTGCGGCTCCTAGTTCAGCCTCATTAGGTTTCCTGTTTACACTCACTATAAGGGAACAGGTTAGAAATATTATAGGCAGGGGCTAAAAGCATTCAAAAAATATTTGCATTGTGTCAAATTGCCAGTCTTTGCACAAGCTAACAATTTATTTTCTCCTCATAACCGTGAATGCTACAAATTTTGTGGCTTACACTGCAATTTCATTTAAAAGGCATTATAGCCTATAATCTGAGTTCATTTGGTGCTAGTCTGGTAAATGGCCATTCTCATATCAAAAATTTCAATCTAAGTGCTGATCGGCGGGTTAATATTATAGAAAGTGCGCCCTGGGGGAATATAAAGAGATGGTGGGATTTTAGGGCCTGGTGAAATAGTTCTCTACTCCGAAATGGCAACAGTTCCATCAACAAAACGGCATGGGACAAATATGCCTCTTTCTGGTGTTTCAGTTTGAGTGATCCTTGGCCAAAATCTTATGATTTTTCATCATGTGGTTTTGTTTCAGATGTTAATTTTAAAAGGTCTATTCATTTTCTAGAAGCATAAATTGATATATAGACATCCCACCCTGCAAATAAAATAAAAATAGATGGAAATATTTTTGTAAATATTTAGAAATCCCATGATAGCTTCTCTGGCACCCACGGCGGGCTCTCACGGTGTGGTCTTCTATGTACCCAACCCCCCCCTTTTTATGCATAAGAAGCGGTCCTTTAATATCACTTTGGTATCAAATGCTTTAGTTTTACTCCTCGTGAGTAGTGTTTTCATTCTGGGTCCTCTTTCAAATGTTTTGAGGGAGACAACGCTGACTTGCTCCCCCGTGGGCCACCACAGTCCCACGCCCAGCACACCAAATCCCACCAAATTGCTTGTGGGAGCCCCACGACAGCAGCGGGACAGGCGCTGTTACCTTCCCTGTGTGGCCAGATGCCCCGGGGCTCGGAAGACTAAGTGATTTGCTAAGGGCTCCGGGGGAGGCGGTGATGAACTGTGGCTCCGGTCCCGGGCTTCGTAGGATGCACGTGCCCTGCGGCCGTCATGGGCATGTCTCTGCTGCGACCTTCCTGCACAGAGGGGGAGGGACGATCCTGATTTGGAACGAAATGAAGTCGTCGCTCGGAGCGTGCGGTGGCTGTGCAAGGTTGGCACGGGCTGGCCCAGACGAAGCTCTGGGACGTGTCGTGGAGTCAGCCCGTGGTCTCTGCGGCATCCCTGCCTCACTTCCTTTTGCAGCAAAGTGGGGCTCGGATGGCCTCCCGAGGCGCCTTCCAAACTGCTGCATCTGGAGGCTGTGAACACCAGGCCGCGGCCGACGTGGAGGATGGAGAACAGAGAAAGTCATACGGGAATAAGGAAACGTGAAAGTAGCCAGTTCTCCACAACAAGCTCCTGACGGCGCTGGGCTACCCAGCCCTGGAGAGTCGTCCAAACATTGTTTTTGGCAACTCTTTTTGAAATACTTGATTTTCAGTATCTCTGCTTAATTAGCTACAAGACCTTCAAGGTCAATACTTCCAGTGCTACCCAGATTTGGGATGACTCGTCTTTTAAGAACCATTTATTTATTTTAGAGAGTGAGGGAGCAAGCGAGCAGGGCAGGGGAAGGAGGAGCCGAGGGAGAGAATCTCAAGGAGGCTCCACCCTCGGCGGGGCTCCAGGTCCCGGCCCTGAGATCGCGACCTGAGTGCACAGTAAGAGCCGGACGCTTCACCCACGGAGCCACCCAGGCGCCCCCAGAGTGCCTCTTTGATTACGATTTCATCCCATTCACTTGAAAAACTGTTTTCCAAAATGCGTGAGCCCCACCAAAAGCCAGGACGTGTACATGGCCCAGCTCGACCCACTTCGCGGAAGAGCCATGTTCCAGGACATCCTGATAAACTGTGTGATGCTGTTACGAACTGCCCCATGGGAGCCCATGGTCCTCCGGTGTCCCAGCGGGGCTGAGCCAGGTGTTGCGATGTTGGGAGTGGTCAGGCCGTGGTCAGCCAGGCCGTGGTCAGCTGCCGGGCACGACACAAAGCCCCCCAACAGGCGGGCTCCCTGTCAGAGGCCCTGTCAGCCTGCTTCCCGGCTCAGGGACGCGTCCTCTGGTTGTGTCCCCACATGGTGGGAGGGGCGAGAGGCCTCTCTGGGGTCTCTTCTATTTTAATTTAATTGTATTGTATTTTCCTGAGGTCTCTTTCATGAGGACACTCATCCCATCATGGGGGTCCCAGATCCTACTGTTATCACCTTGACATTTTGGTTTCAACGTAGAAATTTTGAGAGGAAGCATTCAGACCACGCACACCCTGAAGGTACCTCAGGAAGTAAAGGCCAATGGGAATCCACCATTCCCCTGGACAAGTCTTTTTCAAATTTGAAAAATATATAATACCTTATAATTTTGAAAAATGACTCTTTTGAGGGGTGCCTGGGTGGCTCAGGTCATGGTCTCAGGGTCCTGGGATCAAGTCCCGCATCGGGCTCCCTGCTCAGCGGGGAGCCTGCTTCCCCCTCTCTCTCTGCCTGCCTCTCTGCCTACTTGTGATCTCTGTCTGTCAAGTAAATAAATTAAAAAATCGAAATCCTTTTAAAAAATGACTCTTTTGATGTTAAATCCGTTTTATGATGATCTTTCTCAATCAGTCATAAAATGACTTAGATATAGATAAATTTCTTGGAGCTGTTATTCAACTACTAAGAAAAAGAAGTACATTAGAAATTGAATTTACAAGGCTTTGCTCTCCCTCTTCCCTTTGGTTCATCTACTGAAGGATTCTGACCTCAGCCTTAAGGCAGGACAGACAAGGAAGGGCCGTGCAGGGGATGGGGGAGGAGGGCTGCTGGATGCACAGTTGGGGTTCCTGGAGGCATCTGTGGCAAGCCAGAGGGGGGAGCGCAGGGCCCCGGGCAGTCAACACAGGGAGACACAACCGGGCTGGGAGCAGCGAGTGTGCTCCCCCGTGGTGAGCAGGCTGTGTGGACAGTGGCCCTTGCACACGGATCGGCTTCCCAGGGCGCCTGCTACACGTTACCACCAAGGGCTCATGCCACCAGAGGCCATCCCTGAGAGCTCAGAGGCCACAGGTCTGAAGTCAGTTTCTCAGGGCTGGAGTCCTGGGCTGGGTGGGCAGCGCTCCCTCCCAAGGCTCCAGGGCACATCTGTTTGACCCCTTTCCCCATCATCCCTTGCCTCTGGGACCCTTCCTCCATCTCCAGCTCTGCCAGCAGCATCTTGGACCACCATACCGCCGTCTCCTTCGGCCGGAGTCTCCTGTGATGACGGGGAGGACCCGCCAGCACCACCCAACCAATCTCTCCCCATCAAGCTCTGCAGTCACCTCTGCAAAGTCCCTGTCACCTCCGCAAAGTCCCTGCTGCCGTGTGAGGGAGCATCCCCAGGACCTGAGAGCAGGCGCAGGGCAGGGGGGGGGTCGTCCTGATGCAGCCCTACCAGTGAATAGCCTGGCGCCCCTGAGAAAGCCTCAGTGTATCTTAGCTTTCGATCGCATTTCCCAGTCACGCCACTGACAACTGTTAAGATAGGAGCCTGTGCTTTTAAATCAGTATCTGGTTGAAGGTCTGTCTTTCCTAAGAGCCACAAGGAAGTGCCGTCATCACGTAGCCACAGCCTGTATCCCCTGGCCCCGTGCTTCCGGGGGTGAAGGGGGCTGCCGTGTAGCGCGATCCTTCAGCCAGGGGATGGGGGCGGGGGGTATCCTGCATCTTGCTCCTTGAAGGGAGATAAGATAGAATAAAACAAAACCTCCACTTCGGGACAACGAGTGCTGTCAGTGGTCAGTGCCTCGTGAGCACGAAGACACACTTGCTTTAGGATTTCCATCCTTAGGACCCTAAATTTCTTGGGATGCATTTCTTTAGGCTCTGATGCATCTACTCCCAGACACCCTGGGGCACCGGTAGCTAAGCGGAGGGCTGAAAAACTGGCAGTGGCCTGGGGGGCTGAGGGAAACAGAGAGGTGGGGACTCCATTTAAGGATAGCTCCATGGGGACCTTGGAGAATGCGGGATCCTCTCCTCGGGGCTCTGCTAAGCACAGTCTGGGTTGGGGGAGCAACACTTGACTTCTGGTAATGCACTGAACCTCCACGCCTCCTCAGATGGTATGAGCGGTATGAGCGCGGAATCTGGGCTTCAAACAACATATGACTTACAGCCCTTTGCAGTTTGCACAGCTCTTCCAGACACGCACTCTTACCCGATCTCCGCGGCGTCGCCGGGGCGCAGCTGAACCACGGGCTGTGGGAAAGCTGAGACTTCAGCAATGCTTTCGTCTCCAGATGTCGAGACTCTAAAACATGCTGGAGAAGCAGAAGCTACACGAACTCACGACCTGCCAAAAACCCCACATCCTGAACCAGCCTGGCAGAGACGCAGTCATCCCAAGAAGAAAGTGCACCCTCCCTTGCAGAGCTCTCAGCCAAGCATAATCTGATTAACAGGATTAGCATATCAAAAGAAGGAACAGTCAGTAAGAATTAACAGATAGGAACTGGGTCCCTTCAAGCCTTCAGGTTCCTCCTGTCAGGGAACCTGGGACAGGATGGCTCTGTGTGGCACATTCTCACTGGGGAGGGGAAGCGGGCAGCCCCACAAAACCTCTCGCTGTGGAAACCAGACCACACGGGTAGCTCCCCATGCGGGGATGCTTGTGAAGAAATCATCCAGGAGTGTGACTTCCCATAGAGCTTTCCTCCAAGGGTGGGATATGCGTGCGGACTTGCCACCAGGAACATCTCTGCATTGTGCCCCGCTAAGTAGCAAAGCGCCCTGTGTCTTTGAACAAGCCCATGGTCTCTGACAGGTGTTGCTCCCGCTGTTCCACACCACCTCGGGGTCGGATGGGTGCCCCCTTCTTACTGTGACTCTTCACGTTAGTCTTTATAACGCTTACTTGTGTGCTTGCAAAATTTCCCCCTGTGTTGCCCGAACTGACTCAACCAATACCCTTCGAAGTGGACATGACACCTCACCCGGTTTAGGGCTTTTACGAATCAGTATGTGCTTCTGTGATGTGATTTCTGTGGATACGCCCCCGCGGAGGGGTTACGGCCTCCAGCGAACCGTACTTCGTGGCTGTCCCACTATCAGATGTTCGTGGATGGAGGGCCGCGCTGTGTTGTGCCACCAGTGCCCCCTAACCCTGCCCCTTCCGCTTTATAACTTAGTACTAATTTACAAACTGCAAACCTTTGCCACAGGTTTGCTTCTATTTTAGTTTTTTTTCTGTTAATATAGGTGATTCCGTTTTCTGTTTCATCTTGTGTGGATTTTCTGTAGCTTCTTAAAATGATTCATTTCACTAGATGGTCAATTGCTTCCGATGAGCGGGGCGTGAAGCAGGCAAAGCCATCGCCACATGATCCACGACTCAGCCGAGGTGACCAGGTCGTCCACAGACTTCCTGGAAGCCTCGATGTCCTTTTCTGATCACGAATTGAAGTATTTGGAGGGTCTCTAGGTAAATCTCTCACACTATTATTTAATATTCTGCAGTGTTCTTGCGAAAATGATCCTAATTCAACATACACTGAGACAAATGACCAAAAATACCATAATATGCCATAAAGCGATACCGATGACCTTCCATACCCTTTCATTAATATTTCATCAAGTTAATTTATTTTGTGTCTACTGACCAGGATGTGGAACTATAGACTTATATAGATAATCCAGTATCTTCTTATACATTGGGGAAAAAATTCTTTTTTCTTTTTTCTTTTTTTTTTTTTTGGCTGCTTTTTTCACAACTTAAATTTAAGTCAATAACTTACCCACTTACTTGAGTCCACTCAGGCACTTGGGAATGTCAAAGACGTGTAGTGGATGCGACCGGACTGTCATGCCTTTCAGAGAATCACACATGGGCTCAGCCCTTCCCCCGCTGCGTCCTTCCTGACGAGGCCTCCTGGCCTCCTCCATCATTAGCCACCCACCCCCGGACTCCGCCTCCCCTCCGTGCGGGTTTTCCTGCTCACACGGCGAAAAGTCTTTCTCAAACACAGACAGATTGTGTCGACCGTCTCTCCTGCCCGAGGACCTGTCCCTCTGCTACGGAAGGGACGTACACTGACTTGGCACCGTTTGTCCTCACACAGCACGGCTGACTGTTCTCCTCCAGGTCGTTGTCTTGCCGGCAACTGCAAACTGATTCCTTGACAGTTTGTTCCAGTTCCTTCCCAACTACGGAAAATTTAAGCTGAGCAGTTAGTGATCATGAAGATAAAACTTCTTTTCATTTCAGAAATGAGCCGTGTCATCCGTCCTCCCTGTGACTTCAGGGACTCTCTGTGACTGCCCTAGGTTATCGCAAACACCGGCTGTTTACCTGCGCGCATGCCGTCAGGGCCCCCCCCCCCCCGCCCCTGCACCTGTAGACTCTCTCGTCCCCTTTCTGTGCGGGCTGAATGGCTATACTGCAATCCAGACACGCCTCCCCATTTGCCATATCCTCTTGTCTTTGTCAAATGTATTGATGTTCCCATATAGAGACGAATCATTCATCTGATATAAAAAACGAGGAGTCGTTTACAGGAATTAAAAGCTCTTACAGCTGAAATTCTTTCATGCACTTGGATAGAATATTCACCTTGGAATATTACAGAATTTTCCAGGGCCCACAACTTTCCAGACGACTGTTCAGTTGGTTACCCATGTTGAGATTCAGATCACCAAATAATTATTCACAGATATAAGAGACTTGCAGTGTTTCTAGCATCTGTGATGAGGAGTGATGATACGACTTCGGTTGTGTGATAAAGCATTCCGGAGTCAGTAAATGGGTTTCACAATATTGAGCCAAATATTCCTGATAAGAAGGCTCCTCTTGGGTTTTTGATTAGGGACAGAGGGGAACCCATTATTATTTATTTTCTAGTCTGTTAGCACCAGGAATGATTTGCTCAATGGCATATTTGTGTTCTGAACCAAGGGAAGTGAACCACAAAAGCCCATGACACTCACTAAGCCCCCGGGGAAGGCTGGGACCACTGACCCCTCCAAGGCCAATGCTAGCACGAGCTATTCATGTGGTTCCCAAAGCAGCACAGCCCTGGGGACCAAGTGACCTTCCAAACCTATGCCCTTGCTGGAGTGGGATGTGGAGAAGAGCTTAGCAAGTAGAAGCCTGCCTTATTCAATTTGGGGGCTTCTGTCAGCTCTAAATCCGGTCTCAGAGGTCACTGAGGCCTGCCTCAGCCAGGAGCAGGTGCTTCTACTTCTAAGAAAGCCGAATCCCAAGGCAGGGATGGGCAGAGCTGTTGGCACAGTAAACTGGGAGAAACCTTAAAGAGGTACAATCGAATCAGCCAGCAGACACCATGTAGTAGCACTCCTTTCAGTTGATTCAGTAGAAACGTATTACAAAAATAAAACCAAAGCTCTCTTCTTGTCGACTACGAAAAAGCCGACTGATCCGTGTTTCTCCCCCTGTGTGGCATTTCTTCCAGCTTTGTCCGATCATCCCTTTGATTGCATCCCACTTCAATAGACGGGAATGGTGGTGAAGACTCAGCCTTCCATCCTGACAGCAGCAAAACTCCAACTAACCAACCAACTAATCAACCCACGAACTGCACACAGGCAAACACACAGACCCACTAAGACACGAGGAATGGAAGATACGAGCTGACAGACGTGTGGTCAGAGAAGCTTCTGTGGAGGAGGTACGGTCTCAGACTAACAGTGACATTCATGTCGCATGGGCTGCTCAGGCATGTAAGTACAAGGGAAGAGGCGAGGGGACCGGTTTCCTTGTTCGCTGGGCTCCTCCGAATTCCCACAAACATCATGGGAAGAACTCCTGTTCCCCATCTTTGGGGCATCTGCATTCAATATTGTCAGGCATGTTGTGTTTTGTTTCTCCTCTGTCCAGGTATACAGTAGTATCACAATGTGGCTTTATTTGCAGTCCCTAAAGACCGACAAAGAGAAGCATGTTTTCCAGTGTTTATCTGCCACTGGATTCTTTTCCTTGCTCCAATGTCTGAGTTGTCTGTCCAGTTTTACTGGGTCACCCATGATGGTTGTAGACTGAGAGATCTTCGTGTGCTTTCTACCTAAGTCCTACCTCACATGTGCGTTCTGCCAACACTCTCTCCCAGTCTGCAGCTTTGCATATGGCTGTGTATTTTCATATGCTTCAAGGTACCTTGGAAAAGCAAAAGTTCTTAATTTTGATAATATCTTGTGTCATGGTTAGAATACAGCCTGATCTATGGGAAACACTAAGTAACTATCTGTTGAGTGGTTATATAACCCGCCATTTCAAGTCAGCTCTCAGCAGGCATTTCCTCCATTAACATGTTAATTTTTTTTCAGATATGGGTTATGGGTTTTGTGTTATGTCACAGAAATCTTTGCCAAATCCAAGGTCACAAAAATTTTGTAATTTTTTTCAGTTTTAAAGGTTTTTTAGTATTTTGTTATTGTTTTAATATTGTAGAAGGTAGGGCGCCTGGGTGGCTCAGTGGGTTAAGCCTCTGCCTTCGGCTCAGGTCATGATCTCAGGGTCCTGGGATCGAGTCCCACGTCGGGCTCTCTGCTCAGCAGGGAGCCTGCTTCCCCCTCTCTCTGCCTGCTTCTCTGCCTACTTGTGATCTCTCTCTGTCAAAAAAAAAAAAAAAATATTGTAGAAGGTATGTGTTAAATTTCACTTTTTTTGCAGATGGTTATTCAGTTTTTCCACACCATTTATTGAAAAGAACAAATTTCTTGATTAAATTGCCTATGCGTTTTTATTGTAAATGGATTAAATACATATACAAACACAAGAAGATAGCCAATTTTAAAAAAACTGATCTTTTTTTTTTTTTTTTTTCTAAAGATTTTATTTATTTATTTGACAGACGGAGATCACATGTAGGCAGAGAGGCAGGCAGAGAGAGAGAGAGAGAGAGAGAGAGAGGAGGAAGCAGGCTCTCCACTGAGCAGAGAGCCCGATGCGGGGCTCGATCCCAGGACCCTGAGATCATGACCTGAGCCGAAGGCAGAGGCTTTAACCCACTGAGCCACCCAGGTGCCCCAAAAAAACTGATCTTTGTGTCTCTGCTTTTGTCACTATCACACTACCGCATTCTCTTGATGGCTGTGCCTTAAATAGTTAACTCTGAAATAAAGTACTAATGATCTATACATTTGTTCCTGCTTTTCAAAATTCTTAAGACTCTCTTATTCCTTTGATTTTCTTACACATGCATGTTATAATCAGTCTTTCAGCTTCTATTCAACGATCCTGCTGGACTTTTGATTGGTATTACTTTGAACCAATAAATCAGTCTAGGGACCATTAATATTTTAACAATATTGAGTCTCACAATCCATAAACATGACCTCTTTCCATGTACCCAGTTAATTCTCAACATAGGGGTGATGTGCGTACTCTGCAGGATTTTCTCCAAGCTTCAGGGGTTTAGATACTATTGTAAATGGTACTGTATTTTAATTTAAACTTTTTAAAACTTTCTCATTGCTTGTATACTGGTTTCTATGTATTGGCCTTGAATCCTGTATCTTCATAAAATTATTTATAGCTTTTCTAAGAGTTTATAGATTCTTTGGTAGATACTATGTAGTCAATTATGTTGTTTGAAAATAGAAACGGTCTTGTTACTTTTTCACCAGACTATTTAAATTTCATATCTTTTTCTTGCCTTATTTCACTACCTAAAACTTAAGTCACAAAACTGAGTAAGGTGATGGAACAGACACACTAGACTTGCCTGTGGTGAGTGTGTGTTTTCAGGTTTACCTAACACAAAATACTTTTTAACTTGCTTAGTGTCTTTTTCTCTGACCCATGAGCTATTTAGAATTATATTTTTAAATTTCCAAATATCTGTGGGCTTTTCAGGTACATGGTATTTTATTTCTTCATTTTTCTTGTCAGGGAAAATACTTCGTATGATATCAGTTATTTAAAAGTTATGGTGGCTTGTTCTGGGGCTCACAATATGGCCTAATTTGGTGAATGTCCTGCGTGTCCATAAAAATAATGTGCGTTCTACTGTTTGGGGGCTGAGTGTTGCACAGACATTAAGTAAGTCATGGTGACGGATGTTTTTGTTCAGATATTCTTAGTCCTTGCTGGTTTTTCATCTGCTATTACTTTAATTCCTAAGAGAGGAGTGTCGAAGTGTTCAGGTAAAGTGGGAGCTTGGTCTGGTTCTCCCTTCCATTGTGATAATTATCTCTTTCTTTTTTAAAAACAATTTGGGGATAATCATTTGTTTTGTTCCTTATTAAATAGGAATAGCTGTACTGATGGAGAATCTGGTTTATACTCAAAATTCCTTTTATAAAACCCTAGGAGTCAGAAGACTTCTGAAGCTCAGAATTTGGGGTGTTTTAGAATGATGATAGGGTGCTTGAAAGAGATATCATGTAAGGCTTGGAATCAAACACATTAACATCTCTGGAGGGAAATATGCGGATACTGGCACTCAGTGGGTACAGAAAGACCTTCATAAACAGCCTCATTTAGTTCAGTCCGTGAGTGTTCCCAATGAATTGAGACAAAACTTACAGTTGTCGAAGATGTTGGACTTGGGAATAAGAGATAAGGGACTGTGGGACTGCTGCAGCATATATTCATAGATATTAATACTATAAATTATAATTAGGTTGCTAGCTGAGCTTACTAAAAGCACATAAAAAAACACAAAGGAAATATTAATAATAAAATGACTGTATCAAAGTAGCTGATGGGAAACACTCATGAGCCTTTCACACCATGTGCTTATACCCATTCTCTGTATATCTATAGATACATAGATATATAGAGATATTTATATCTTCACACTCATCATACCTGTATGTAAATCCAAACATACTCATGCCTCTTGTTTTAAAGTGAGAGCTGAGTGTCCAATAATGAGGCTATTAAGTCTGGTCAATATTAAGTTCTCGTCAATAATTAAATAACCAGAATTATACTTTAAGCTATTAGATCTCTTAGGGCAAAACTTATTTTTGTAATTGAATTACTCTTATGAAAACAATGAAAAATCTTTTATTTTTTAATAGTTTGTCAGTTTATTATGGGGAAATAACATTTTATTTAACCGCATCTAATTGAAATCCACTTTCTAAAAGAAGACTCCTCCGCAGTCTATAGAAATAAGAATCAGGTGATAAGCATGCCTGGTCCTCTGTAGATAATTTGATGTTAACGACATCCCCTTACCCCTCCCTTACTGTCAGTACCAACTCTGGCCGTTGCTCGGCCTGGTCCACTGGCCTTGAAATTTGCTTTATAAACGCAACTTCTGTTTCTCGCCATGTTCTGTGACACTCGGAGATTTGAAAGGAGAGTAGAAGCAAACTGATCTCATGTATCCTCAATTAAGCATGTACAGATTCTCGGCTCGAATGAAAGTATATTGCCAAATAAAGCTCATGTTACATTTTAGCCTAAAAAGCAATATTTCCCCAAATCTGTTTAATCTTCAATTAATCATTCAGAGAGCCTGACAGACTGAAGGTTTAATCCGCTCATACTCTTATTACCTACAAAATGCCAGGTTCACATGATCTTATTGATGACATCTCACAGGTTAATTAATTTAAAAGTTCTTACAAATTAAAGAAAAGTTTCCATGATCTTTGCTCATGTGGAAACTAAACCAAATACTCAGAAGTTCACAAAAAATTCTTGTTGCTACACACACGCGCGCGCGCGCACACACACGCACACACGCTCACACACACGCACACACGCGCGCACACAAATGCACACACACACATGCACACACACACACCATGAGTATGGAGTCCTTCATGTTTTCTTTGAAAACGAAATATCTACATTCTTCTGAATAACGATACAGATGATTTGGAAAACAATTTAAATAAATAGCTTTTCAAGAACAAGAATCTCTGATGATTTAAAGCTTTTGAAATCCCAAGAAATTACTAAACACTCTCATTGCACTTAAAGCATATTCATCTTTTCTCAAAACTGTGGACTGTCAACTTCGGCTCCATATTAATCAAGTTAACATAAAATTGAAGTATCAAAGATGGCTTACAGGAAAATAGATTTGATATAATTATTTGAAAAGTAATTTATGTTATTTCTTCTCAAAGTGTCCTACGTCTCTGTGAATTATTTCCTTATCATTTCATTGTGACAACAGCATTGTCTCAGTGTTTGCTTATATCCATCTCTACAAGGGTGATGACATGCAGAACATCCTTCTTTGCCGAACGGATGAAAGGAAGCTCGGCAACATGGGGGAGAAACAAGGTATACGTGCCGATCCATGTAAACAGCCTATTTCAGGTGCTGGATCCCCATTCGGATTGTCTCTTCACTTCCTCACGTGTTGGCATCACACCACGCATTTTTGCTACACAAAGCTAGCGAATCTTCCAAGTTTTCCTTTCCCCCTATCGTCTCCATGTGTGGGCTTGAAAATGTCCGAGAAAACCATCCCTGACAGCCTTGATTTCATGCAAGGATGACATCCTAGGCTAGGAGGCAGATTTCTCTTCCTCTGAAGCCAAGAAATCCAAGAATGGCTCAAGGAATGCTATCCAGATCCCCAAGGGCAGAGAGGCACCTGCTAGATGGGTTGTAGTCCATGTGCATTTAATTTCTAGGCCAGAAATCTGCCTTGAGCTTCTAAAAAGTATAGCAATCCTTTCATGGATTCTTCAAATTCATGATTTTTTAAAACTAAAAATAGCAGGGCACCTGGATGGCCCAGTAGGTTAAGCAGCTGACTCTTGGTTTCGGCTCAGGTCTTGATCTCAGGGTCTTGAGATCAAGACCCACGTCAGGCTCTGTACTCAGTGTGGAGTCTCCTGGAGATTCTCTCTTCCTTTCCTCTGCCTGTCCTCCAACTATGTGCTCTCTCTCTCTCTCTAAAATAAATAAATGAAATTATAAAGAAAAAGCTAAAAATAACATCTCTTGCTGACACCTAGGATTATAGAGATTAAGTGACATAATATCACAGAACAGTTAGCAGTGAACCTCACACAGGTAAACAGAAGCTGATACTGGGGCACCTGGGGGGCTCAGTCATTAAGTGTCTGCCTTCAGCTCAGGTCATGTTCCAGGGTCCTGAGACTGAGCCCCGCATCGGGCTCTCTGCTCGGCGGGAAACCTGCTTCTCGCTCTCCCACTCCCCCTGCTTGTGTTCCCTCTCTTGCTGCGTATCTCTCTGTCAAATAAGTAAATAAATAAAATCTTTTTAAAAAACAGAAGCTGATACTAGTAAAAATGGTAAGTAGTAGGAGTGGTCCTGCAGTAAATAATAATAATCATTAATAACAATGGAGTCTGAATGACAGTTAAAAACAGATATGTGCCAGGGGCGGGGGTTAGCCGTGGACACCTGTGCACCCCAATCAGTGTCGCAACCCTGCTGTTCACCAGCTTCCAAACTGCCACTCCTTGAGCCCTGTGTTTCCTTATTCAGGATTCAGTGGGTTTCTGTGAGTCTGTCTTTTTTTCAGAGTTCTAAAAAAGTTATTTGACAGTTTCTGCTTGTTTTCTGAAATTTCTGTGGAGAGATGTGTGTTTGGAGCCGCCAGCACTGCCATGCTGCTGGCATCTACCTAAATTTATTCTGAATGCAGAGTTTACAAAGGGACAATTCTCCCGCACCCCAGGACCTGCTGCCCATTCCAGCTGTGTACTGTACGTCCGAGGGGACACCTGCGTGTGCTCCTGGTGGAGGTGACATGATGCCCATGGGGGTCACCGGAGCCTTCTCAGACTGCTTTTGTGATATTTGTCACACTGCGTCATAATTACAGATTCAAAGTTCCGGGAGTGCTGTCTGTGTGAATGCCTCTTCGGCTCTAGTCCCCAGGCTTATTCATACTTCTGTATCTACGTCAGATCCAGAGCATCTACTCATGAAATATATTTGAGGAAATCAACACAGGAAAATATGCTATATGTTTTTAAATCTTATAAATATTCTGATCACAGTTATTTTTGCCTTTCTAAAAATTCCTATGTTACCCATAATGATGTAATTTAGTGAGTTGTCCATCATTAAGATAAGCATAGGAAAACCACTGTTTTAAGAAACAAATACAAGTTTTAAAAGATTAAGAAATAACTTTTTACACACATGCAAACAAAACATACAAACAAAACATGAGAAATGCATTGTTAAAATATATATGAAAACTATAACCACAATACTAATAGGATTATAAATTACCTAAGGAATATGCTTCCTGATTTAAAGAAACTACCTATATGAAGAAAATTGTGCATCCTCACTGACAAGGAATAAACGGAAAAATGTTATGTCTTTCCTGAGAGTATAACACAAAATTTAAAAACAAAAATGTTTCTACACTTAATACATTAATCCTGATAAAATCTAAGAATAGCCTTCAATTAAAATGTAATTTTTAAAAAGAATTTATTTTTGGGAAACCATTTCTTTTGTTAACATATAATGAATTATTTGTTTCAGGGGTACAGGTTTATGAACTGAGATATAACTTGACTTTGAATATGGTAATATTCAAAATCATTTTTAAGAATTAAAATTTTCACCACTAAGTAAATGTGTGCCTTCAGGGTTCTACCCATAAAGCAATCCCTTTTAACATTTTTTTTTATTATTTTTTAAGTCATGACACCTTTCCTTCTGGAAATACTCCTGGATGTGGCAGTTGTACATCGTCTGCTGGACTATCAAAGGAATGAATTCAATTCCCTTTCCCACAAATTTTCATCATTTTCGCATTGCTTTAGCATTCCTTTTGACGCTCTGTGTGATCCTGGGGATACCTGTTACCAGTTTTACATGATGCTGACCACACCTCTTGGCTCCCTACTGCGTGCTACAGGAGCACTGTCACCACCGGCTTCCTTCTGCCCTCCGTGACAGGAGCCGCCTGCTGTAACGTTATCACGAGATACTATGTTACTGTTCTAACAGCAGGAGCCCACGGGCACCACGGTCCGTAGTGCGCAGGGTTCTGCAGGAGTGGGCTGGTGGGGACGACGGTGGATGCTCGTTCCGAGGACACAGGGAGCGTCTGATGACCAACGGTCAAGATCCCACAACACACGCCTGCGGGACCCTGCGGAGCGGGAGGTCGTGTCTGACCCTGCTGGGACCACCAGCAGGTGGTGTGGCTGCTGGGGGGACCATGTGTGTGTGTGTGGGGGGGGCGTCCTCCCAACAGGAAAAGCACCCAGTGATCCCACTTGTGGGAGTTTGCACAGAGGAGCTGAAATCCGGATCTTAACCAGACACTGACCCCTCGGGGCTCCCCGCAGCACTCTTCACAGCAGCCAACACGGGGAGCCAGCTGAGTGCCCATGGGTAGATGGACAGACGGAACCATGCAGAGAAAGAAAATGT
>NW_019154145.1:2015118-2042303 GCF_002288905.1 Enhydra lutris kenyoni | reverse complement strand
CACACACACACACACACACACACACACACACACACACACACACACACACGTAGAGTGTTACTGGAATATTACTCAGCTGTTAAAAACAAAAAGGAACCAAATCCTGCCATGCGCAGTAACATGAATGGACGTAGAGGGCATCGTACTCAGAGAGTGAGGCCGACAGCAGAGAAGCGCGCTTGGCCTCACCCATGCAGGGGATCTAAACACGTCCCACTCACACAACCGAAGAGGAGTATGGTGGGGCCAGGGGCTGGGGGAGGCGAGGTGGGGAAGTGGTCCCAGGTGCAGTTTCAGGTGGAAGATGGAGAAGCTCTGGGGACGCAGCGAGAGGGTGGGGCCTGGAGTGAGCCTCTGTGCGGTGCACGGGGATGTGCTGAGATGGTGGGTCCCAAGTGCTCTCACCACATGCGCACACACCTGCAGGAGCTGTGGAAGGTGATGGATGGGTCATTTAACCTGATCGTGGTGATCATTTCCCAGGGCGTGTGGATATCCAAACGGCACATTACACACCTCACATAGGTATATTTAAATATTTTATTTACTTATTTGAAAGAGAGAAAGAGAGCACGAGCGAGAATGAGTGGCAGAGAGAAAGGGAGAAGCAGACTCCCCGCCGAGCAGGGAGCCCAATGCGGGACTGGATCCCAGCACTCCGGGATCATGTCCTGAGCCGAAGGCAGAGGCTTAGCCCACTGAGCCACCCAGGTGCCTTGACTAGTATTATTACTATTATTTTTGTCAAGTAGGCCTCAACAAACCTGTTTTTGTTTTGTTTTTTAAAGAGATAACTAAGGGTGAGTCGAGAAAAGTAGAGTGTGGGAACAGAGGAAAACGTGAGCAAATGTCCTGAGGTAGAATGGGGTGTGAGTGTTTGACTAACTGATGGAATGACGTGTGGCCCCCAGACAGTGAAGGGGCAGTGGGAGGTGAAGGTGACAGTGAGATCCTGGAATGAAGCCGCTGAGTCATGGGAAGAGTTGGATGCTTCCTGAGAAGCCCTGAGGGGACACGGGAGAGAAGAGCCATGGGTGGCAGGGAAATAGCTGGCTCCCCCACGGCATGCTGGCAAGAGTGGGAACAGGGACCCCACTGAGCAGGCGACCACAAGTGATGGCAGTGCAGACTTATTTAGAAGGAAAACTGTTTTCGCATCGTCAAGACTCAAGATCAACTCCTGGAGTGGTGGACTGTGGCGACTACACTGACCCAGGAGGGGGATGCTGTTTGTCTGCAGCTGCTCGGGGAAGTCGGACTGTTTCCTCCATGGACTCCACGCCACTAAAGGGGAAGTGCCCACAAATTGTTCAAAATCATGATTCATCTTGATGATTGTCTGCTTTTTTTTTTCTTTCATAAAACCCAATTGTTCCTTTCTTTATTTCTGGAGCTCTGTGTGGCCCCTAATGATGTTCTTTTTATCCTCAGTCCTCTTATCTTTGCATTTCTTACTTATCATCACTATTGCTTGGGGTTTATTCCATTCTAATTTTTGAACTCATCCTTTTTAGAGGATGTTGACACCTTTTTCTTATTTAGATCAATTGCTTCTCAAGCCAGCACACTATCTCTCATACCAAAGTCGCATTTTCATTGGATTCTTATTTCTACAATTTTTTTTATATATCATTTTTTTATTGCTTTTCTTTTTTTCCCCTTGCAGGATTAAATGAAACTTTTTTTTTATTTTTCTGAAAGGAAGTGTATGAGTTCATATTCTGAGCCCTGACGTGACTGAACATGAGTGTATCCTTTGAACTTGATAGGTTTGCTTGAGAGAAACTTCTACAAGAACAAACTATTTGCTCTTTTGAGGGTCAAAATCCTCCGTAGTCCAGAATTTACTTTTACCAATGAAAATCTGATTCCTTTCACTGATAAGGATATTTTTAAAAATTTTATCTTTCTACCCTTGGAAGCTTTAAGGACCCTTTAAACTTCTCATTCTTTCAAGCCACAATGACTGAGTCCAGGGAGATCGGTTTGTTACCACAGAAAGGTTATGGAGTAAATCTACCCAGAGCTTCAGTGATGACAACAGCAACCATTATCCCCATGGTTTTGGAGATGGGTTGAGTAAAGCTCCTGTAGGAGAAGTGAAGGGGAAACCAGAGGGGGAGATGAACCATGAGAGACTATGGACCCCGGGAAACAATCTGAGGGTTTTAGAGGGGAGGGGGTGGAGGGATGGGTGAGCCTGGTGGTGGGTGTTAAGGAGGGCACGGACTGCATGGAGCACTGGGTGTTATACGTAAACAATGAATCTTGGAACAGTGCACCGAAAACTAATGATGTACAGTATGGTGATTAACATAACACAATTAAAAATGAGAAAAAATAAAATAAAATGGTTTATAATAAAAGAAAACCTCCTCTAGGGTCCGCTTGGCTACATGGCTGTGCCTTGTGAGTCTTCCATCCTCCAAGGACTGGTGACCTTTCCTGGGCGTGTGCCCCACACAGCCCATGGCTTCCTTGGCCAGAGGAAGTCATAGGGCTGTGCCAGAAGTTAAGGAGCAAGAGAATGCATTCAACCCCTTCGGTGGGAGGAATTACAGAGTTGGACGGAGATACCATGGACCCTGGTAAATGGGAAGGTTTGCAGCCATAAATGACAGTTCCCCACTGGATAAGGATCTCCCCACCTCCACCTGTGGGAGCTGCATGACGTCAGTGTTTCCAATTTCCCTATCCAGGGATGTCTTCTTCAGCTCTGGGGAATTGTCTTGTATTTTTTTCTGTATATTTTTCTTTTTTATTTTATTCTTGGTTCTGTTAGTGATGCATATCACAGTTATTGATGTGCAGGATTTGAATCATCATTGCCTTCCGGGGCGAATCCCACTAAAAGGTGTGTGATCCTTTCACTGGGCTGCGGGATCCAGTCTGCTAGTATTTTGCCGAGGATGTCTGCTTCTGTAGTCAGCAGGGTTATCGGCCGGTGGTTTTCTTTTGTCATGTCCTTGCCTGGCATGGGTGCTGGCCTCGTAGAATGAGTTTGGGATTGCTCCTCCTTTATTTTTTGGAAGAGTTTGAGACAAATTGGTATTCATTCTTCTTTACGTGTTCGTTGGAATTCACCAGTGAAGCCATCTGGTCCTGGGCTTTTCTTCACGGGGAGATTTAGGATTACTGACACAACCCCCTCCCTCATCATTGGTCTGTTCAGATTTTCTATTTCTTCATGATCCCCCTTCCATCCATGAGTTGAAATATTTTAATGTCCCTCTCAACTTTTAAATTTGTTGTTTTATCTTGAAACTTGTCTCAGTTCAAAAAATTCTATGAACTTTGTCTTGGAATCTCCTGGAATTTCAAGGTATCTTGCCTTTGTCCTGGATACAAATCAGGCACCGGATTGCTTTTCCAGAGATCCAGTGTCTCTTTTTTGTCACTGTAGTGATGTCAGTGGTACGGAAAAATAAAGGATGAAAATGGAATGAATGCGAGGGGGCAGTGGGAGGGTGGAGAAGGGATTCAGGAAGGAAAGTGGAGGGCAGGGGAGAGAGACACGAGTCTCTCTCCTGGTCTTGTCCACCACTGATGTTTATTCCAAGATGCCAGTGATGGTAGCACGTCCCAGGGTGCACTGAGGTGAGGGAATGTGAAAAGTAGACCCTATAGATAAAATAGGACCAATAAAATCAGCTTTGAGCAAAACAGTTCTTCAGAGAAACCAAAACAGATGCATCATTAGAGACGGAAAAACACTGAAAAGAGAGAAGAACAAATTGAAACATCATCTCTAATGGTTTGTGTTGTTTAAAATTCGATGTAAGCTGTTTTACACACACACACACACACACACACACTTTGTGACCTAGAGTATTTACAAGCCCTAAGGAACCGGGAGCACAAACGGAAATAACTAGGGTGCGAAATCCCAGACACCAAAAGCCAATTGCTTAACATTTAAGCTAAACACAGCTTTGAAACAGCTTGTCCGCTGGCCAATGGGTTTGCACGTCTGATGAGTCCCGGCTGGTGTGCGGTTAGTCACTGAGTGCATGGTAAGCTCGATGGGGTGGTTTTTAGGGCCTGGCCACCTACCTACTCTCTTCCCAGTCTCTCACTTTGTTAAATAATGGAAAAGGTCCAGTCGCACACATTACAGGACGCTGTAACCCCTACAACTGACAATCGCAGTTTCCCTGCTATACTCGTTTCTGCCGGGGCGTTGGGCACACTGAGAGGGAACTTCCTGGACGCGGGTAGGAAAGCACAATGGGCGCGTCAGGGTTGTGAGACTAGAACGGACTTCCACATTCTGCAATTCTGCAAGAACGTCCTCGTGTGACTTCCCTCACCCAGAGGATTTCCCGCTCAGTTCCTTGGCCCCTGCAGGCTCGCTGTGCACACGCGTGCCGCCTGTCCCCAGTCGCCAACACCCAGTCTGCAGGGCCGCACCGGTGAGGCCTCGGGGACCTCCAGCCCCTAATGAGGTCCCAGCCCGCACGACAGAGATAAAGAGGCTGAGAGAGGCAACCCTCCTTCTGGAAGTGGAGGGTCTCTTTAGGGAGTCGGAAGACACCCGCGTGCAAGTAGGGTGAAGAGTAATGAATGGGGGAGGAAAATGGATGAGCCTTCTTCTAAATACACTTTAAAACTTTAACCCAAATAATGCAGTGAGTTTTGCCACTATTTTGCAAAGTAAACGTGCATCCTGGGGGCACCTGGGTAGCTCAGTCGGTTAAGCATCCAACTCTTGATTTCAGCTCAGGTCGTGATCTGAGAGTCCTGGGATCGAGCCCCGTGTTGGGCTCTATGCTCAGTGTGGGTCTGCTTGAGGTTCTCTCCCCCCTCCCTCTCCAGCTCCCCCTGCTGGTGCTCTCGCTCTCTCTCGTCCTCTCAAATAAATAAATATGTCTTTTTAAAAAATGCATACTGTTTGACTTACTGTATAAACAATGAATCATAGAACACTGAAAAAATAAAATTTTTAAAAAATTAAAAATAAATAATAATTAAAATGCATACTGGAAGATTTTTAATCTCTGGATCAAAAAGGCATACTATTACTTGTTAAAACCCAGACACATGGGGCGCCTGGGTGACTCAGTGGGTTGAGCCTCTGCCTTCGGCTCAGGTCATGATCTCAGGGTCCTGGGATCGAGCCCTGCATTGGGCTCTCTGCTCAGTGGGGAGCCTGCTTCTCCCTCCTCTCTCTCTGTCTGCCTCTCTGCCTGCTTATGATCTCTCTCTCTGTCAAATAAATGAATAAAAATCTTAAAAAATAAAATAAAATAAAATAAAACCCAGACACATATCCTTACAAATGATCTCGCCCCCGGCGTGGTCCTCACAACACTGTCATAACCCAGATGGGCTTAGAAGCTAAGCTAAGTAGAATCGACCCAGAAGAGTGTCACTCACTGTCTCCTACCTCCAGGAAGCAGCGCACAGAAGGAAGGAACAATTGACAGGTGAGTAAAGCTTTTCACATTTTTAAAAACTTCTTTCTAATTTTTAACCCAAACCATTTCCTTTCCCTCATAAATCCTAAGAGGCAGAAAAGTGAATGACGCGGCCGCCAGAAACCATGACTAGCTTGGAATGCAAGTCCACAGCGCTTGCCCTGACTCGCTTCCTCTCTCCCTGTGCGGGGTTTCAGAAACTGCATACACTGCGGCTTAATTAAATTTAGACAATTTTAGTAGCTAATTTCTTTAGCTTACAGTACAGAGAAAATAACCATATATTTACTTTATTGGTGACAACATGAAAATTGTGAGTGGAGCCTCTTTACAAATTCAAATGTGCACTGTGGAAAGTTAAATTGATTTAGCATCTGGGATCGCAAGACTCTGGAGATTAGGGGAGGCTGGAGGTGCGTCCTCCTGCCAGGAAGAAGAGAAGACCCATGACTGCATACTAGAGGGAAGGAGGGAAGAAAGGAAGGGAGGGAGGGAGGGAGGGAGGGGGGAGGGAGGGAGGGAAGAGTGAGGGAGGAATTGAAAAAGTACAACTTTTAAGCAACTGTCCAAAAAATTTACAACTAACCACCCACCAAATCGACAATTATTGCACTTTTCCTCATTAATCTCCAGGCTTTGTGCACTTGCCTCCATTTTATCACCCAGCTGCAAGGATGCTACAAAACGCCTTGTGATCCCTAGAGAGTTTTCCCTAGAGAGGTCGTGGATGGAAACGGATTGTTCCCATGTTGCTCCAGTCACTTGACCCTGACTTACGACAGTGAGGATGTGTTCCTGTTTCTTCACCTGGTTGGGTCTGAGTCGCACACTTTCAACTGCTTGTCTTGCAGAGATCCTGATGGATTTGTGTGTGACGGTTTGCATGCTGGTGCTTTGGGGTTCGAGACCTACTTCCTCCAAGAGGCTGGCTGCAAGTTTGCGTAGTCAGAAGGAGAGAAGGTGGTGGAAGCTGCTGGACCTGGGGGATCCCCTACTCTGTCTGCGTGCCTCGCTGGGGGCTCCCAGGGGCCATGGCGCTAAGCTGCGCCCAGCCCCAGGCGTGAACTAGAAAGCTGGACCCCACGTGCACCTCACTCAGGGGGGAACCGCAGTCTTCCCCTCTCCCCCAAGAAGGGCAACCTGAAAGTGAGAGGTGGTCGTGGGGCTGTGACGCTCCCCGGGACCTGGACCATCTGCTCCACCTGACTTCATCCCACTCCCTTTCTCCTCACGGTGTCTTGGTGCCCCACCTCACAGAAGCTCACTTCCATTTAACCAACGCAGAGGGTTACGGACTCCATCGTTCGGCTGAGAATTTGATAGGAATCATTTGTAGTTCTTCCTTAGAATCTGCCTATGACTATGTCTGCACTTTAGACAGAGGTATCTGTCATCAAATCTGGTTGTATGTTCCTCCCGTCTGTGTGTTATTCTCTGACACCTCCCAGGCACGGTCGAGAGAGAACACAAGGAAGAGAGGCCGCGGTGGGGGGCCGGGCAGCGCGCACGCCCCAGTGCCATGCTACTGTTCCTCTGCGCCCAACAGCCACCGTCTCCTCCCCGCCCCCAAGCCCCCTGTTTGCAATAGTCTTTTCTCTTATTTTATACATAGATCGACAAATATGCATGCACACAGTGTTTCTAACTGTGTAAATAAAATCGTATCAAATATGTGTTTTTCATTTTTTCTTTTTCTGGTTGGGCTTCCCCTCTCCCTTTTGCTCACACGTTCCCCCAAGATAACGTACATTAGTAACCAAGCATTTCTATTGCTCAGTATTGTCCATATGTTCATATAATTATGTTCAATCTTATAACAATATAAACACAACTGAGCACGGGGTTTGGGTTCTCTGTTCTGTGAAGGCAGATGCCTCTTCGACCCATTTTCCTCCATCCACTTTTTCTTCTTCACTGTCCTGCAGACGGAATCCCAGGAAACCTTCAATTCATTCATTCCAGCAGCTGCACACTGTGACATCCTGTGAAAGCTGGTGCAGCCGGCCCCACTGCCACGGGTGGGCATTGACTCTGTCCCTCATCAGCGGGTTAACAGGGGGGGCGGTGGGGAACGAAGCGGAGAGAAGTTAGGAGCAAAGCACACGTGGCTGAAAGCTGGACCATTTCTAGTGCGACAAAGTCTGCAGCTCTCAACACCGCCAGTGACAGGGAACCCCCGGCCGGGGCGACTGCCGCCTCCACTGACAGGCCGTGGCGGGTCCTCGTCCACCACCGGACTCGGAGCTGAAGAGAGCACCCTGATCGCCCACCCTCACACTTGAGTCGTGTCTGCAGGCTTGCAGCAGGGGGACGGCCTGAAGGATATATGCATTTTCTACAGATCCTGCTAGAAGTTCCACATCCTTAATTCAAATTTCTGTCTTCATTGCCTGGAAGTGCACATTTCAAGTACCTCAACCGACAAAGGGAATTGTTGAGCTTTGTAACTCGGGCCAGACTGGCAAAAGGGAATACTAAAGCTTTAAGAGCATCTAACTCCCTGTTAACGAACTCGAATACACTTTCATACACTTGTTGGCCATTTGAACTTGGCTCATGATTCTTTATAGTGTCAAATTCACTTTTAAAATTTATATTGTTTTCATTTAGCAACTTTATTGAGGTGTAACTGATACACAGAACGGCACACATTTAATGTCGATGTGTGTGTACGAACACACACATCCACAAAACCGTCGGCACGATCAAGGTAATAAACACACACATCACCTCTAAAAGTGTCTCCTGTCCCTTTGGGTGTGTGTGTGTGTCATAAGACTACAACACAGATTCTACCATTTTAAGCTTTAGCTACACAAGACGGTACTGTTAACCACAGGCTTGACTTCAATTCATGAGGGTTGCTCCCACATCTATCACATTTCTGCTGACTTTATTGATAATTCATTTTGCTAACCCAAGAGGTTACAGTTCTAAAAATATGTCTCCCTGGGGCGCCTGGGTGGCTCAGTGGGTTAAAGCCTCTGCCTTCGGCTCTAGTCATGGTCTCACGGTCCTGGGATCGAGCCCCACATCAGGCTCTCCGCTCAGCAAGGAGCCTGCTTTATCTCTCTCTCTGCCTGCCTCTGCCTACTTGTGGTGTCTCTGTCAGATAAATAAAATCTTAAAAAAATATATTAAAAAAATTTAAAAAGAGCTGCTGTCAAATACGTGTCCCTGTTCTGGTATTTCTTCTGCATGTTCAGTCTTGGTACAGAAGTTCCACAGCCTGAAATCTTCCATCTTGTCCCATACATGTTCTTGTAAGAACATTCTTAAACTACTGTTTATGCCTTCAATCCAACTGGAATGCTTATTAATGTGTCATAAAATAAGAGATTGGTTTGCTTTTTTTTCTTGTAGGATAACGAGTTGCAACAGCTCCTTATAATAAATCATCCATCTCCTACAAATAAATGTTTTGAGCATAACTTACGTGCAATAAAATGCACCTGTCTTAACAGAATGATGAGTTTTGACAAATGCATACTCAGCATACCATGGTCACAGTCAAGATAGAGACCATTTGCCTCACGCCAAAACATTCCCTTATCTGTGATTTTGTGTGGCCAATGCTCCCTACCCAAGGCCCCTGGCTATTTATTGAAGAGATGTCTGTCACTGTAGATTAGAGCTGTTTCTTTGAGAAAGCCATGTAATTGTGTTATTGGATGTATCAGTAATTTATTCTTTTTAATTGCTCAGTGGTTTTCCATGACCTGGCTATATCTCATTTATTTTTAATCCATGCTACACTGTGGGCTATCTGTGTTGTTTACACTTTTGGTTATTATGATTAAGCTTCTGTGAACATTAATAAAGTGTCTAGGTAGACTGGTATTTCCATTTTTCTTGGGCAAATGTCTAGAAGTTCAATTACTCTTTTATAAGTCAATTATGTATTGAATATTTTAAGAGTGTGTCCCACAGTGTCTGTGTTCCAAGGGATCTGATCCTTTTTACATTCCCACCGGCAGTAGGTGACAAGCCCCAGAACGGCGTTGTAATTTGTGCTTCTATCACAGTTAAAGATGTCGAGTATCTCTTCCTGCTCATTGGGCTTCTGTGTACATCATTTTGTGAATTCTTGGTGTGTCGTGTGCATGTTCTGAATTCATCGGATATGTGTTTGCAAACTTTATCTCCCCACATGCGGTCTTATCCAGTTACTTCTTGTTACCCTCCCGAGAACAGGAATTTTCATTTTGGTGAAGCCCAATTTATAATATTCTAAAAGTTAATCATGCATCAGGATAACACTAACCAGAGGTTGAGGTCCACTTACTTTTCGTATCGCTACCTGATTGTTGCTACACAATTTGTCAAAACATCATTTCCCCCCACTGAGTTACCTTTATATCTTCATAAGAAATCAATTGAGCACATCTGTTTGGGTTTATTTCTGGACTTTATTTTGCTCAATTCATCTGAAGGTCTATCTTTATGCTGTTTACAGTCTTGATTAGTAGAATTTTATTGTGATAAAATAAGGCATTGTGATTCTTTCAATTTTGTTCATACCTTTCAAAATTGTATTGGTTACTCTAGGTTTTTTGCAGGTTCATATGGATTTTATAATAGGCTTCCCAGCTTCTATGATAAACTGTTTTGAGATTTTTTGATATTACATTGGATTTATAGACCAATTTGGGGAGAATTGATAATTCAACAGTATCAACCCCACTAATCCATGAACATGGTTTGTCTTTCCAACTTTTAAATGAAAGAAATTTCTCTCAGCAAGGTTTTATAGTTACCATAATATAGGTCTTGCACATCTTTGTGAACTCATTGTGAAATATTTTATGTGTACAGATTCTATTGCAAGCAGATATCAAAATGTATTTTCCAAATGGTTTTGATAGTATTTAGAAATAATTGATTTGTGTCTGTTGGGTATCCTGTCACAATGATTAATTTATTTGTAATTTTGGTAACTTTTTGTTAATAATTTTAATTTTCTATGTCCAACGATCATATAACTTGTAAATAAAGAAAACTTTACTTTTTGTTTCTAATCTGTATGATTTTTTTTTTCTTTGTATGTTATAGCTAGCCCATCTAGAACAATAATGATCAGGAGCAACAAGAATGGATATGATTGTCTTGGTCCCCATCTTAACTGGAAAGCACATAGTCTTTCACTCTGTAGGATTAACTGAAGGTTTTTCATATATGACTTTTATCATTTTGATAAGATTCCCTACCTTTCCTCATTTCTAAGAGTTTTTAAGAAGAATTGGTGTTGAACATTGTAAAATAGTTTTCTCTGTTGAGATGATTAAATAATTATTCTTTTAGTACAGTGAACTAATTATATCGATTGATTTTGAAATGTCAAAGAAACTCTGCATTTCTAGCATATATCCCACTTGGAGATAATATACCTTTCTATTTCTATATGGCTGGATTCTATTAATAAGTTTTGTGATGGATAATGCTGTTTAGGTTCATAAGGGATGTTTATATTTCCCTATGTGTGATGACTTGGTCTTCTAGGAATCAGAGTAACATTAATTTCATAAAATGAATTAGAAAGTCTCACTTCTTCTCCTTTTTCTGAAAGAATTTTCATATGATTGACATCATTTCTCTTTGTATGTGCAATATAATTCAGCAAGGAAGTTAAAGAGATTGAAATTTTACTTATGGGAAAACTTAAAATCATAAATTCAGTTTTTGTAATTGACTTGGGACTGACCAAGTTTTCTATTTTTCATTATGTCAGTTTTATTAATTTATATCAGGAAATTAGTGCATTTCAATTGTCAAATTTATAGAAATAAAGATGTCTTAAATATTCCCTCATTGTTTTTCTAAGTCTTTTATGTCTTTAATGAGGATCTCTCTTCCATTAGTGACATTGGCAATTTGTACCTTCTTAATTTTCTTCTTTTAATGTAACTAAGTTTGTCAATTTTATGAAGTTTATTTAACACCTGAGGTTAGGTTTCCCTGATTTTATTTTTCCTGTTTTTTTTTATTTCAATGTCTTCAAATTTTATTTTTATTAATTTATCTCTTCCATTTACTTTGAGCTTAATTTGATCTTCATTTTGGAATGTCTTTAGGTGGTAGGTAGTCTGATTGAGTTTAGATCTTTCTTCTTTTTGAAAATAAATACTTGAATCAGAGTTTTTCAAAGGTGGTCCAGACTTTCCTGACACTCTCTGAGGCATTCTGAGAGGCCAAAACCATCCTCATCACAATTATGAGACACCAGCTGCCCCATCAGAATCACTGATACCGGCACCTTCAGGGCAAAGGTTATGGTGGGTTAACTGCCAGTGGCTCAGCAAATCAGCAACTCCAAACTGCACCAATTATCATAGTTACTACTCAGCGCGATGCACCCACAGTTTAAAAAAGTGACAGTATCATTTAAGGATGTTCTTGTAAAAGTGGTGAAATTGCTTATTTGATTAAATGCCAATCCTAACACACATCCTTCCAAATATTCTGTGGGATGAAAAGGGACGTATGTATAAAAACTCGTGCCGCACACCAGAGCATGATGTTTTTCTTGGGAAAACCACTGTGTACTTTGCTTGAATTTGGAGCCGGACTAGCAGATATTTTTCATCAAACTCCATTTGATTTCATCCCCCACAGACACTGTCGTAATTCAGACTTGGATATTTGACAGATATTTTCTCAAAAATGAACAAAGTGAGTCTGTCATTTCCAAAACAAAATTATTAGTGCCCAATGATAAAATTTGAAAATTTAAGTGCTTGACAGTTTCTCAATACTTAAAGTCTTTCCAGTGAGAACAGAAATGGTATTAGCGACTATAATTTCCAAATGTCAACATTTGGGAAATCTCAGTGACTCTGTGAACTGATGTTAAGTGACCCGTGAGTGAAGTTACAAAATCAGACACTGGGAGAAGTCTCATTTCTCAAGGTCAGCAATGCCCTTGTTCTGTGCCCTTTACCATGACCCTGAAAACACTCTGTGCTCAGTCTATGATGGGCTGTCAACTTCCGTGGTGCATCTAAGGGGAGATTCTGCCTGGCCTACGTTGTCTGCATTCTCTTAGAAGCCCAGGGGGAAATATTTGCTTTGAATTATTTAAGTGACAAAATAATAACCCTCCCTACACTTCTGGTTCCTGAAAAAAAATGAAGATTTTGGCAGCTCCATAGTAAAGATTTACAATCTGTTTAATGAAACCTTCTAATACAGAGTGTGCTGTGTCCAATGTTTTTCTTAAGTAAAAGAGCAGATTAATTAATTTTGTGATCAACAAAACAATAAATGCCAAGTAAAGTCTTGCAAAAACAAATATATTTATTATTCTGAAGGGGATAGCCATTTTTTTCTTCCTATCATTTTCATTTAAAATTACATAATTATTTATAATTATAATCATGCACTCTTAATATGTCACCATTTCTTTTGTAAATCCCCACATCATTAAAAACCCCTCCAGGTCAGACTTCCTAACAGGCATGTATTTGTGTCTCTTACCAATATGACAGAGACTTACTTTTTAGGAATACAGAAAATGAGAATTTGACAGTTATACGTGATTGTTCCTTCCTCTTGTGCATGTCAATTTCTTTCTTACACAAAAGTACGAGAGAGAATACATTTCAAACCTAATAAACACTGCCTATACGGATGTCTGGACAATCTTTGACTAGAGAAATTTGGGAATTAAGAACTAAAGACCAAAATTAAAATTTAAAATATAGCTTGTCATTCTGTACAAGCAATTCATCCATATCTATCCACTTAAAGTGCATAAAGTATCTTCATTTTGTACTTTTTTTGCACCAGAAGATAATACGTGCAATTGTTCTGAGTGCTGGAAAAGGCACCTCAATCCCTCTAAAGGCCTCTGCCATAATTGTTCTTACGTAAGTACTCTCTTCTCTCTTTCCCACACAGATGTTTGTCACTTTATACCGATTTATCCCACATCTCCTAAAAATGACCCCTGAGAAAGAAGAAACAACAAACCGGGATGATGTAGGTGGTGTTATGGAAAGGAGGCTTGGGAGGTGTACCTCAATCGGGAAAAGCCAAGTGTCAGGGAACTTTGGAAAATTGCCAGGGCAGGCACGTGGGACCTGGAAGGACTTCTACGGTAAAAGCTCTTGTTTCTTTTTCTGGTTTTCAAGAGAGTATCAGACAAACATCTGGAGGCAATTAACAGAAAATACTTGTTCCATCTCATTTTTTCTTGTCCTTTATTTCACAGAAAACAGAAGTGGTATCACTTGGGTCAGCACTGTGCTGATGTTGGAGTGACAGGGTGTGGTTTGTACGGTCCTGTCCAGGCAGGACGCGTAGAGGCGCCAATGCTTGTGCACATGCCGCTGTCACCACAGGGACTCTACTGATTCCATTTTTTTTTTAAAGATTTTTTTATTTATTCATTTGTCAGATAGAGATCACAAGTAGGTAGAGAGACAGGCAGAGAGAGAGGAGGAAGCAGGATCCCCGCTGAGCAGAGAGCCCGATGCGGGGCTCGATCCCAGGACCCTGGGATCATGACCCGAGCCGAAGGCAGAGGCTCAACCCACTGAGCCACCCAGGCGACCCCCATTTTTTTAAACATTTTTTTTTATTTATTTTCAGCATAACGGTATTCATTGTTTTTGTACCACACCCAGTGCTCCATGCAATCCGTGCCCTCTCTAATACCCACCACCTGGTTCCCCCAACCTCCCACCCCCCCAACTCTTCAAACCCTTCAGATTGTTTTTCAGAGTCCATAGTCTCTCATGGTTCACCTCCCCTTCCAATTTCCCCCAACTGCCTTCTCCTAACTCCCCATGTCCTCCATGCTATTTGTTATGCTCCACAAATCAGTGAAACCATATGATAACTGACTCTCTCTGCTTGACTTATTTCACTCAGCATAATCTCTTCCAGTCCCGTCCATGTTGCTACAAAAGTTGGGTATTCATCCTTTCTGATGGACGCATAATACTCCATAGTGTATATGGACCACATCTTCCTTATCCATTCGTCCGTTGAAGGGCATCTCGGTTCTTTCCACAGTTTGGCGACCGTGGCCATTGCTGCTATAAACATTGGGGTACAGATGGCCCTTCTTTTCGCTACATCTGTATCTTTGGGGTAAATACCCAGTAGTGCAATTGCAGGGTCATAGGGAAGCTCTATTTTTAATTTCTTGAGGAATCTCCACACTGTTCTCCAACGTGGCTGCACCAACTTGCATTCCCACCAACAGTGGAAGAGGGTTCCCCTTTCTCCACATCCTCTCCAGCACTTGTTGTTTCCTGTCTTGCTAATTTTGGCCATTCTAACTGGTGTAAGGTGGTATCTCAATGTGGTTTTAATTTGAATCTCCCTGATGGCTAGTGATGATGAACATTTTTCATGTGTCTGATAGCCATTTGTATGTCTTCATTGGAGAAGTGTCTGTTCATGTCTTCTGCCCATTTTTTGATATGATTCTCTGTTTTGTATGTGTTGAGTTTGAGGAGTTCTTTATAGATCCTGGATATCAATCTTTTGTCTGTACTGTCATTTGCAAATATCTTCTCCTATTCCGTGGGTTGCCTGATTCTGTTTTTTTACGTCCCTTAAGGAAAAGTCTGAACATAGCCAGTCTTCCTCCTGGGTCCACAGTGAGACAGCACTCCTGTACCCTGATAGAGCCCGATGTAGTCATGGGACTTCTCTTACCCTGAAAAATGTGAGCAGAGTTGGAAACTGCAGGAGCAGGTGCATGATTTTCACACTTTCTCCTTCCTGTCTGAGGGTGACCAGCACCGCTCCCGGGAGCGCCTGGGAGGGACTCGGAGAGGAAGTGAGGAATAAGTGGCATGTCAGGAAGGTGATGTGTTAGGGGATTTGGTGCAGCGCAGCTAAGCCTCTCCTGGGGGACACAGAATCTACATCAGCCTCCAGGTGCCCAGACTCACGGCAAACTCGCAGAAGGATCTCCTATTCCCCCATTAGTCCGAACACCTGAGGAAAGAGGGTCACAGAAGAATGAAGTGTTGTTTTTTTTTTTTTCCCCTAATTCACGCATTTTAATTTTGGTCTTTGGGATTGTGATTAGATTCTGTTGGCTATCATCCCAGCTTGCTTACTTCTGCTGGTACTTCTCTTCCGGGTCTTGACACCCTTGGAAGTTATGACCACATGTGGCCAGTCAGCTGTCTGCCTGACGTCTGCCAGCTCCCCATGACCCTCAGTCCTCCCTGAGCTGGCCAGACTCCCTCTGACTAGTTTCAGCCAATGAACTCTGGACAGAGTAACATGTGTTTTTCCTGACCCTCCAGGTTTTCTGGCCACTTTATGATCACCTAGATGCAGAAAGGAAGTGAACATTTGTTAGCCTGGGTCCTTGAAAGGCCTTGTGGCATGGAGCAAAGGACCACAGGCCACCGGCACGTCTGCAAGTGAAGTATGTGCCTTAGTTCTGTCAACCTTTGGTGAACCGGTGTTATCACTGCAACTTAACCTAGTCACACCCGACACATTGTGTGAGGGTGTGCAAGATTGAGCCTGTGTATCTGTGCGTGTATATGCGGGGGGTGTACATGCTGGAGTTGGGGGTGGGACAAATATCTCAAAGTTGGAGATGCAAATGGAGGACAAGATTTGTTCCACGGAATCAAGCTGTCTAGACCCACCAAGCCAACTGAGATTACAGTATGCAAACAGCAGTTCAGCTGGGATGGTTTCATAGGCATTGGGCTACTTACCACGGTGGCATGGTAGGTTTAAAAATTAAGGTGTCTTGGGGGTGCCTGGGTGGCTCTATGGGTTAAGCCTCTGCCTTTGGCTCAGGTCATGGTCTCAGGGTCCTGGGATCGAGCCCCACATCGGGCTCTCTGCTCAGCAGGGAGCCTTCCTCCCCCTTTCTTTCTGCCTGCCTCTCTTCTGCCTGCTTGTGATCTCTCTCTCTCTCTCTGTCAAGTAAATAAATACAATCTTAAAAAAAAAAAAGGTGGATGATAAAATGTTTTAAAAAAATTAAGGTGTCTCACAAAATCCATGTTTAAGCTGCCCTTTTGTAGGAATGAACATAGTTTTCCCACAGCAAGTGTCTGATTATTTGTAACAATAGACAGTTTTGGAAACCAGGGTTGTTATTGTTGTTTTTAATGTAGTTTGATTTTCTTGAATTTTTTGGCTACAATAACTAGAAAAAAAGTTCTAAATGAGGGGAGGTGAACTCAGTTTCAGGTCTCTTTTCTCAGGACTTTGTACGTTAAGGGAAACACATTGACTGCTAGTCAGCCATCCATGGAAGGGTGTACAAACACCACACCTCCTGTTGGAGGAACCCAAAAGAACCCCAGGGAACGTGGTGGACCAATGGTAGGGGAAGGGTTTGCAGGACAAGAGGGTGTGGGAGAGCGCCACCTGCTTGGCGTATGGTATGCATCTCGAAGAGCAGCACAAAAAAGGGGGAATCTCAGAGTTAGAGCACAAATAATGGAAAGGAAACCCAAGAGAACATTCCTGCAGCTGTAAGGAACGATACAGATAAGTATGAACGTAGGTTCCCCTAAATGTCGGAGTGAGCCGCCATGCGGTACACCTTAGCTGTGACTGTGGTACGGCGGGAGCAGATCCCTTCGGTCACCGTGGTGCGCGGCGGCAGCGGGAATGGCAGGGAGACCTGGGAACCACCCCTCAGGATGGAACTGTTGACAAGGACTTAGCATGTTTTGTGATCTTCCGCAGACTTTTTCGTTGAAAGGAATCCTCTTTTTTTCTTTCTTTCTAATTGCTTTGAGCCCAACTTGGCATAGTTCACTTGCAGATGTCCCGCTTACATGTGTATCACCGCTTACAATTTACAAATGATTGTTTCAATTCAAAAATAGTAGAAGTTGGATAATAGTGCTAACATATTGTGCCGTCTAATTCCCTGCCCGTGGCATGGTAGCGAGCAATTTATTCTGGTCTCACAAATCAGTATTTACCCTCTGTTGTATTTGCAGATATACATTTAGTAGTAAATGCTAATTGGAAATGTCAGGATTTTTTCAATCTAATTAGTATAATTGCTTAGACAAGAGGAGCAGAAGTCTTTATTTTTTAATGTAAATCCATTTTCCATGATTGCCAAAAAGGCGAGTGTCGCTTCTGTTTCCTAGGTTACCAGGGAGAGTCGTGGTTGTCAAGCCTCTGAATCTCTTGACATATGAAAGCATTTGCAGAGATGAAACTCTGAGAAAGATGCCAGCCGCTTGTCAAAGACCTTTTTTTCCTTGTCTCATATGCTCCAAAAAAATTTGTAAACTTGGACTTCACATTTTTCTGCTCTAATTGTGAATCCAGTCATGTGTGAGACAAGCCCTGCTTAAACTGTGTTGAAACTCTGATGGGTTTTAAATCTGTCAGAAAGACACAGCCCGGCGTCCGCCGACCTCCACGTAGCACACGGCGGTAGAAAAGATGGACATCACAGGTGTGTTTTATTCTGGGGATGCCAAAAACCAAGGCGGCATGTCCAAGTCAAGCCATCTTTTGAGAACTTCATTTCCAAATCGCCAGTAATAGGACTGAAGTTTGCTAGAACATTTTTTTTTTTCTGTGAATAACATAGTTTTAGAAACAAAGCTGCAGAACAAGGTTCAGATGCACCTTTTCTTACCAACCAGCACAGCCTGGAAATTGCAGGTGGCCATGAAGGACACAATAAACGGTGGCCACTCCTAGCACGTCATCAGTTTCATCAGGGAAGGCATTAACTAAAAGCCATACAAGACGGTGCGTATTTGATGTGTTTCTGGCCTGAGCGGTTTTGGTTGGCATTTGTGCTTGCTCCTGCCCCTGTGAGAGGTTCCCAGACCTGGTCACTGTCCTCGGACCTAGAGGGGAACACACCCCCTCACCACAGTGTCAGGGGGACGCTGTGACCTGTTGTGAGTCTATGTGACATTGTCCGTGCCTGAGTAGGAGCTCAAAATACAACTGATCATTGGGTTTGTCTTGACTTTTTCTTCCACCGGGGCTCTAGAATGAGATGGCTTGGGGACAGAGTGGTAGCCTGGACAGAGCCGCAGACCACATGTGATCTCAGTGAGGCTTGCCGTCGTTTGTGGCCAGCCTCGGAGGCTAGGAGGTGGTTTTGGGCTTGGCAAAGCTGACCGTTCCCGCCCAGCACCCTGCAGGGACCATCCTGCCTTGCTGCTGTCTGACCTACGAGAGCTTCCTCCCCACGTCCTCTTATGGCGTGCTTTTGCTTTGAATCCTTCCCATCACCGAGTCGTAGCTCTGATCTCCCTTTCTGAGCCAAATTCCCTGCCTGTTGATGGGTAAGAAGAGAAAGAAGTTGATTAGGATTCGGGTAACTGGGTCAGGGTCCGGGTCTGCCCTGGGGCCCCTTCCCTAGCTGTCGGGTTCTTCGTCTCCAAGCCGCACAGGTGGAGCTGGAGCCTAAGTTCCTTTCCATATGTGAGTCTTTCCAACTCTCACTTCCTGAACCTCACATTTAGCACCAGTAATCTGAGAAATGCAAATTTCAATGAGACAATTGCATTTTCTCCATCATTCCCATTGTCTCAGGCTGCCCATGCAGGAGAGATGTAAACTCCTTAACCATAAGAGCGTCTCTCTCGGGATTTCCCCTCTCCGAGGGTGTGGCGCACCTGCTGGCTGGGCTGTATCAGTCGTGCTGATTGATGACACGTGTGAGCTGGTGATGCTCCAGCACCCGGGACGGTCTGAGCCTAGACAGGCTTCTCTGACTCTTTTTCTTTTCTTTTCTTTCTTTTTTTTTTTAAAGATTTTTACTTATTTATTTGACAGAGATGACCAGTAGGCAGAGAGGCAGGCAAAGTGAGGAGGAAGCAGGCTCTCCGCAGAGCAGAGAGCCTGATGCAGGGCTCGATCCTAGGACCCTGGGATCAGGACCTGAGCTGAAGGCAGAGACTTTAACCCACTGAGCCACCCAGGAGCCCCTCTGACTCTTTTCCCACCACTTCTTTCTACACAGTGGACAAGATGGCCACGAGTAACCTGTTCTCAAAAGCTTTAAGTCTTCACTGGAAGTAAAGAGGGCAGGACAAGGAAATGCTGCCCCAAGGCCAGCAGCATCTCCCAGCCAGAAAACCCACCAAAGGTCTGACAGTGGAGACAATAGAGTAAAGAAGAGTAAATCAGGGTTGGGTGGTGAGGTTCACAACTTTGCTAGAAACCCATCACAAATTTGTAACTGCAATGCCATCAGCAAGATCGGACCATGGTTTCATTAAACTTGTTTTCCCTGGGGCACCAGGGTGGCTCAGTTGGTGATGCCTCTGACTCTTGGTTCTGGCCCAGGTCGTGACCTCAGGGTTGTGGGATTGAGCCCCACATCAGGCTCCGTGCCCAGTGGGGAATTTGGTGGAGATTCTTTCCCTCTGTCCTCCCCTGCTCACATGCATGTTCTCTCTCTCTAAAATAAATCAATAAATCTTTAAAATAAACAAACGTGTAGTACCTCACCACAGCTCAATGACTGGTCAGTATCCTGAGACTGACGGTCATTACATAGCTTGGCTTGTCATTGAGTAAACTTTGCTCCTCTGGACCTGGGCTCTGCCTGTGTGTGTGGATTCACAGAGGGTTCTACGCCATCTGTGGTCTGGTGCACATCTGTTGCTGTTCTCCACTAAAAGTTCATCATTGAAGGACTTACCCCATGTGGTAGATTGGGGTGACTACTTCTATTTCTACCTTCAAGCGTACTTGCAAGTTTTTCATGTATTATAATGTTTTGCCATCGGCATTAAGGAGCATCTCCAAAAAATAACATCTTTTATCTGAGGAGCCAAGAGTCTAAAATCTCAAGAGCTAGACGACAGTGGGACGGGGGCTCACTAGGGGGCTTGTCTGTGCTCCAGTACAACAAGAAGCTCCACAAAGTTTGTAAGAACGATTCCCCAGCACCCCACCCGCAGCCACGCCCAGGGAGGGCAAGTGAGGGAAAGGGACAGAATGGGAAGGAAGTCTCAAGTTGTCAAGTTGGACAACTTGAAATGTCACTAATAAACTAGATGCTATCAAACGCACTGGGAAGGAAAACAAAAATGATGCCTCCATGAGGCTAGGGAAGGGCCTGGAGGGGGTCACCTTTGGGCCTCAGTGGTTAACAGGTGCACAGAGTCTATGCCACTTGAAGGATTAGGTCGAGAGCTGTGGGAAGACCCACGCCAACGGTCGTCTGTCCTTCCATTAGAAGGGGACCACTGGATTCATAGACTGTGAAGGAACGTCAGAGAGTGCTATGACTTCACATTCTTCTAGTTCACCCTCAGAGCAAAAGATTCAAGCTGAAAATCATCTAGATATGGTGGGAGGTTGCAGTGTGTCCCCCAGTGTGAGAGGCAGCTGGGAGATGGGGGACAGGGCTCTGTGGGGGATGCCGCTGCCCACCGGGAGCCAACGGAGCCCCCCACAAAGCCAGGCAGAAAGGCACCACCTCCAGCAGGCTCCAGAAGACCTTGACTTGCATCTGGACTGGCGTCAGAGGGGTCTTGATCTGGGAGTAGGGACATCACGTGCTGTTTTAGAATGCTGCAATTTGGCCTCCAGAAACTTCTATGATGTCACTTCTTGACAAGAAATTGAAGTAAAGGGATGCCCTCACCAAGAATGGATCAGTCGGGCTCCGCCTGAACCTGAAATGCCTGCACTGTTGGAAGTTGATTACGGGTCTGGGGTCTGAAGCAAACCGTGGTTCACGTCTGCAGGGCTGGGCGAGTGTCTGGGCGCCTCGAGAGCAAAAGTTGTAAACAAATCGTGTGTTCAAGGGTCACTTTTAGGAAGTACGTAGAAAGCCTCCAAACGTGTTTTTGGTGCTGGAAAGAATTTGACTCTCTGCGCAGAAAGTTACAGTCCCCCTGTGAAGCAGCCGCTCTCCCGAGGGGTGTGACATGAAAGCCTCACGTAACTGTCACCACAAGTCATGAGGGCTCACGGCACCTTTCAGGCCCTTCGGCCAGTGTGCTTGGAAGGTACGGTCTGTGACTGAGGACTGTGGTACACAGATTAGCATTTATTTTCCTTCTAAAGAAGGAAGGAGATATTTTTGACCAAAAAAAAAAAAGTTAACCAGAACAATGTGTTGAAAAGAGAGATGTCCCTCTTTTCTTCAATACATAGGTTTTTTTTTCTATCTTTTTAAGACCAAGTGGATGAATTTGTAAGATGTACTCACATGAATTACTCATGTACTCACATGAGTTATATTTGTAATTAAAATATAATCACCTTTAAAAATAAGGAGGGTGGCCCTTGGGGGGCTCCTTTGGTGAAGCATCTGCCTTTAGTTCAGGTTGTGATCCCGGGGTCCTAGGATCAAATCCTGCATCAGGCTCCCTGCTCTGCGGGGAGCCTGCTTCTCCCTCTCCCCACCCCTACTCACACACACACACACACACACACACACACACACTCTCTCTCTCTCACTCTAGCAAAGAAATAAAATCTGAAAAAATGATAAAAAAATAACAATAAGAGGGAAAAAACTCACCATACCAACAACACGTTGCTTGGCGGTGCTCTGGGCAGAAGTTTGGCACATCCAAGCGTGAGAATATAATCTGTCTTCCTGCCTCTCCGCAGACAGCAGAAGGGCCTCGGACCGCTGAGACCCCTTCTGAGGAGCGCTTCCCTACCCTTCTCCTGGAACGAGTGTTTTGGCAGGTCTGCATTTCTGGCTGAGTGGTCCTGCTCTAGTGGGTCCCATTCAGCATTTGTTATCGAGTTCTACTGTCTTGCTCATCAGACCCAGGATATTTTACGAGACTTGTGTTTGTCACTTCATGTTTTAGATAGGGTAGCAGACGAATAAATCTCTTTCTAAAAGGAAAAGAATATGAGATTTTTTCCCCCCTTTGGTCTTACCACTGATAAGAGAAACTACTTCCATGCCTTTTCTTTCTTATTTTTTTTTAAGAGTTAAAAATTGATTTCTCGTGCTGTGTACCTAAAATACCATCGAGGTTACATGACAATAGAGGGTCTGTGAGAATGCTGTGCGTATGTAAATAATACAGGAAGCGTGGGTTTGAGGTGGATCCTGTTGGAGTTTCCTAGAATGTCTGGCCCCTGTACTGGGCGCTCGCTGCCTGATTCCATTGGAACCACGTCTACATCACGGCCTCCCCCAGCTCCTCACGCTGCTGAGAAATAAAATTGCATTTCACGTCTGCAGCGTCCATCACTCCATCAAGTAAAGCAAATACTGTGGCCTTTGTAAGAACTTAATGCACAGACTTTTATGGACCTGGGTCACATGTTTCCTACAACCTCCCGTCAGTGACCTGGTCTCCGGCGATTAGGCTGTGACATGTACTTAATCCTGCCCCTGGCACCGGCAACAGAGTGGCATTTCAGCTTTCTCTAGGAGAGCACAAGCCCTAGAACGACAAGGGAAGCCATTCACATTATTTAGAAAAAATACTTCAGGGCTTTCAGACTCCGAGTCGTAGAATTATAGGACTGTTAAGAAGTAATAAACATTCGAGACTTCATACGAAGGCGTAGTAATGGAGACAGTGTGATATCAGCGGTCAAAGAGCAGACATGATACTGGAACACACTGACTAAACTTTTTTCTTTTTAAGATATTTTAAGTGTATTTATTTCAGAGAGGGAGAGGGAGGGAGCAAGCATGAGCTGGGGGAGGGCAGAGGGAGAAGCAGACTCTGCTCCCCAGGAGGAGGACCCTGGGATCATGACCTGAGCCAAAGGCAGAGGCATCACCAACTGAGCCCCCCGGGTGCCCCCACGTTGGCCAATGCTTGATGAAAGAGCAAAGGGATTCTCTTCAACTAATGGCGCTGGGACAACTGGACACCCACACACAAGAAAATGAGTCTAGATGGACACCACACAGCCGTCACAAAAATTAACTCAAAATGGATCACAGACCCAAGGGAAAATGCAAAATTATAAATCTCCTAGAATACAAGAGGAAATTCAGGTGCTGTCAGGTAAGACAATGGGTTTTTAGATACAACACCAAAGGCACAATCCATGAAAGAAAGGATGAGCTGGACTCCAGTAAAGTCAGAGTCTTCTGCTTTGCAACAGACACTGTCAAGAGAAAGAGACAATAAGCCCAGACTGGGAGAAAATATTTGCAAAAGACACATCGGATAAAGAACCATTACCAAAACACACACACACACACACACACACACACACACACACACACACACATTCTTAGAACTCAACCATAAGAACACAATCAGATTAACAGATGTGTCAAAGACCCTCATGGGTACCTCAGCAAGAAGATGTTCGTATGGCAAATACGCATATGAAAACACGCTGTCCGTCGCATGTCATCAGGGAGGCGAAGAACCCATCAACAACGTGATACCACCACGCCTAGGACGGTGGTCAGTGTCTGGGATGTTAACTCCTCCATGTCCCAGCGAGGACACAAAGCAACAGGGACGCTCAGTCAGTGCTGGTGGGAGCACAAATGGTGCCTGTGGAACAGGTTGGTGGCTCCTCACAGAACTAAACGCTCTCCCACCATACAATCTGGCAGTCATGCTCCTTAGTATGCAAAAGGAGCTACAGACTCAAGTCCACACAAAAACCTGTACACGGATGTTTCCAGAAGCTTTACTCATCATCGCCAAAAGTTGGAAGCAACCAAGCTGTCCTTCAGGAGGTGATGGATAAGTAAAACGTGTTCCATCCAGACAATGGAATGTTATTCAGTGTTGAAAAGAAGTAAGCTCTTGAGCCATGAATAGACATGGAGGAGGCTTTAATGTATATTATGAAGGGAAGGAGACCAATAAAAAAAAGCCCCATACCATATGATTCCAAGTCTAGGATATTCTGGAAAAGGCATGACTCTGTAGATGGTAAAAAGTCAAAAGACCAGTGGTTGTCAGGGGCTGGGGTGAGGAGGGGTGAGGAGCACAGGGGACGTTTGGGCAGTGAAACGATGATGCGGAACACCAGAATGGGGAACGCACATCGCTATGTCCCAACCCAGGAGTGTACATCAGCAGTGAGCTCTAACTGCAGCCACGGACACTGGGCGATAACGACGTGACCGTGTATGTCGTGGACTCTAGCAAGTGCACCGTCAGGTGGGAGACACTGGCCAGCGTGGGGTGGAGGGGAGGCTGTGTGCATGGGGGTGGGGGTTACACAGGGAGTCTTTGTATCTTCCCCCTCAATTTTGCTATGAGCCTAAAATCGCTCTAAAAATTGTTTTTTTAGAGTTTTTTTAGAGTATTTTAAAAAACTTTAAAAATTGTTTTTAGCCACAGGTTTATTATTTTCTGATTGCCAGTTATTTAAGGTCATGGTCTAGATGTGGACTGCCCAGGGCATCTGCATCCAATGTAGCTGGTGTCCCCTTGAACCGGTGTTTTCAGTCTGGAGGTGAGGGTTTTCCCCTCCAGGTGAGGATCACTTGAGTCCGATTTGGGAACTGCACTGCACATAACAGTGGGGAAGAAATTAGAGATACACAACAGACGGCAGAACTTACCTTTGAAAAATCTCATCTTTCCATGTGTCCTCAGTGGTCAAACTACGTCAGGTCTGCTAGCGGGGGAAAGGTGCTGCAGAGACTGTCCTGAGTTTCTCTGAGGCACTTTTGCTGGAGCTCAGGTGTGGTGTAGATGTGTGCGTGCACGGTGGGAGGCTGGCGTGCGTTCTCATGCTCTGCTTCCATCAGCTGAATCAGTAACATGATGAGACACGAGGATTATCACCCTGGACACAGTGCCTGTTGCTGTGTTACCCCAAAGACAAGGAAGGAAGAGGTATTTCCTGACTTCATACTCATTGTGCCATGATGGCTCTGAGATAGCTCAGTGGGAGAAGACATAGCATGTATGTGAGCGCATGGGTCCCCACAATTTAGAAAAACAAGAGTTTTTAAAGAAGTCGTGACTACAGCGCACCTGGGTGGCTCAGTGGGTTAAGCCTCTGCCTTCGGCTCGAGTCATGATCTCAGGGTCCTGGGATGGAGCCCCGCATCGGGCTCTCTGCTCAGCGGGGAGCCTGCTTCCTCCTCTCTCTCTGCCTGCCTCTCTGCCTACTTGTGATCTCTGTCAGATAAATAAATAAAATCTTTCAAAAAAAAAAGTGACTACAATAAAAGTCAGAGTTTGTAAATTTATTTGAGAAGGAAAATCAGAGCTTGAAATATAGGTTTGTGGAGTTTATAGGTGATTTTAGATTTACATTTCTACTTTTATGTTTAGTATATATTTTTATATTTTACTTCCTAATATGACTATACTTTTTTATTGCCAAGAAAAAAATTTATTCATATATATAAAAATGATCTTGATGTAAGTGTTGTTGCATATAATATTCTTTAAGTATAAAAATTTTTATTTTGGAGGTGCCTGGATGGCTCACTCATTGAGTGTCTGCCTTTGGCTCAGGTCATGATCCCAGGGTCATGGGATCAAGTCCCTCATCGGGCTCCCTGCCCAATGAGGAGTCAGCTTCTCCCTCTCCCTTTGCCTGCTGCTCCCGCAGCTGTGCTCTCTTGCTGTCAAATAAATAAATAAAATCTTTTTAAAATTCCTTTAAAAATTTTTATTTTGGTAAAATGTACAAATGCATGTTAAAAATAGCACATGGGTACACACAGGAGAAAATATGCTGATAGAAAGTACTTATAAATAAGTACAGAAATTGTTGTTACAAGTTGAACATCAATGCTACTGGCAGACATCATTTCTCTGAACATAATCATCCTAACATGTACACAAATCCAATATAATTAAGATTAGAATTTTAATAAATTATATTAATAAACTGTGAAAATATTACTTTCTGTACTTGTCTTCCTCTGGCTTTATATTAATTTTTTACTGGAAGTTCTTTCTAAAGTATTTAGAAGGTCAGGTTCATTTTATAATTTGGGGACTCTGGGTATAAAATGATAATTTGGGATTATAAACGTGGATATAGTTCTTCTTACTTGTCTGCATTTATTACTAGAACCTGACATCAGAGCAGCACAGAAGCAGCCTCTCTATGCCACAGATCTAGGTTGGAAAAGTCATGATTGAATAAAATCAAAATGATTTCCAGTTCACATGTACTATTCAGCAGAATGAGATCTTAGGGTACACACACTGTGACCTCTAAGACTGACACAAAAGACAGTAAGGGCACAAGACCCGGGCAGTCAGGAAGAGGAAATACACTTGGAACCCAAGTGCCCAGCTCATTCTAAAGAATCTTACATGAGCCTTCATGGGAATCACATTTTATGCTCCCTTTCAGGGAAAGCTCTGGAAAGATGGGACAGCATCTTCTAATCATCAGGACATAACAGACCCCACATAAATATTGTAACATATGCCATCTTTTTTTTAAAGATTTTATTTATTCATAAGAGACAGAGAGAGAGAGAGGCAGAGGGAGAAGCAGACTCGCTGCAGAGCAGGGAGCCGATGTGGGGCTCGATCCCAGGACCCTGGGATCATGACCTGAGCCGAAGACAGACGCTTAACTGCCTGAGCCACCCAGGCATCCCATCAGCAGACAGAATTACTTGAATTCCTATAAAAACTGGCACGGGAAGCAGAGCACTGGCATGGGAGAAACCTGAGGTACAGGGTGTTGATGGAAGCAGAGGGTAGGGCACCCGCTCCCGGTCTGTGTTGAACAGTGGCAAAAGCGTCCAGGGGGTCTGCACAACCGGAGGCTGGGGAGACCCAGAACTCTCAGGAAGAAATTGGAAAACAGAACTTTATTCCTGCGTGTTCACGGGCGCTGGCTGCATTTAGCCTGCATCAGAAAAATAAAATGAATTTAGATATAGATCAGGGGCTT
>NW_019154145.1:1949325-2015108 GCF_002288905.1 Enhydra lutris kenyoni | reverse complement strand
TCGATCAAAAGTGGGCACAGAGAGACCAAACGTCGGGGGCCTCACAGGGTTAGGAAAGGTGGTTGCTTTGAGGCCCCAGGTTAAAGTGAGAAAGGTTTCCAGCGACCCCTCGAGGGCTACGCTGGGCTGCAGAGCTCAGAGAGAAGGAGTAGGCTGCCTTCCCCTCCCAGCTCCTTTCCAGTGGGGGCGGCCGAGGGATTTAGTTCCCGTGACGGCAAGTAGGCATGGTGGATGCCGCCACTCCCAGCCCCGGGCCACCAGGCCTTCAGCCCACCCTCTGCTGCTGGAATGTCACCCTGTGCTTCTGAGAAAGCGAGACTGGGACCCTGAGTCTCTGCGTGGCACGCAGACCCACCCCCTTCCTGCTGACGTCCATCCAGTTGACGTTAACTCTGGGTGAAGCCACTAACTCATCAGCTGGTGCTACTGTTAATATCATGACGGTGTGTCGATCAAAAGTGGGCACAGAGAGACCAAACGTCGGGGGCCTCACAGGGTTAGGAAAGGTGGTTGCTTTGAGGCCCCAGGTTAAAGTGAGAAAGGTTTCCAGCGACCCCTCGAGGGCTACGCTGGGCTGCAGAGCTCAGAGAGAAGGAGTAGGCTGCCTTCCCCTCCCAGCTCCTTTCCAGTGGGGGCGGCCGAGGGATTTAGTTCCCGTGACGGCAAGTAGGCATGGTGGATGCCGCCACTCCCAGCCCCGGGCCACCAGGCCTTCAGCCCACCCTCTGCTGCTGGAATGTCACCCTGTGCTTCTGAGAAAGCGAGACTGGGACCCTGAGTCTCTGCGTGGCACGCAGACCCACCCCCTTCCTGCTGACGTCCATCCAGTTGACGTTAACTCTGGGTGAAGCCACTAACTCATCAGCTGGTGCTACTGTTAATATCATGACGGTGTGTGGATTTCTTCCACCAAGAACTTTACCTCGTGCAAATGGACGACGCGGAACGTGCCGCTCATGCACGTGCTGTTGAAACAGGCGTCTGTCCATCCAGGAGACTGCTGAAAGCAACACGCCACCATGGTAACGCCATTGATTTGCAATTGTTGGGACTGATTTCCCTTCTCTTCTTTACACTCTTCTATACTTTCTACATGTTTTTTCATAAAAATGTTTCAGGGCAATTTCCACAGTGACAACTCGTACTCAGTCAAGAAAACACTATTTGTTTTTGAGAATAAAAATGCTCCTGGAGAAACCACAATGGCACTCATATGGGCTTATTCCTCTGGTCTTCATTCAGCCCCAAGTGAACCATGGTCTCCTGCAAATCAAGTTACACCAATCAGCAGAGGAAAAACGTGGAAACCACAAAGACCCGAGTCATTTTATTTCTTCTCTTGCTTCTCATGCTTTGGTTTCTTCAGTTCCTCATATCATCACTATTACATATTCTTTGAAGATTTATTTTAGAGAGAGAGCCCCCACACATGCACACGAGTGGGCAGGGTGGAGGGAGAGAGGATCTTGAGCCAACTCCGCGCTGAATGTGGAGCCTGATGCAGGGCTCGAGCTCACAACCCTGAGATCAGGACTAGAGCCCAAACCGAGAGGAAGCTCAGCGAGTGAGCCACCCAAGCGTTCCTTCAATATTTTACTGTTTCATCGTGATAAGTGCACCCCCTAATCCCCATCCTCCCTTTCCCCCAAGCCCCCTCCCCTCTGGTGACCGGCAGTTTGTTCTCTACAGTTAAGAGCCTGTGCCTTCATTTCCCTTTCTCTTTTTTTCCCTTTGTTCATTTGTTTTGTTTTTTAAATTCCACATTTAAGAGAAACCGTACAGTATTTTTCTTTGACTTGTTTCATTGAGCGTTATACCATCGAGTTCCATTCATGTCACTGCAAATGGCAAGATTTTATTCTTTTTCTACAGCTGAGTCGTAGTCCATTGTACCTGAAGACCGTATCCTCTTTATCCGTTCGTCAGTCCTTGGACACCTGGGCTTCTTCCGTATCTTGGTTATTGTAAATAACGCTGCTACCAACCCAGGAGTGCATTTATTTCTTTGAATCTGTGTTCCTGTATTCCTTGGGCAAATACCTAGCAGTACGATTGCTGGGTCATAGGGTAGCTCTATTTTTAATCTTTTGAGGAAGATCTGTACTGTGTCCCACAGTGGCTGCACAGTTTGCGTTCCTCCCAACAGTGCACGAGGTTCCCCTTTCTCCACACCCTCGCCAGCACCTGTTGTTCCTTGCATTGCTGATTTTAGCCGTTCTGACAGGTGTGAGGTGATCTCTCCTTGTAGTTTTGATTTGCACCTCCCTGATGATAAATGACATTAAGCATCTTCTCATTCTCATGTGTCTGTTGGCCACCTGTAAGTCTTCTTGGAGAAGTGTCTGTTCATGTCATCTGCCCATTTTTTAATTGGGTTGGTTTTTGGGTGTTGAGGCATATTGGTTCTTTATATATTTTGGACACTAGCCCTTTGTCAGATATGTGCTTTGTAAATATCTTCTTCCATTTGATAGTTTGCCTTCTAGTTCATAATATTTCAAGTTATTTTTGAGTCCGTACTACATGCAAGGTGAACAGAAGCACGGGCGTGAGCAAGGCATGCTGTGAAGATGCCTGGGTGAAAAGAAGTGGTCCGTCTGGGATCCAGAAGCCACCTCGCTGGTGAAGACACCTGCCCCTGCTGAGTCTTAGTCATTGCTCTCTTTCTTGAGGATGGTGGCATTGTCTGGTCATTTACACACATTTGATGATAGAGGAGTACGCTCAGCAGCCTTGGAACCACCCTGGCAGTGGATGGAGTGCTCAGGGAATGCGGGTGGTGGGGACAGTGCTGCTGGGTTTGTCGGCTTTGGGAGGCTTTCGCCCAGAGCACGCAGCTCCGGTTCAAGAGGGGTGGTGCTGTCCCTGTCACATTCCAACTCTGCCACCTGCTCGCCTTGCCCACATGGCATGGGACCATCACGAGTTTCTTTGCTGCTCACTCAAACACACCAGAAGTGCTGCGAAAGCAGGGCCCCGAACGTGAGAAATATGTCTGCAAGTGGGAAGAGAAAAATAGAAACAATTTCTTAAAGATGGAACCCACACTCAGTCCGCAAAGAAAGCAGGAGAAGCGGGCGGCGCAGACATAGACCAAGGCCAGGGGCAAGTCGTGGAGGCACGCCTGGGTCCGGTCTTCGCATACTTCATAATTCAATGTCCACTTGCTCACAGTTTACAAAGCGATTCGGATCTCTGCCCCCATGCTATCTGTCCCTTCTGCTCCCACCTCGGCGAACGGCAGAGCTCTGTGCTCAGCTCTTCAAGCAGATGCTTTGAGAAGTCTCTTTTCCTTTTTTGTCCCCATGTGCGAACCCCAAACATCAGCAAACAGAGTAGGGATCTCGTTGCAGATTCACAGTGCCTTCCACCTCCGATTCTAATCCCAGCCCCTCTCCACGTCCCTCCTGGAATAAGGCCACCTCACTGGATTTCTGACACTGTGGTCATGACCCCTTGGGGTTCACCGTCCATGCAGCAGCTGGAGCGCTCCTACAGAGAGAAGTCGCTCCGTGTGACTCCTGCCCCACACCGTCCGACGGCCTCATAGCTCGGAACAAGAGAGGGTTCTCTCTGCAGCACCTTCATGACGCAGACGCCCCACCACCCATCCGCTTGCTTCTGCCCTTTGTCACTCACTTACCCTGACACGGGTCCCCTTCCGTGACCTCAGGGATGGCCGGCTGCTCCCCTGCTGTGAAGGCCTGCCTCTTGGGCTTGCGCAGCTGTGCTCCGACGCCTCCCTGAGGAGGTGTGTGCCCCCGTCACGTCAGAGACCCTCAGCCGGCTGCCTCCACTCCTGCCTTCTGACGTGGTCTGAGCTGGGCCTCATTCCCCTGGTGCTCCGACCGCTCCCCAGACACCTACACTCACGTCCATCTGCTCACTGATGCCCACCCCACTTACCCACCTGCGTCCAGGCACAGACACATTTTCTTCTCCTTTCGAACAACTGCGTAGTCACCACCTAAAACAATGCCTGGCCAAGGGGATGTCGTTTATCCAAAACTATGAAGACTTGGCTGTTCTTGAGAACACGGAAGGATTTAGAAAGGACAGGGCATTTGCTTTATAAACTTCTTAATATGGTTGCTGGCCAACGCAACAGCAAGTGCCCCCCAGGAATTTCATTAACAGGTGGAAACGAAGGTCCCTTACCCAGGACTCATCTACAGAATGTCCAGGAAGGGCAGATGTGTCTCAGGATCCTTGCAGGACTCAGAACAGCCAGTGGGACTGGGCCCTGCTCGCCGCCCCCACGACAGGCTCTCGGGCCTCACTGGGCGGTCTGGGCCGAAGGAATGAAAAGGCCGTGTGTTAATGCCGGAATCCGACTGCGCTCTGGACGCTCTCGGGAGCCGAGACAATGATTCCGCGCTACAGAGGTTGGCCGAGGCCGCTCCTGTTCACAGGCATCAGGGAGGCCCTGGAAGAGGTGAGGTTTCCAGAGAACAGGGCTGACGGCGGGCCTCGGTGACAGCTCCCAGCAACAAAGAGCTCAGCCGGTCTCAGGCAGGGGTGTGGGATGTGGCCACGGGAGATCAGAGGTCTGGTTTTTGGACCCAAGTGGCCTGTGGCCCCCCGGCGTGCCCAGGGCAAGGGGCGGCAGGCAGGGAACGGGAGTGTCTGGCTTCAGACGACGACCTGGTGGCTGGGGTGGTCCGAATGGGACACCACAGGCCTCGGGCCTAAAGCCCCAGCGGGTTCTCGCAGCCCTGGAGGCTGGGAGGCTGACACCCAAGGAGGCCTGGGGAGGCCCTGAGGGCTCTCCCAAAATGCCTTCTTGCAAGGGCTCTTCTGAGGAGAGGCCCTGGTCGCTCTTCCTCTTCCTCCCAGGACACTCATGTATGGGATCAAATTCCCCCATGACCTCTGGCCTGCATCCAGCCGGTCTTCAAACACAGCCACCCTGGGGGTGAGGGCTTGTCCCCAGGCATGTGGGGACACTCTGTCCGTAACCTGCGTGTGATTCCCACACAAGTCTATGAATGCTCTTAGAGAGGGAGACACAGGCAGAAGAAGGGAAAGCCCCGGACAGACCCCATAGGACAGGAGGTTCCAGAGCCCGGTTGCTAATCCAGACGTCAGTAACGCTGGCACCGCACCCCGATTCCGGGTCTCTCATCAGCAGCCGCACTCCAGGTGTGGCCTGCGTGTGCGTGGAAGAGAGGACCGAGGGCCTGTCCTCCCACGGTGACCAGGAGGCTGGGAAAGAGTCTTCTCAACACACCCTTCCTCCTCCTGCTTTTCCGTGTCGCTGTCACATGTCCTTCCAGGCCTTTCCTTCTACCACGTGTCCATCTCCAGTCCCCACCCGCACCCTCTCTCCCCCAGACAGACCTCCTCCCCTTCTCCTCTCGGGTCCCTCGTCCCAAAGCGGAGACGCACACATCGGATCTTGCAGAAACGAACTAACGGTCCTGGAGGGCGGACACATTCCTCCTGAGAGCTGCAGGCCGGGGAGGTAAACTTTTGGCTCTTTCTCACATGAAAACGAACCAAGAAACCCACATATTCATTACAGTTGGTGATTTTCACTCTGCCATTTTTTTTTAAAGATTTTATTTATTTATTTGACAGAGAGAAATCACAAGTAAGCAGAGAGGCAGGCAGAGAGAGAGGAGGAAGCAGGCTTCGCGCCGAGCAGAGAGCCCGATGTGGGGCTCGAATCCAGGACCTGGGATCATGATCTGAGCCGAAGGCAGCGGCTTAACCCGCTGAGCCACCCAGGCGCCCCATCACTCTGCCATTTTAATTTTACTCCCAGGAGTTCTTGCGACTTGATCAAGAATCCACATAAATTCCGAGTTTACTAAGAGCAGTTTAGCTTCCTACACGACTGTAAGCCGATTCTATTTGATTCAGAACACGGACCACGGGGTTATCTGCTCGCAATGACAGTGACAAGGAAAGGACTTCAGGCTTCTCCTGATACATAAGAATTTTGTCCCTCATTTAAATGCTTAACCAACTATATTTTGGCAAAAATAATGCAGACGCCAAATTCACGCTGTACTCACAACCTGCCATTATAAAATGAAGGGAGCATCAAAACTCAACAGAAATTACTTACAATTTGAAAAAAAAAAAAGCCCTCGAACACAAATAATTGGTGGTCTTTTTAAAATGTGCAATAAAGCATTACACATTTTTTAAAACTTAGAGAAAAAAGTAGTACGTATATAACAAGATTTGCCAAATCTCAGGTCTTGAACAGGAAAAAAATTATGTGACTTGGTAAAAATCAGCACAATGTGTCTTCTGGCCGAGGGACTCAGGGGAGCGTCACAGGGAGGCGGGAGCCCCAGAAGGCGTTATGCGTGTGTGTGTGTAGGTAAGACTTGGCATTCTGATTTTTGTACAGTTTATGTCAGACACGGCACAATGTTTGAGGGAGAATCATCCTCTTCCTCATGGGAGGGGCAGGCAGCGGACGGAGCCACAGAGGAGACAAGCCAGTGGAACGCGGGGGCCGTGGAGACCCAGGGACGTGTATTTTAAAATTTCCCACAACAGAAATTTTTTTCAACTGTCAGAGCTCTGAAAGGAGAAGGATTTTCAAGGTTTTGAAATAATTGAAGAGGTCATAAAAATGTGCATCACAAAAATATAGTAGGTAAATGTAATAAATTAGTGAAACAGACAAAAACTGGGAAATACGTTTACAACAACACAAAGTATATATTTTCACAATGTGACAGGTTTGTGTGAATTAAGAAAACACACAGCATACCTCCACCTAGAAAAAGAAACAAACGAATGAACAGACTTGGCACGACAGAACTACACAAGTAAACAAACATTGATAAAACCCCCCACACAGACTAACGCCTGCAAATTTAAGAACGTTATTTTCCATCCATTGTATCTTGAGAAATCAGTTGCAAGGACTAATACTTAGTGCTGGTAATGACAGAATAACATGAACATAATTTTGAGAGGAGGATTCATGGGCAGATTTTTTTGTAAGGAAAATGGGGATTTTGTTTCATAAATAACAAGTCTTTTTTTTTTTAGGATTTATTTACTTGTTTGACAATGAGAGAAGGAGAGACAGTGAGAGAGGGAGCACAAGCAGGGGGAGTGGGAGAGGGAGAGGCAGGCTCCCTGCTCAGGCTTAACCCACTGAGTCAGCAGGCACGCCTGTAAATATCAAGACTTAAGTATATGAAAATTTTCACCCAATAATTCTATTGTTGGGAACCTAGTCTTAGAAAATAATAAAGTTTTTAGCATGATTATGGTAATGTCAACATTTTTATATTAGTTTAAATATCTAATCTGAGTACAATATGGTGTTAAACTCTGCGCAGACACATTGACGGAACAGACTGTAACCATTGAGAAGACTTGAATAAAAACTAGTCACAACACAAAGCACACTTAATCCTCAATAACTTCAAAACGTGAAGAAGTGTGATTATACTCACAAGAAATTAACAGCAAGAGACGGAGGGAGTGGCCAGGGAGCCCCGAGAAGACGGACTCAGAGGAGAGAAACGAGCCACTGGAGATACAACACAGAGTCTGGAAAACCCTGCAGTAACAGGGCCAGCCCTGGTCGTTCATTCTCTAGAAGGGTGCTGACCCAGCACCCTTCCTTGCTCTCCGTTCAGCATGTAGTCCTGACTACAAGACGGAGGCCTGGAAAGCAAGGATGTTTTAGAGAAGGGCTCTCCACCAAGATGCACTACGTGTAATCTCTGTTCACTCGGGGCGCCAGCTTCCCAGCTCTGGTTACTAATACTCAAAACACTACCAGGGGACTTCACAAAAACCCCAAGATGTGTTGAAAATCACCAGCCCTAAACTTCCAAATAACACCTGCTCACAGGGGTTGCAGTGAAGACCACCGTTACAAGTTGTACAACACTCAGTGTTTTTTTAAAAGATATTTAAGTAAACTGTATACCCAACGTGGGCTCGAACCCACGACCCCGAGATCAAGTGTCACGAGCTTGACTGAACGAGCTGTCCAGGCACCCCATCCAGATTCCCTGCTTTCTGATGGGGTCTCCGTTACTAAGATGACCGACCATATCAAGAGACAGTAGATGATAGCGTGGTAAAGTGGAGGCCAGGGAGGAGGGACGAATAACAGAGGATAGAATGATTAACGACTTAACCTGGAGCATTTCCTCAGCCTTTCTGTGTTTTTCCCAATGCCGACCTTGTCAGGTATGACAAGCACACAGTGAAACACACGGATCCTAATCATACAATTCCAATGGGCGTTGAAACCCCACACGCCCTCACCAGGCCATCCTGACAAGATGGGAGAGACGCCCCCCGCCCCCCACAACGCTGCAGCTTCCTGTCCCCGGATTCCTCCTTCCCGTAAGTGGGACCTGACCCACATTCTCCGCTCTGCCTGACCTCGTTCACTCGGCAGCATGTCCTGAAATCCACGCAGGTGGCTCCGTCTGTCCCAGCTCCCTCCTCCCTCCTGCTCGGAAGCGTTTCTTTGTACAAATGAGCGACTCTGTCTACACTACACAACCCAAGCGACATTTGGGTTGTTTCCTACTTTTCTACGTTGAATTATTATAAACAATACATGGTCCTGTGTTTGTGTTTATTGTGTGTGTAGTTGTGTTTCCTCTTCTCTGAGATAAATATCCCAGGATTAAAGTGTGTCATATGACAGATATGTGTTAAACTTCATAAGAAACCAACTGTGTGCCCACATGGTGTTCTGTCCCCCCTTCTGATGGAGGGCTTGGTGGCAATCCTTCTGAGAAGGTGGCCCCCCACGTTCTTCCTTGCTCTCCCGTTCAGCATGGCCCTGCCCAAACCCCCCCTCCGGAAGCCAGGCCCTGCCCAGGAGGCAGCAACCTCAAACACGGCGGAAAAGCTATATCGCTCTGATTGTAGGATTCTTCATGGTTAAATCCCGTAACATGGCCTCATTTTGCTCTGTTCTGGCATATTCTGCGAGACAGCAAAAGTTCTCCCCCATGTGTCTCATTAATGAGGTCAACGAGAGGAAAGAAATGTACGTTAGAACTTGGTGGGTTAACTGTGGCTGTGATTGACTACAAGAACTCACCTGTTTTTTAAAAAATTGCCTGCATGAGATTTTCATGAGCATGCACTAATTTACACAGAAACGCTTTTTCTAGACAACAATACGCAGGTGGGCTCTGCCTTGGGTGGTACGCGTTCCCGGAACTGGAGACGGATTTTCCTCAGTAACTCTCTGCCCTCTGACAGCGACGGGGACGAGAGAGGGGATGGGTATTTGTGCATATTTGAAATTGCAGATACAAAAACCTCATCATGTGTATACCTCAGTCCATCAGGCTTCCCACATGGACCTTCGGGGGGAGAGCAGAGTGATCTCACCTGGCTCACGTGTGAGGACCGTGTTCGGGCCTCCGGAACCTCGGTTTGCCTAAGTTGTGAAAACCCACGGGCGTGTCTCCTCTCCGCTGACTGTAAGTTCTGAGAAGGCAGAGAGTCTCATTCAATCCCCTGGCAGACATCGAGCCGACGTCTTCGTCGAGTAAACCATCTCCACGGGTATAATTTCTTAAACTTGGATTCAACTTCCAAGAGCCGCTCGGGTTTCTTATGGGAAACTTGGACTTGGACTCCATCCAGTCCCGCTAGGGTGGGTTCTTTATACCACAGCTTACTTTCCCCTGCAAAACTGTACACCTTCACATATTTGTCTATTTTAACCGCCAGTAACTACGATGCAGACAACAGTCCTGTCAGTAATTGAGCATCTGTTTATCTCAGCGTTAGGGTCTGTTCTTTGTCTGATCTCATTAGCGTTGAAATACTCTTTCTTCGTGTGCAGCTAATCTTACTGGCGTCCTGGACATTTGGAGTGTCAGGTTCTGAGACCTTGGGTCTTCCTTCAATCTCTCTCCTCAGGCCATCACCCCCCGGTTTCGGTCTAGCACACAGGCCCTGGCTGCTTTGGGGACTGTGGCATAAAGACTGACTGGCAAAGCCCCCGCGGTGCTCTCTGTTGCCCTGTTAGGACGCTTCACCCAGGCTGTCCCACCGTCTCGGTGCTTGTCCCTGCACTGAGGTGTCAGAACGTAGACGGTGTTGGTGTTGGTTCCACTCAAGGGTTGCCCCAGACTACGCACACTGCCTTAAAGGACCGCTTTCTTGTCCGTTCCCGATCCTCCCTTCACTCTAGCTGGTGGGGGAAGGGGGAAGCGTCTCTGCTTCCCACCAACAGCCAGGCGTGGGCACAGGGCTCTGTTCTGTTCCTGCCAGACAGGATCCCAGTAGGGAAGGGCGTGAATGGGGCATTTCCCGGAGTTTGGCTGGGGTAGGCTGGGTATCACTGAAGACTCCATCCTGGGACGGGGCCAAGGCCACCCAGGCAGGCTCCTTTGGCTAGACAATGCGGCCATCGCTTGGGCTTTTCTCCTGTACCCATTGGATCTCAGGGTCAAAATCTTTTCTAGATACATAAGAGCCAGTGCCTCTCAAGTCAGGGGATTTAAAAACAAAAAACTCCCCATTGTGTTGTCATGTTTCAATGTCTTTAGTCTTTTTCTCCATCCTTAAGAGTTTTGTGATATTTAGATTTTATTATTCAAAGTTTTTAAGTATTTGGAAAAACAGGAATGCATTTACTCTATCTTGTCTGGAACTGGAACTCAAGTTCCCATCAAGATTTTTGTAGTACAAACAAATCTTAGACAAAAGGTACTGTGATTCCCAAAAGGAAAAGATGAGAGAGGCTTACACGGAGTTTTTGGGTTTAAGGCTTTTATACCAGACTCTGCCTCTCTGTTGAGAAGGGGGTGTAGGGGGAGCAAGACACTTGGGAAAAAGGAGTCCCTGACTACTGTTCGGTGCTGAGGCAGCTCAAAGACCATAGAGAAAATCAAGAGTGGAGAGAGAGCAAAATTCTGGCTCAAAAGGGACACTGCGTCCTGGAGGGAGGAAGGGCAGGGGTTCTGGAAGGTCTGGTTCTAGACCAGAACCCAGCCTGTGGGTTTACAGGTGACATGGTGGCTCCCAAGTCCTTTACAGTTTCTCCAACTCTTCAGCCAAGTTCAGTGCATTAGGAGATAAAAGGTAGTGCGGATTTTGGGGAAGACTCACCCTAAACACACTGAAGCGTGAATGAGGACAAGACCAGAGAACGTTTATTGCGGAAGGACTCGGGTTGTGAGGTCCGAGCCTCATTCCCCTTCAACACGAGGACAAAACTCAGACTTTGAGCACCTTACACTAACGTGATTATAGTTTTAGAAAAGCCGCATTTGGTAGTAACTGCACGTTGACCATCCAGGCCTTTCCCTTCTCCCTGCACTACTGAGATTCTGGAATCATTTCTGCCAAGGAGCTTATGGAGATGTGTCCGTTAGATTTTGTTTGCCAGAAAATGTATTTGGTCTTAATTTCTCAGTCTATTTTTATTGACTATAAATTCCAGTCTCATGGTTTGATATTTCATTTAAAATGTCCATGGTCTTCAGGCTGTCCTCACCCCTGCATCAGGTCCTTTAAAAATAATCACGTGTGATTTTGTGTTTCCCCTTTTTTGTGGGAGGGGGAGGGATTTAACCATTGTCTCAAGGTGCAATTATCATACTTGGCTTGGGGCTGAACCTATGGTTTCTTGTGTGAGTTATTGTCAGATCCAGAAAAAAAATTTGAACAGCCTTTCTTCAAATATTTTTTCTTCCTTTCCCCCTTCCTCCCTTATTTGGGACTCAGATTACACGCACTCCCTCTCTTTTCACCGAGGCCTGTTCTCCTCTTGCGATCTCTGTTCTGTAGTCCTTCTCTTTGTGCTCCATTCTGTGGATTTCTCCTGACCTACAATTCAGTTTACGAACACCCCTCTCTACAGTTTCTAATATGCTATGAAACAACTCGACTGGGTTATTAGTTAATAACTATGGATCTAGGATTTCCTTCTGGTTCCATTTTTCCAGATTCTAATTCTCTGGTAGAATTTTCCACCTTGCTATCTCATTCCCTAAACCTATTTGTTAGAATGAAGAATTGGAGGACTATGATTTATACCTGCTTTACCTGTAGGCTTCACTCCTAGGATGGCAGTGCTATTCTCTTTTTAGGTTATTTTACAGCAAGAGACCAAGAGCACAGTGGGGAGGGACAGAAGGAGAGAACCTTAAACAGGGACCCTGACATGGGGCTCTGTCTCACAACCCTGAGATCATGACCAGACCCGAAATCGAGAGTCGGACACTCAACCGGCTGAGCCACCAGGTGCACCACAGGATGTCATTGTTCTTGATGGCTGGACAGGAGACCCGATCTGATCATCTGCAGTCCACAGCCACTATTATAGCAGCTCGCTCAGATACACTCAGATTTGGAAGAGTTTTGTGAATGCCCATTTGGAGGGGGGGAGGTGGTCACAGGCTACTCGTGACGCAAAGGCCCTGAGGGTTCTCCATGGGAGCTCATGGTTCCAACCGGGAAAACTCACATTGCTGTGCTTGGGCTGAGCTTCTGAGCTGCCATTTTCCTTTCCAGTTTTTGGTCATTTGTCCCTCAGGAGCTTAGAATTTGGCAATTTTAGAAAGGAAATTCCGTTCAGAATGCCAGGCTTTGAATTTGGTAATCTCCTTTTCTCCAGGGTCTCGTCCCCTTAAGTCCTAACTGCATTGACAGCTTTCTAGTGCCTTGAAGGAGTTGGGGGTTTTGTGTACTTAATCGTTATTTTGCTTGTTCTTGATGAGAAAACAGGTCTGATACAAACTACTACAATATAGGTGAATGCACAAATATTTGCTTTGTCTTAGGATTTCAATGAGGTCAGGAACCAGCGGTCTTATTTATAATTAGGTCACCAGCTGTTGTCTCAGTCCACATATGACCTCTGTCCCACATGCCTGAACTTGCTCATTTTATACCCTTTGTACAAAGACGACATTTTCTTATGGTTACTACATTTCAGTTTTTAAGTATTTTTTGTTTTTGTATTTATATATTCTCCATATTCATAGCTTACATTTTATCACATGTAGATAGATTCATTTTTGAGAGAGACAGCACACAGGCAGGGGAAGGTCAGGAGGAGAGGGAGAAGCAGACTCCCCACTCAGTAGAGAGCCCAATGCAGAACTCGATCCCAGGACCCTGAGATCATGACCTGAGCTGAAGGCAGAGGCTTCACCGACTGAGCCACCCAGGCGACCCATGTGTAGATATATTTAAAAAAGCAAGGTTTAAGATGATGAAGAAAGCAGTTACGTTTCCAGTGACCTTATACTCCAGCCCTCCTTCCCCACACCGGTTATTTCCTTTTACAGGAAACTACCTTCGTTTCTTAGTCCTATCTATTGTTACTGGTCCCCATGTTCCTAAAATACACAGGCTATTTGGACAAAGATAGCAAGGCCTAGAGAGATGGTCATAAATACAGATAAAAGTCAATATATGTATGTCTGCATTTTGTTATCCAAGACGCTTCCCAGCTGTCACGTCCACTGGGAAAGTTTAATCCTTCCCTGAATCCGGGAGATCAATACAAAGAAACCCAGTGTGAGGGCAGCGTCACAATGACGCCAAAACAAAGTCGATCTGAGCACGACGCACCTTCCAGCATCTGCAGACCGAGCTTTCCCAAGTGGCTGCAGTCCGTGGGGACACTTCGTACACAGCCCCCGCCCCCCGCCTTCCATCCTCCACGACTGTCAGTTTCCTCAAAGCCCGAGCATCTCTGGGAAGTCCCGCCTGTGCTTTCACACCTGTCACCCAGGCCTGACAGTGGGTGTGGTATTGACCGTGGCATCGTCACTCCACCGCTGGGGCATTCTGCCTCCACTGCTTCAAGAAAGTCCCCAAATCAACCAACAAAACAGCTGCTTTTGGCCTCTATTGTTCTTTGGGACACGGACATGGGGTTCGGGAAAGTTTTCACCTGGGAGACCCACGTGAGCTCCTCTCTGTCCCAATTAGTCTGAGAAGTGTTTTGTTTTATAAATATGTTAACTCCGGAAAAACTGGTACTTTGTCATTTTGCCAGTCACATACCATGTAGTGTCTTTCACAGAACAGGACTAAGCGATTATTTCTCCACGCGTGAGCGGGTCCAGGCTGATATCAACCATCCTCCAGGAGCACCAGCCGATGTCCTGCCAGTGTGCCCCCGTGACTGTCCCCTGTCCCTTCCTGTCCCCACCAGCTTCGATTTCTGTTTGCTCTGGGTCTCCTCCATTCTCCCTCTCCATAAGTACCGCTTCCTTCTGCATCCAAGCATGCTGAAGTTTCCAGTCTCAGAAATGCAAACCAGTCTGTGAGAGTCCCCATGGCATACCAGCAGCAGGTATCTGCACCCCCCCAAAACCCTCCACACCCTCCCACCTCCCCTACCCCTTGGGAATGGGTATAGACAAAAGCGCCAAGTATTCTGAATTCTTGTCGGTGAAGTGATGAAGGAGGTGTGTCGGATGGATCCTGCGAGTGTGAAATCTTGGAGGAAAGAGTTCAGATTAGGCTGACATCCCTTGCAGGAATGGAGTTCAGGAGATCCCAGGTACAGCCAATGACCAGACTGCTTGTGTTTCCGAATTCTGGCTCTGTGGACCCCGCAGAAGCTGGTACCCATGAGTCAGTTATCCTGGGATACTTGAATTTGCTCTCAAGTGCAGGAAGTGACCCAAAGACTTAAACAGAATTACTTCACTATCAGAGATAAATAAATTCATCTCTGGTGCCCCCAAAGAGTCCAGGATTTACTTCTTTTATGGAAACCTTGATAAGTATTTTTTGAAGGGAGTTGCATTATCCCTGAAAAATACTTTAGTCCTTCAATGAATGTAGAAGACACAGGTGAGGCATACGCCAGCTGAAGTGGGTTTTCTGATTTAAAAGATGGTATCAAAATCATGGGTTATATTTGTCAGAGAGCAGGTCAGCATGTTCATACCAGTGGAACAGGAGGGGTATGCACAGTCTAACACACAGGGCACCAGAAGAGGTAGGCATTGAGAAATTCCTACTTGACTTTTATACCTCAAAATACTGGGGATGTAACAGGTCTGGCTGACCCAAAGACTTAGAATTACTTTATTATTGGAGATAAATAAATTCATCTCTGGTGTCCCAAAGAGTCCAGGATTTACTTCTTTTATGGAAACCTTGATAAGTATTTTTTGAAGGGAGTTGCATTATCCCTGAAAAATATGCGATCATTACAGAGAAACCATCAGCATCTCAAGTATGGTACACCCAGAATTTAAAATACCTGCAGTGCTAGGGACAGGGGAGAACTTAGTTTCCTCCAGTCAGGTGGTTCATGCTCTTCTCAGTATAGATCCACTCATTTCCTGGACCAACCCACGGCTGTGGCGCAGTTGGGGAGTTTCTGAACGGCATCAAAGAGCGGAAGAGCTGCCATCTTCACCTCACAGATCTGTAAAACAAAGATTAACTCGATATCACATTAAAAGTGAAAGTCCTTCCCTTCTAAAGCAAAAACAAAGCTACAAGACAGTCCTGGAGAAACCCTAAAGATCAGGATCATCAAAAAAGTCTTAAAAGCAGATCTAGTGACACATTTAACTACCTTGGCATGTTTTGTAAAATAGATTAATCAACTGGTTCCCTCAATTGCATCTAATGTTCCAATTTTACATTATTTATTGGAAGCCCTGGCACGTGCTAAGCAGCTGTGGCCAATCCTTTCGGTGTTCTTCCATTCCAATAAGCATGAAACCCTCAGGTGTTACATCAGATCTCTGGCTCTGAGTTGTAATTAATGCCAATGGGATGCGAATGGTTCTACCAGTCCACAGGGCACACTGGCCATCTCCTATGTTGACAACAGCATGCGGACATCACCTGGAAAAAAAGTGGCAGTTTTTCTAAATGCCTTGATGACGAATGTATAGTCCAGAGAATAAGAAATTCTTATTTCTTAGAGAAATAAGAAATCCCACTAAAACAAAAGTTCTTACAACCTGTAATTTCTAAAGTCTGCGTGTATGGGACAAGTTGTTAAATCTTTCGTTTCTAACCACTAAGGAAATGAGCCATTGTGTCACCTGTGAGGAAGGCTCAGAGCAAACGAGCCCCTCGTTTTCGTCCGTTGAGGCTGCTAAAACAGAAGCTTACAGACAGGCCATCTTTGGCAAGATACTTAGTTCTCATAGTTCTGGAGGGTCAAAGCCCAAAAGTGAGCTGCCAACACGCTCAGGCAATCACTTCAGAAGACCTTCCTTGGTTCACACAAGAGCACACACACAGAGTTCAGGTCTCTTCATTTTTATAGCAGCATCAACTCCGTCTTGGGGACCAGCCCTCATGACCTAAATGAACCCCGATCACCTCTCAAAGGCCCCCATCTCCCATTACCTTCACCCTGGGAGCTAGGTTTCAACATGCGAATTTGAGGAGGACACAAATACTCCAACCACAGCCGCTCAACCACTGGTGTTGTCTACACAGCAACAAGCTTTGCCAACTGGACATCACGGTTCAGTGCATCCCATCATGCTAGAAATTTCTGTAATAATTCACAGAGCTTCTGGAAAGCCCTGTGTGGATCCCATGGAGGCCTTAGGCATTTTACAGCCTTGTTTACTGATGACCAAGTTCATGTTGATTACTAAGCCTCAGCTTGCTACCGGACACTAGGGAGAGGGTGCCAGGGAATCGGGTAATCAGCGTATCCTAAGTCAACTTGCCAGCCATGACCAAATCCAAGCAGTATACACAGGATGGTTCTAAACAGATCCCAAGAGCACAAGCAAGCCGCCCCAGCAGATTCTTTGCATTACCAGTGAGCCTGGTTTGGTCACGTTACCCCATGTCACTCGCTACTCATCTGGGGCTTCCGTGTGCTTCCCAGGGAGCAGCGGGTTCAGGCAGCAGAAACCGTCAACTTCATTTACAGGTGATTTTGTTCAGACTGCCTGTGGTGCTTCGTCATTGTTGCCACAGGCAACGTGGCTTACACAGAATCAACTGTATTAGTTGTTAATTTTGGTAGAAGGAGAGATCAGTGATTTAGGAGAAGGTATTTCTGTCTTGACTAGATGTCCAGGGCCTTGGAAGGAATGCTATTTAAGGATTAGGGAAAGGGCAGCAAGACAGCTTGGTAAACTCACAGGACAATGGAGAATCTACCGAGATTCCTTGACTATCTGTGCCCCCCCCCCACACACACAAAAGGCATCAACCCCTATTTTTGCTGCTGGTTTGTCTTTTTCCCCAGATAGCTCAGGACCATCCGGTGGGCTCATGACCAGGGACTGTACTCAGCCTGGGCGAAGACCGCGCACTGGGACAGCCACACGGTCTCCACTCATCACCAATCGAAGGAGTCCTGCTTTGGGAGGGAAGGTGGCCACTGTTCCCAGCTATCAGTCAAGTATTGTCACAACTCTTATCTGGCTGTAATCCTTACATGCAGACTGCTTTAGCTGGATAAGAGAGAAAGATAACAAAAAGTGGTAGTATCATCAGAATATTCCCTGAAATCCAAGCATTTCTGATGCCTACTGTGAGATAAAGGATAAAAGATGGAATCTGGCGTATAAGATAAAACTACCATTTTGTGACATGGAGACCCCAAGGCGGCTGTCGTTGCACTTTTTACTGCTGATTCTGGAAAACGACCAGCAGTTGCTACTGGCTTTACTAGGAAATCGGTGCTTGAGACCATGGCAGCACATTTGAACTCTGAGAAATCTTAAAACAAAACAAAACAAAAAAACAACCACCACCACCAAAAAACCCTCCCCACTGCTAAGCTGCAGCCCATGGCATCCCAGCTTCAGATCCAGGAAAGAACTCATCTTTGCAAAATCTTCCTTTGGATATCGCACGATCATGTCGACCTAAATATGCATTTATGACTCAACTTGCCTACTCCCACTTGAAATTTTCAGCTCCCAGATATAATGAGTCACCAGATTCCCCGTGTCTGTTACCGCAGCCTTCACTTTACCGCTTCCTCCTAAGCCACCGAGGACATAACCCTTCAGCCGCCTGCACGCACAGATTCCTAATGCACGGTGCAGAGTATTCTCATTTGCAAAGGAAATACCATGACTACAATCCTCTCCCTGGAGCTCCTGGGTTCCTGGTGCCTTTACAGGTAAGACCAGAGTCTGCATGATGTTCACCAAAGAGCTTTTTCTGTCCTTCAGCAGCCCACGTGAGATGGGTTGCCCCATCATATTCTGATAGCCCGCTGCACCACTCCTGATTATAAGTTACTTTGCTTTTACGATTATCATTGCATTTAACCACATGATATAATGCCTGAACCAAGTCACACTTAGTAATTGCTGTATTCCTGGTACCTAAGCAGGTTGCAGAATAGAACACATGCGTACATATAGGTAAAGACTATTAAGCAAAGGGCTGTCTAAGAAGAAATTCAAAGGTAAAGCACTTTAACTTTTATACTTTTGTTCAATTTAGTTGTCTAAATACTTAATTCAACAGAAGTTATTATGGAAATAGAGAAGATACATTAGGAAAAGCAAATAAATATTGTTTTTATCTCAATAGCAATATTTATCTAAGATTAAAGAACAGAAAAAATTAGCCTCTGACAATTAAAATACAATGATTATTCTAATGAACCCCATTTTTAACTCTTTGAATGATTTTTAATGTCTGTCATGCTCTCAATCGTCTTTTAGAGTTTGTAGACCTGACATCCCCATCTGGCATATGTTGAAACAGATATTTGTTCTTCTAAAGGAGGGTTTTTTTTTTTTTAACTAATTGTTAAAAATTAGCTATTGTACTGTTCCAATCCAAGAGGGCTTACTGACTCATTGGCTCATTAGAAGGGAAGAGATGAAGCTCCTGTTTCTGGAACGATTACCTGCGGTAAACGGTCCAGGTATTTGGGCAACATTACATTGAGGCTTCACACTGGTTCTGAGGATGTTTACCCTTAAACAAGGAATAAAGACTCAGCATGTGTGCATCTCATCCACGTACGCAGGGCTGATGTGGCACATGGCAAAGTCTCCACCTGAGTCCATGTCTGAGGACCCTTGAAACCATGATTTCCTCAACAGCGTCATGCCCCTGCCATTGTTACCTGTCTGCGAGAAACTGCTCGTTGACACTGCAGTGTGACTGCAAGGCACGCTGCCTGATAACCTGTCAAGTATTTCCTTAGTATTTGTGTGTGCAATGTCAGTATCACTCTTTTCTGTAAAAATACCGTCATCCTTAATGGGGAGGAACTGAGCTTTTCCCCAAAGTTCAGGAGCAAGAAGAGGATGTCCATGCTCACCACTTTAATTCGACATAGTACCAGAAATTTTAGCCACAGCAAGCACACATCAAAAAGAAACAAAAGGAATCCAAGTCAGTAAGGAAGAAGTAAAACTTTCACTATTTGCAGATGACACAATATTACATGCAGAAAACTCAGACTCCACCAAAAAACTGCTGGAACGGATACGTGAATTCAGTAGAGCTGCAGAATACAAAAATCAATGTACAGAAATATTTTGCATTTCTCCACACCAATAATGAAGCAGAAGAAAGAGAAATTAGGAAAATAATCCCATTTACAATTTCACTTTAAATAATAAAGATACCTACGAATAAAACTAACCAAGGAGGTGAAAGACCTATACTCTGAGGAAACTGTAAAACACTGATGAAAGAAATTGAAGATGACCAAAAGAAATGGAAAAACCATTCCATGCTCATGCACTCATTATTGTGAGACTGTCCATACTACCCAAAACAATCCACACATTTAATGCAGTTCCCACCAAGATACCAATAGCATTTCTCACAGAACTAGAATAATCCTAAAATCTGTGTGGAACCACCAAAGACCCTGAACAGCCAAAGCAAACTTTAAAAAGCAAAGCAAAGCTGGAAGTATCAGAATTCCAGACGTCAAGTTACATTACAAAGCTGTAGTGATCAAGACAGTTTGGTCCTGGCACAAAAATGGATACACAGATCAATGGAACAGAAGATCCAGAAACAGACCCACAACTATACAGTCAATTGACCTTCAACAAAGCAGGAAAGAATATCCATCGGGAAAAAGTCTCTTTAACAAGTGGTTCTGGGAAAACTGGACAGCAACATGAAGAATGAAATTAGATCACTTTCCTACACCATACACAAAACTCAAAATGGGTGCAAGACTGAAATGTCTGTGAGACCCGAAACCATAAGATCCTAGGAGAGCACAGACAGTCATCTGACATTGACCACAGCAACTTCTTACTAGACAGTCTCTTGATGAAAGGGAAACAAAAGCAAAAAATAAACCATTGCCAACTACATCAAAATAAAAAGCTTTTGCACTTTGAAGGAAACAATCAACAAAACTAAAAGACAACCTATAGAATGGGAGAAGGTATTTGCAAAGGATATATCTAGTAAAGGATTAGTATCCAAAATATATAAAGTACTTAAACTCAATACCCTAAAAAACAAATAATCCAATGAAAAATGGGCAGAAGACATACACAGACATTTCTAAGACAACATCGAGATTGACAAGAGACAATGAAAATGTGCTCATCATCACTCATCAGGGAAATGCAAATCAAAACTATGAGACACCACCACGCACATGTCAGAATGGCTAGAATCAATACCATAAGAAACAGGTGTTGGCGAGGATGTGGAGAAAAAGGAATCCTTGTGCACTGTTGGTGGGAATGCAAACTGGTGCAGCCACTATAGTAAACAGCATGGAGGTTCTGCAGAAACATAAACATAGAACTACCCTCCCATCCAGCAATCACACTACTGGGTATTTACTCAAAGAATACAAAATACTAATTTGAAAGGATATATGCATGCATCCCTATGTTTACCGTAGCACTATCTACAATAGCCAGGATATGGAAGTAGCCCAAGTGCCCAATGACTGATGAATGGATAAAGAGGTGGTATATATGTACAATGGAATATTGTTCAGCCATACATAAGAATGAAATCTTGCCACTTGCAACAACATAGAGCTAGAAGGTATAATGCTAACCAAAATAAGTCAGAGCAAGACAAGTGCCATACGATCTCACCCATATGTGGAATTTGAGAAACAGAGGGAAAAAGTGGGAGATAAACCAAGAAACAGGCTCTGAACTCTAGAGAATAAACTAATGTTCACCAGAGGAGAGGTGGCTGGGGGGATGGGTATAGCAGGGGATGGGGGTGAGGGGGCACTTACAGTGTTGAGCACCAGTGACGGATGGACATGTTGAATCACTACATTGTACACCTGAAACTAATACTACACTTATGTGAACTGCACTGGAATTGAAATAACCTAAAAATAAAGCTATTCAGAGATAGGGTTGAAATTCAAGCATACACAATGGAAAGGGAAATAGGTGCAGATGCCTTTGGAGTAGATGTTTTTGTTTCAAGCAAAATGCAGGCCAGGATGAAGGAAATCCTGCAAATCACACAAAAGCAGAAAAAAGAAAAAAAAAAAAAGCAAAGCAAAGACGTTGCCCAAAACTTTACACGCACACCCCACATGCCGTGCTCCAACCTGGGGGTTAATTTCTCCACTCCTGTATGGTCTGACCTACTTGCACACGCCAAAAATGATCTGGTACTGGCCATGGAGAAGGCCTGGCCTAGGCCCGGGTCTCCAGGGACAGGTTCTCAACCACGGCCAGGTTTTGGGTTTCATGAAGTTGCTCCGACTGTGAGTCTTGCCATAAAGATGGCCACACAAGTCACCCAGAATGTCTGCATATGGGGTTGGGCATACAGCATTCAGCATCCTGAACATGTTCTCCAATCATTTCTGTTCACCACCCCCTCTCCAATACAGATTTTCAAATGCAAAACACTTCTACTACAGAGGGGGAACTGGGCTGATTTTTCTCACCAGGGTCTGAGGAAGTCTTCCTGACAGCCTTGGTAGACTCAGCATGGTTGCCTGGAAACTCACTCTCCTTCACTCTTATTCTGATTAAAGGGCAATTTAGAGATTTTTTTTTTAAACTGATCTGTCATCTGGAAATATTATCAGCCTCCCTTACAGTGATTTGTCAAGTGGTAAGTTGAGCATTGCTATTTAGAGACGGTTTTTCAATAGGGTAAAATAGAAAATGGATTCCCCGTTTCCTCTCTCCTCGTGGAATGTGTACATACTAAATGGAGCAAAGCTTCTAAGGGTAGATGGGTTCAGCGGGTTTGGGAGCTTGTAGGGAGTAAAAACGATGCAGGTATGAACTAAGACATCTTATTTCACAACTTAAAGGTAACCATTACTGTGAATAAATTGTCATCCAAATGGTTCTATGGGGAAAAAAGGACAAAATCCCTCAAAATCAACACTTTCAAATTACTGGACTCTGATATTTAACAGATAAGGAAGTTAAAGCCCCATTGTCAGATTCAGACAAAACTCAGACCTGCAATCAACATATTTGCATAATCCATTTGAGGTCGAATTTGCATGCAATGAACGGCGTGTGTACACAGATTGTGACAGTAGGCACCTGTGAAACCATTACCAGGATCCAGAGCACATGTGCACGTAAACCCTCAAATTTCCCTGTGAAATCCTACCTTCCCACTCCTGCTCATGACCTCATCCTCAAGCAGGAGGTCTTTTTCTATCAATTACTTTGCTTTTTCGATAGATTTTCATAATGGAAATAGGATTATTTTTGACGTTGATTCATGTTGGCGGGTGCATCCTTACTTCATTCCTGTAAAATACTAAGTAGTGGTCCATTGCAGGAATATACCAGATTTTGTTCATTTCCTTTACCTATAGATAGACCTTGGCATTATTTTCCACTTACCGCTCTTACAGATAAGACATTTAGAGACATCTGTGCTCGTTGTAAGGACATATGGCTACATCTATGGTCAGTGTATGTTCAAATTTTAAAGAACTTGCCAAGTCATTTCTCAAAGTGCTTATCTGATAATATATTCCCACCAATAAAGAATGTCAGCTGCCCCATACCCTCACAATTTGGTCTTTAAAAAATTTTAGCCATTCCAAGAGACATGTGCATGGTGGTTCTCATCTGCATTTCCTGAATACATGTGAGCATTTTTTTTAAAATGTATATTGGAGATCTTTGATGAAATTTGTTAAAACGTTTTGTATATTAATTACATTATTTTCTGGGGTTTGAGAGTTCTGTAGGTATTTACGCATCTGGAAACAAATCCTCTATCAGATAAACAGTGTCTGTTCTTTGCAAAAATATTTTCAGGTCTTCTATTTTCATTCCCTTGACAGTTTTTCAAAGAATAGATCTTTGTTTTGATGCCTAATTTATAGATTTTTAACGTTGTGGAACCTGCTATTGGTGTGTTAAAAACCCTTTAAACCAAGACGTAAAGGATTTTTTTCCCTGTTACTTTCTAGAATCCTATAGCTTTTGGTTTGAACATGAGCTTTTCTCAATCTGTGTTCAGTTTATTTCTACCTCCCATGTCTCTTTCAAATATATGAAAATAATTCATCCAATGTCTGTTAATTTTAAGTGGTGCCCATTCCAGTTGTTTTGACAGATTTTTCTTCTAATTATGGCCATTTTTTCTGTATGCCCAGTTATCTTCGTTGGCTGTCAGACATTGTGGGCATCTCTCTTCTTGGGTGCTAACTACCGGTTTTCTTAAAAAAATATATTGAGTTTTGTTCTGGAACATGGTTATATTGCTTGGAAGCAATTAGATTCCTTTGGCTCTTGCTTTTAAGACTTTCAGACAAGAGCAGAGCATGTGATTTTGGTCTAGTCCGTTCGTAGCCACAATGGAAGACCCACCCACGTTCCTCCCTGCGGTGACCCATGAATTACAAGGGCATCTAGTCTGCATGGTGGCAGCAGGTATCCCTTCCAGCCTAGAGTGGGCCCTGAGAACTATTCCCTGAATCTTCCCAGATGGTCTTCTCAATCTTAGTAGTTCCCTCAAACATGCGTGATCATCACACTTTCCAGAACACTCTAAGACCCTTTCAGCACCTGTCCAACGTTTTCTTCCGCAGATTTAAGCTGCTCTGTGGTTTCTCCTGAATCTCAGTTTCATCTCCTCAAGCACAGGGAATCCATGCTTCCTGGCTTGGGTTCCCCATCCCCGGACTCCAGCCAAAATGTTATCTGCAGGCAGCAATCTCAGAAAATCATGGGGCTCCTCTGTTTACCATCCCTTATGCATGAATATTCTTTATTTCCCAAATATCCAGTGTCTTGAAAAGTAGTTTTTCTTCCTGGTTTTATATATTCTTCTTTGTAGGCAGAATCATCAATGCCACACCTGTTACTCTGTCTTGGCCAAAAGTTTAAGTCCTTCACGTTTTTAATTTTTTTGCTAAAAGGAAATTGCTATAATCAAAGAGTAATTATTAAATAACTCTCCACATTATAATCAGCTAAAACCACCATAAATGTTGCTCTCTGCAAATCACTATGCTTCTTATGCCAAATCCCTTTACGGGTTACCTCGTGTTGAATGTTATGAGCTCCAAAGTAGGTTGGTCCTGACATTCTAATAACTTGCCTTGGGAACAAGTACACTAAATCAGGGGGAATACTTAGCAGGAGGCGGCATGCACTGAAGCAAGGTGTTGGGGACAGGCCAAAGGACAGAGCCAGAGGATGAGCGAGGAAAAGAGCAGAAACATTTAAGTGAAAGCGGGAGGAGAAACAAAAGTCCTCTTCTCACTAGGCTGCTCTTAGCACATAATGCAAAACCCGTACGCCTGCATGAACAGTCATTGTGCGTTCCTGACACTCAGCTTGTGCGTTGCCCGTTTCAATTATTACAAACAACACGGTAGAAGGGAATAAAACAAGCACAATTAGGGGGAAATGTCTGGGTTTCAGACAGTCCCCAATGGAAAGCTTTAGGGGGAAAAAAATCCTGTATTTTGTTAACAGTTTCCTGACCCATATGCCAAGAAGAGTGGATGGGCACTTTGCATTTAACTGGTTTATATGTAATTTGTACTCTGTCCTGCCCCATATCATTTTATGAATTCAGTGCTTACCAGATGGCATTCAAGAACAAGCCCAACACTTAAGTTTATAAAACAAAAATAATACTCTCATAGAAGTTTCAGGCAGCTTCAGGACCCAATAAATCATAAAGATACAGGTTGTTTTTATTTTTTTTTCTCTTCAGGATTCCATCTCCTATAAATTGAATAGTGTTCCCACATTCTGAGTTCCCATGTGAATTTTATGCAACAATTCTCAATTATAAGGGCTTTAAGACATGATTCACTTGACCCCAACATTCTATTAACTTGAAGTATCATCATCAATAAATAATTTTGAAATGAGCAGGATTTAGCTAAGCAACCATGGAACTGGACAGTTGCATTTTATAATCAAGAGTGGAGAGACCAGAGCGGTAAAGATAACTGGAGATGATTAAAGGTAGGGTCTCCTCTTGGCCCCTATGTACTTGAATTAATATAGTTCTCGATCCTCAACTAGTTTAGAGATCAAAATTAAGAGCAGTATCTGCAATTCTGCAAAATCCCTATCAAGGTCCCTCAATTCTGCTTCTGGAGAAGTTCAATTTCCATTTCAAGAGATGCAATTCATCATCAAAATTGTATCATTAAATAAAGACATGATAGCTCAAACACTGGTTGGCTTTAATTTGGTGGTAGAAGAATTTAGAACTTTCAAGATGTCAGGGACATCATAGGGCAGAGGAACCTGTGTAAAATTGGGACTGACCCTGAGGTGCAGGGACCTGGGCTGATGATTTCTAAGACCATATTGTGTTTGGAAACACTTTCAGTTGTTGGTAGGGAGGGATTATATTCAGCACAAACTCCTTTTGGGGTAAAAGAAAAGGCTCTTTTGATGTCAGATCATGGAGTACAGACAGAAGCAGCTGTCCAAAAGGCTCAGAACTTTTTTTTTTTTTTTCTGTTTGAAGACAGAACGTTCCAGAGCACTGAAGTAAATGACCCCTGGGTTTAACCAGAAATATTCTGCTCTTAGAAATAAATAAATTTAATCATGAATACTATGGATAAAAATGGTTACTTGATACAAGACTGGAGCCATTATATAACCAGGAACAACATGGCTGAGCAGCAGCTCACCAGGGGCGATCTGAGCCAGACGAGGCACATAGTGGCATGCACACAAAAACATTAATGGAACAGTCAAAAACAGGAAAAAAGACAAAAGTAAATTATCACCACCTAGGTCAGGCCTTCGCCATACTCTGTACGGAAGTGATTAAAAGCCAAACACAATGCTAACCACTCTGACTGCACCCAATATTGGCCCCACGCCACTGTCCTCCTGGACCTGCCCATTTCCATAGACAGATCTGGAAACAAGGACAGTGCGGGCCAGGAAGGCAACCTGCAAATGCTACAAAATATTGGTTTACCCAAATTAATGTCATCAGAGTGTGCTCTGAACTACACATGTAAGGAATGGGAATCCAGAGAATTAGCCTTGTTTTGACCCTACCCCCTTCTGCACTTTAATGTTTAATACTTGAGTTTCTTCAGAAACAAAGTGAAAAGATCAAATACTAAAAATCTGTAAGGATATGATAACTCACCTTTGCTCTAACTTGATGCATGGAAGGCCCCAACTGAGGCCTACAGTGTGACCCAGAGGGGCTTGGGGATGCGTGTAGGGACAGGGTCTGGTGTGAATGTCCCACCCAGATGCCTCCAGTCTCTCACAGCCTCAGGGGCTCTGAGTCTACATGGACATTTTGGATGAGGTAACTGGATATTTCTTTGATGTGGGGGCCGATCCTGTGCCGGGAGGTTTACCAGGGTCTCAGGGCTCCACCTATTAGATGCCAGGAGCTCCCCCAGTCGTGACAACCAAGAAGTCTCCAGATATAGGTCACCCATTCCCTGGGGGCAGCTGAGAACCACTGGTTTCTGGGTACTTCAATAAGAACACCTGAACTGTAGAGGACCCCATACTGGCTCCTGAGCTCCAGGGAGGGGAACATGCTCTCCCCCAAAAGGACAGATGGGAGAATTCTGATGGGGTGATCCCAGATTTCCTCAAAAAAAAAAAAAAAGCATTTATCATCTGTGTTAGGTGATGAGTCATCACATCCCCAGTCTTCCTTGATGCTTAAAATATCTTTCACTGGGACACTGTTTATACCCATACGTCTTCCCTGTGACCTCTGCGGCAGGCAAACGAGACATGCCAACAGCCGCCCCTACCCTGCTCAAAGGGAGGGGACCAATGGAGGGAGAACAACCATTCCATGAATTCTAAAAAGGGTTCTGCAGCTACTCTGGGGGAAACTTATATACACATTCCCCAGCTGGACAGTGAGGACCTTGAAGAGAACCCGTGGATCAACCTTTGAAATTCTAATATACACACCCATGAGGCCCACACAATGCTCGGTGAACTTTCCTCTTGTTGGAGTTGTAAAAGGTTACTGAAATAAAGACCACCGCCCAGAAAATTGCTCCCAAAAGTGTACCTGAAACCTAGGAGTAGCCAAGGTTGGGTCACAAATCAAAATCTCAGTAAGGTCTTCCCACTAGCCAGATGTAAAGTTAAAAATATGTGTAGGTCTCACCATTTTAACTGTAGAGTAGTACACAGAGCATGGTGCTGTTTCTTCCCATTTAGAAACAAGAGAGGATACATGAATGTAGGATTTATAACATTACAAAGAAACACAACTCTGTGAAGGGATAATCTCACCTTCTTTCTCATTGAGAATGACAGCAACTGCCCATAGGCTCTCCAGGACTTTGCCTAAGACACAGAGGGACAAAAAGATGTGGGTAATTAAGAGTATGACTTCTACCAGTGACCAGTTGGAGTTTATACATGAAACCTAAAATATACTAGGCATTTTAGTTCACTAAACTTTCCAAGCAACCCTCAGTTAGGTGGGCTTTTGTTTTTTTAAATCTTTAACTTATGAGCTGAATTCAGTTGCTGACAAGCATGGGGTCGATCAGCAACAAGCTCAAAGATATGAATCTTTGATATGAATTTATGTCTCCAAATCCTCCACTCCTTCCTTCTCATTGTATTCTACGTGGAAAGGTACATGTCCTTGTTGCTGCCATGGGATAAGATAGTGATGTGCAGGTAGAGATGAAAGTTTACGAGTGGACTGGGGTTCTAGAACATGAGATCAGCCCACAGCCTGCAGACAAACAAGTCCCTTGAGAAGGTCGTGAAGTCATGCGTTCATGAGGCATCCAGAGACCTGCCCTTCATCTATTCCTGATGTTAAATATGCTGAATTCCATGGCATTGCAAACTCAGTATAAAAATGTGTCATTGCCTGATTGTGCTCAATTTCTGAAAAACTTGTATTCATTAATATACTTTGACAACACTCTAGAACAGTTTTTCCTTACAAATTTAATTAAAATTTACTCTCTCAACTAAAGCAGGAAAAACCATTTTCCCAATTTAGTATAAGTATACTTGATAGAGAGGTTATATACTGCAAGTTGAAGACAATCTGATATCACTGGAAAATCCAGCTTTTCTTTAGAAACAAGTAATTTCATAATTCTGAATAAAAAAACAAGTGCTTTGTGTTGGAAGTTAGGGTCATAAAGTCTCCTCTTAAGATATGCAGTCAGGGGCACCTGGGTGGCTCAGTGGGTTGAAACCTCTGCCTTCAGCTCAGGTCATGATCCCGGGGTCCTGGGATCGAGCCCCGCATCGGGCTCTCTGCTCAGCGGGGAGCCTGCTTCCCTTCCTCTCTCCCTGCCTGCCTCTCTGCCTACTTGTGATCTCTGTCAAATAAATAAATTTAAAAAAAAAAAAGATACACAGTCAATGACAACCACTTTCTAAATACTGTCAGAGTGAGGAAAACTGCTAAAGACGTCTAATGAGATCATGAAAAAAGTTTAATCATTTCAGCAGGTGAAAAATATCTTAATACCTAACCATCTGCTTAAGATTCAAATTTGACGCGTACAAACACATTTTAATTAAATGACCAAATTATATAGAAAAATGATCTTCCACTGTATTTAGACACTGTCCTCTCATCTGAAGTAATGATTTTATGTGCAAAACTTAGAGCTTTCACATAGAGTCGTGAATCATTTCCATGCTATTCAATAAAGACTGTTGAAATAGGAGCTGTGGTTCTTCAACTTGGAAATGGGATGTCTGGCTGCGCCACACTGTACTAAGGTGCAGAAGGGTTGAATATTCATCCAGGGTTGTCTAAATGTTGGGTGAAGACGACCAGGATGGGACCCCTTTCTTTGCCTGCAAAGCCCATGTTTACACAGATCTACAACTTTCCTATCTAGGTTCACAGAGAGAAAAATATAGACATATTCTCATGGATTTCCATTTCTATAAGGCAATGGAGAATTTTCTGGAAGGTTTATAATTTCTAATGGTGAGAAACACTCCCCCCGGTGGGAAGGAATCAAGAAGCAGACCAATAGAAATCATTACTCTAACAGACACACCCCATATATTACAGGGATCTCCCTAGTCCATAATTTCCTAGTCTGTTTTAGGTCCTAATCTGGTATGTCCTGTGCTTCCTATGGATAAGAATGTTGATTTCCATGAAGATCATCAAGATCTGGCCACTTCATAGTTTTTACACACAAACTTCTTCTTACAGTGTAAGGTTCCCACACAAATCCTCCCATCACAGATTTACATGGAGTTTATCATGTCCCACAGTATGAAGCCCATCTTTAGTATTAACTGAACCGTTGTCACTCTGGCATATTTTTAGGATCAGTTTTGTCCACTGGGTCTCCAAACTGAGGTTTTTGCATCTTCAGTATTAATGTCCTAACAGTTGGACTTCTTGTGTTTCTTACCCTTATTAAATAAACCTATGTGTTTGGGTCAAATCCAAAGTCAAATACTTAATTGCCCCAGCTTTACATTTAGAACTTCTCTATTCCTCTACCAACATCATCAACCTGTGGACTCTTCCAAAATCCTGCATCTACCACCAGGAAAGACTAACATCTCAACCTTCTCTGGTTCAGGCATCACAAGTCATATGAACGGGGCCCAACGTTTTGATGGACTCTTCATTTCACCTCACAGCGTGCTCACCATTTTTACCTTTATTTTGAACTTCCTTTGGATCAAGGTATTTTGGAGTTAAAGTCAAAAAGGTTACATTTGACAAATGTCTGTACATAGAATGTAAGTGAATACAGGTTTGAGTTAGGTAAATTCAGAATAAAAGGGAAATGTGTAAAAGTTCTACGCAGGATGTAAAATATGTAAATCACAAACCCTGATTGTCTACTGTACACTCAAGGAGAATGGGTGGAATTATCAACTGCACTTGAATGGATCGGTATTGACAAACTCAGTCTGCTAGCTCTTTTGCTTTTCTCCCAGTCCAGGCAAATCTTTAAGAGTCATTTGGAAAACATATGCTTAAGAACCATACTATGGCATTTTTAAGGTAAAAATGTTAATATTAGAACGTCTGGCTGTGATGTTGAATCACAAATGAACAAGACTGGCAACTGACAAATATGCCAAGGTCTTTAATGACCAGGGGACTAAAAAAGAGTATAAAGACCGCCCTGTGAACAGAGTTAGGCTTTCTCAGATGGGGAAACAGAGGTGGTCCACAATTGAGGGGCATCGAGATAACCCACCCAACTCTCAGCATCTTGTGTCCCTGACAAGGAGCCTTCTCCATAGCCCATACTGTTCCTATGAAGCACTTGAGATAGGACCAACATACAAAAAGGTGTACATATTTAATGCATACAACTTGGGGAATTTGGGGAGAAGTGTACACCTGTGGAAGATCACAATTGACACTGCGAACATGGATTATCACTTCCAAATATTGCCTCCCAACCTCTATTATTGTAAGAACACTTTACACAGGATCTACCCTTGTCAGGATATAGTGGTATTGATCATCGCCATGCTTGTACAGTAGCTCTAGGACTCAATCTTCATTTCTTTCTCCAAGTCTCCAGTACCAGATCTCTCATATAAGTCCTCTTATATGCTCAGATCTCTCATATAAGTCCTATCAGGTGATATTTATCCTTTGACTTATTTCACCTAGTATAATGTCCTCCAGGTCCATCCATGTTGTCCCCAATGACAAGATTTCCTTTCGTATGGCTGAGGTTCCACATTTCCATCTATTCATCCATCGCTGGACACTAGGTATCTCTGTCTTGGCTACTGTGAATATGTTGCAATGAACATGGGGGTATAGATCTCTAAGATCCAGATTTCATTTCCTTTAGGAACTCAGAATTAAAATTACCGGATTACGGTATCTCTACTTTCAATCTTCTGAGGACCTTCTATATGGTGGCTGCACCACTGTGCATTCCCACCAACAGTGTACAGGTGCTCCCCTTTCTCCACATCTTCAGGGACTTTCCCTAACAGCCGTTCTAACAACTTTAAGGTGGTATCTTGCTGTGGTTTTGATTTGCATTTCCCACGTTAGTGGTGTTCAGCATCCTCTCTTGTACCTGTTGGTTGCTGTAGGTCTTCTTTGGGAAAAAATGTTTGAGACCTAAAGTTCTTTGCCCATTTAAAAATCATTTTCTATTGTGTTGTGGGAGTTCCTTATGCACTTCAGATGTTAAGATAGTTTTGTCAGGTGGTTTGCAAATATTTTCTTCCACTACTGCTCTTTGGTGAAGCAGATGGTGGAAGCACTTGGGCACATGACCACTTGAATGGGTGCTTTCACTCGTGTACCAAAATTGGAACCTTGTCTACTCTGCCAGAGACATGGACCTTTCATTTTTGAAACATGGGGCAGTGAACAAAACACAAAGGGAAATTTTTTTCTCACATCCTCCTCCTCAAAAGTGCGCTTACAATCATGAGACAAATGGCCAGACCATAAAACCGATGTCTGTAAAACCACGATGGGCTGAAAGAGACATTAACCAGAAGGCTGTCTATGAATCACTTCAAATGGGGCTCAGATTCAAGAGCTAGGCTTTGGGTACCATTGGTTCTTATTTAGAGCATCATCCCCTTGTTTTATCCTTACTGTCTGGTGGGTAGGGTGTGTGTGTGTGTGTGTGTGTGTGTGTGTGTGTACGCGTGTGTGCATTTTTTTAAATTTGTTTTTTTGGTATATGTTCTTTTAAACTGTTGGATTGTGTTATTTCTCATTTTAAGTATCTTTTTATTATGTTTATTGCTGACTTACAGGAATAGTTCTCAGAAGCTAGTTTTAGAAATGCAGCTCTGATTTATACTGTGGGCAAAATAGAAGAGCAGGTGAGGTGTCTTCTCTACTACCGTTAGCCTTGTTCCAGGTACGCTTTATTTTCTCACTGCCTGTGAGCACATCTGAATTATGAGAGAACATATTTTATATAGGTAAATACCTGTGATAGTACATAGGAAATAGTAAAAATAGTAAATAAAAAATATAAAAATAGTAAAAAAATGTGTTTTTTTTTTTTAAGAGAAAGGGAGAGAGAATTTTTTTTTTTTTAATTTGATAGACAGAGATTACAAATAGTCAGAGAGGCAGGCAGGAGGGAGAGGAGGAAGCAGGTTCCCTGCTAAGCAGAGAGCCCGATACGGGGCTCGATCCCAGGACCCTGGGATCATGACCTGAGCCGAAGGCAGAGGCTCTAACCCACTGAGCCACTCAGGCGCCCCGTAAAAAAATGTTTTAACAAACATTCACACATGAAATTTTACTTTAACTGTGCACAGGTATAGTTTTAGTGATGACTGGAAAACGTGGAGTATCTAAAAATGCAGAGTCAATATTTCCTCAAAAAAGATCTCTGAAGAAATTTTTGGAGAAATGTGCATGACTTTTATCATACATTATCTTTAGTGAGATTTTGAACATCTATATGTGAAGGCAAAGAAATTAAATCTTAAGTTTTGTGAATAAAATGGCTTAAAATTCTTTTGCTTTTAGATTAGTAACTCACATTTGAAATTAAATACTGTTTTCAAGTGCTTTTTATAAATCTATTGAGATAATTTTTTTTTCTATTTAACTTACGTCTAAGATTCATAAGTATCATGGCACGCTCTCACCTTTCTTGTTCACAGGTATCATTTTTAAATATACAGGATTGACTTTCCAACCACTGAACTAAGAATTTCATACTCATTAATAGGGAGAGGTCTGTGGTCTTCAAATTCAAATTATCCGTTGTACAATCTAACTGCAACAACACGCATATGGAACGCCACAGTACACACATGCATATATACCACACACATGCATGTATCCTACGTAAACCTATCCCAGAGGGACAATCACCTATGTAGTCATAATGTTCTCTTTACGCTCCAGGAAACACCAACACCCTGCTCAAAAAATTAGTTCACAAGTACCAAAATTTTCTATAAACCCAATTGGACATTATGCTCAGGACAGGGTTTTTGGTTTTTTTTGTTTTTTAATATTCTGCTTCTTTATACTCCTCAGTTGGAGTACATTTTAAAATGTAATTTCTGGAAACAGGAATTTCTTTCCAAAATATGAGTGTCTCACTTCATCTAGTTCATTACAGATGTGTAGATAGCTGTGTACATACGTGTTCATTATTGTGAATCTGAATACAGCCCAGTGATCCCAATGAGAATGGTAGGAGAGTCCTTCCTCTTTCTTGGTTCCATGTCTGGAGCTTCCTCTCCTTTTCCATTCTTCCCTCATTTTTAATTCCTGTGCCAACAGCACACTACTTAGCGACAGTGTATTAATAGCTCAAACCGTTCTTATGGCTCTTTTTCAGCATTTTCAGATGAATTTTGTTCCTATTTTCTAACACCTAATATTCAGGGTTGCTCATGAAGTTCCACTGCTGAAAGCGTCATTGGATTTGTACGTCTTAGGCTTTAGGTTGATACGAATAACGCTAAATATACTCCATTGGGAAAACCGTGTCTGTCCACCAAGGTCTGATGTTCCCTCCCCTCACCCCCCTCAGACTTTATGTTCCATGAAGCTGTGACAACACCTCACCTTGCTGGACGCACTTTCCTTATTTCCTCAGCACAGAGTGGGCGTGAGTATCTAGTTCAGTGACAGAAGGAAGTGTGACAGACAAGAGCAACCATCAGCTCACGTAACAGAAGAGCAAACGTGCGGCTTAAGGCTTTGCCAGGGTCACAGACTGGAGCCCAGCAGAGTGCAAACAATCCACCGTCTCTAAGTATCAGCGTTCGGACCATACGGCACCTCACAGGTCTGTGCTCCCATCCCGTGAATCACACTGAGCAGTGGCTTGTGAAAAAAAATACTCAAGGGCCAGAAGACGCCACCAACTGACCTTTCCAACATCAAAGTTTCCCGTCACATGGACAGTCTTCCTTCTACTGATTTGATCGGCTGCCCCGCCAAGGGTTAATAAGCAGCAATTTCTCCCCACATGAAAGCAATAATTATCTTCAACAAATACGGGAGCTCCAGGATACCTACCCAGAAGAGCCCTCGATAGGCTGGAGAGGTCCTGAAAGGGGCGGGAGTTCTGCCAGATGCGCTCTTGAGTAGCCCTCCCCCAGCTGTTAATCACACCACCGTGGAGGGTGGCGCAGGGGCCCCGAGGGGCAACGCCATCAGCAGGGAAAGATGGTACCTTCCTCCCACACCACACGGAGGACCAGACCACAGCCCAGGGCTGAGAATTACAGGTCTGCATTCACTCCTTAACCCGCACGGTCACCTTAAACCCCGACACGCAGACTCTGCCGGTGCTGACACCAGGTTTTGTCCATAGGAAGCGGACCATCAGGCTGCTTATCATCACACAGACAAAAACAATGAAGAGTTAACAAAACGACAATAGTTCAGTTTTATGGTTTTTTTTTAATACCTCATCTTTCACAGAAGATAAAACTGAATCAATTGACAGCGACTGTAAGCTTAAAATGACCCTATGTATATATTTAAGATAAAAATATATATAAGACGGGCCCCTGGGTGGCTCCGTCGGTGAAGCGTCTGCCTTCTGTTCAGGTCCTGATCTCAGCGTCCTGGGATGGAGCCCCGCATCGGGCTCCCTGCTCAGCGGGGCTCTGCTTCTCCCTCTTCTTCTGCCCCTCTCCCTCTGCTTGTGGTCTCTCTCAAATGAATAAATATTTAAAAACATATATATGTATACGTATCATATATAAAACAGAAAACAAAAATATATATGTAAATATAAAAGAAATGAAAATGGTCTCTCTGAAGGATCCTTATTTTCTTTTGTATTCCCGCGATAAATACTCCAATCATTCATTTCTGGCCTTGATTCCTACCCCTAAATACAGGTTGTATGCTGTTTAACATCAAACACTGTAAACAGCATCCCTGTGTTTTCAGGATTCAGCCAACTTTTCATTTCCCCCAGATCCTCCCCAAAATAGGGGAATATTACCATCGGGGGTATTTTCAACTTTTTAGATTAATCCTATATTTAACTACTTTTTTCAGTACCCATTGGTACTATCTATTGACTGTTTTGTAGGATGACGACATGAATGCCCTGTTACTAGAAGAGCTCATGAAAACTGCGTCCCTGCTAGTCGTCACTTTCCTGTTATGGGATATTATCACATCTCCACGCATAGAAGCCCCCTAGATAACCTGACAAGGAAAAACTGTTGGTAATAAAAAGAACATTTTTAATTAGGGTGAGTTTTCTGGTTTTGGCATATCTGAATCGAACAAAAATTTGATAATTTTTGAAATTTAATTGCAAAACAAGCATCTTCAGCTACCGCACTCCATCAGAACAATAAACGGGATTTAAATTGAGAGCTGTTCCCAGAGATTCCTATTTTCTGTCTCCGTTTCCCTGTTGCTGAACCGTTCCGCTTAACGCTTCTTTGTATATTAAAAACTAGGCTATCGAAATATAATGCCAATTTAAGGTACAACAATTATTTATATTAGCGTTACCGGAAGAAAAAAATATGTGGTAAATTAATCTTTGTGCATCAAAGTACTTCTTAAAATAGGTTTTCAGCATGCATGGTAATGAACTATTGCTATCTCGGCTGAACAGACATCTTGAAATAACTATGCCCAAAGTTGTTTAAAATCCGTTCCCGAAGATTTCAGTTTCAGCAATGCAAGGAAGAGGATTTCTCACTTAGAACACCCAACGCCACCTGCCCTTCCCCCACGCCTCCCCCGAATTCCCTGCTCAGTGTGGGGAGGCATGAGTCAGCTGTGACTTTTACGTGCCTTGCTCTGACCTTCCCATGATGATCATAATAATGTCTGGCTGCCGGGGACCAAGCAGCCTTCATAAAGGAGCAGCCTTCAGATTAATCTCCTATTATTAATTTCACAAGTTAAAAAGACAAGCCCGACAGACAGGATTGCTTTCACTGCCGTGTGCTCCCCTAAAATTATTTCCTGTGGGCCATAAACAAACAAATTTCCAATTTGGTGAGGCTATAAATGTGCAGGCTTCATAAAAATTAATTTAAATGGCTGCGACGGAGCTTGGGATTGTAGAGATCAGGGACGCCTGTCACCGTAATTGCCCGCTCAGCTCCCCGTCCCTCAGGAATACGGCGGCTGCCCCTGCACGGCTGCCACTGCCTGGTTCTCCGATCGGATTCCCATCTTCCACGTATCCTCCCATACCGCGTCCGTCCTCCGCCTTTTAGCCTTAATTACCACTCCCGGTCTCCCTTGACAACCAAATTAGAAGGTACACGCTACAACTCCGTAATCATCATCATCACACTTTAGAAATCACAAACTACCCGGCTATAAACCCGGGCTAACCTTGTCAAGGCTGGGTGTCTCCCAGTAACTAGATTTTCTATGGACCGCTTCAGCACTGGAAGATAAGAAACACAATTATATAATCTCCTATTGATTTTTTTTCTTTTCTTTCCCCGTTACTATTATGTACAATTACCTGAGCAGTTTTTAGATGGTTGAAGATGGAAGTGGAAAATTTACAGAGATTCACCTGGAGCAAAACGTTTTAACTCCTGGTGGAGTACAGGTAACTTCCCTTGGGCTTGGGTGGGGAGCAGAGGGTCGAAGCCATGGCCGTTTGTGTGGTCTGTATGCGAAGACTTGTGATTTCATCATGGAGCCTTCTGAGTCTATGTATGGACTTGGCTTGTTGTGGGACTGTGTGAAGGTCAGAGGATCCGTTGAGCTCTGCTGTGTCTGTAAATATGAATAATTCAACCCCAGTACCTTTCCACATACCCCACACTCTGGTTCTGGGATATCTGCATATCCCAGATAACTTCTGGGATGCCTGGGGGGCTCAGTCGGTAAAGCATCTGCCTTCGGCTCAGGTCATGATCTCAGGGTCCTGGGATCCAGTCCTGCGTCGGGCTCCCTGGAGTCTGCTTCTCCCTCTCCCGCTCTCCCTGTTTGTTCTGTCAAATAAAATATTCAAAAAACAAACAAAAAAAAAGAAAATAACTTCTCCTTTGCACGTATTTTCCAACATTTGTAAATTTTCCATTACGTTTTCCAATATTTTGGTTTTGAGATACATAACTAGAACCTTCATATCTTCCCTCATGAGCCCCTTGCATGAGCATCCATTTTTTGTTTTGATTCTCTGTCCTCATTGGGGCATCCTTCCACCACATGTGAATCCTACCACCCGTGACAACTCCTCACCAGCACCGTTTTCCATTAATTCCTACATTCGATGGTGGTTAGTGCTAGTGGTGGTGGTGGTGGGTGGCAATAGCGTTGATCGGCAGAGATGGTTTTCAGTGCTGGTAGTGAGCGGGTGGTGGTTGGTAGCAGTCGGTGGTTCATGGGGAAGGTGGCAGGGCCATTGCTGGCCACGTTAGGTATTTCAGACCTTTGCTGAGTCACAGGATCCTCTCGACTAAACCCACATTTCCCTTCCATTGCTTTTTTGGGCTTTCTCTCCATTTTTCTCCTTAATTTCCTCTCCCCCATTCATCCTGCCTGTGGATTTGTGGGTAGATAAACAGAATCTGGACTTTTAGAAGATTAACTCAGATCTTACGGACATCTTGCATAATTTATAGCAAACCTTCCAGCCTCTGAGTGGAGATGTCTGAGGAAATATGTCTCAAGTATTTTTTAGCTTCTCGTGGGGCTTCACAAATCAAAGATCTCCTCCATACCTAAATATAACTACAGAGCTGGATTTCTCCCCCAGATGTAAAGTATGGCAGTTTATTTTTATAATGCTTTGGGATGTGTGCAATATCACTTATTCATAGATTTGCAGTCGTGCCCAGGCCTGGCTGAATTTTTCATTTTTAGTACAGATATTGATCATCACAAGGTAGAACTGGAGAGAAGCTTCTGAGACCAAAGGGTGTTTTCCAGACCCGCTTTGTCAGGAAGCCAGCAGACAGGGAAACGTAATTCAGTGGGGATGTATGTATCCCTCCAGAAGAGATTTACGAGGCGTTGAAGGGATTCAGTTCAGTACTAAGGTAAGAAATACAAACCAAACAGTGCTGTCGAGTGTTATTAGGGTGGGCTGCAGTAATGATCGTGTGAGCAAAGATCATCCCAATAGTTCACCTGACATAACCGTTTGGAATAAAAGACGGCAACGGGATGGTTGATTGTGGCTGGGGAAGTCGAGGACAGTCGGAGCAGGTGTGTAGGGCAGCGTTCCCGCAGGTACATGGAGCCCGCAAGACGGCCCAACTCCAGGCTGCGAGCCTGTGATATCTGCGCTGCCCGCATCGATCAGGATAACAAGCGCGGGGATGAGGCCGGGGAGTGAATGGGGCGCGTGGGGCAGGCTTGTTTTTTTAAGCAGTTTATTGAACTATCTACATGGTCTCAGGTGATTCCAGCTCTAATCCTTGGAAATTGGAGGAGCCTTGGGGGAGTGAAAATGCAGTGAGACCTTGACGGACGAGAGGCTTCCCTTGGATCGAGATGATTTATGGTGAGAAAGCACACACAGTCCGGGTCAAAAAGCGTCAAAAGAGATTAAAAGTTAAAGCAGCACTCCTGAGTGACGGGCTGGCACACAACCTGAGAGTGAAGGGGCCTTTAGAAATAGCCCCATCACGACTTGAGCATCAGAATCATGACTCCAGGACCGATGGAGGGAATGCACGGGACGAAGACAAAGACTTGGCACCAGATCCTGGCCTCACCATCAGACAGGACCCTGTTCAGGAACATTCAGATGTCAACCTAAGTGTCCCTAACAGCTTACGAATTATACTCTACTGCCCACACTCTTTAGTGATGAAGTTCCCGGCTGTTCAGTAAAAATAAGAGATTTCCCTGTAGACAAGGTTAATATCAAGATGGGTTTTTAAGGACATACTATTGCCCTACCCAGAAGCTCAGCCGGCAGGAAGAGCGGAGAGGCCTTTTACAGTTTAGACGTCCGGATACTGTGACTGTTAGGTAGTTCGAGCAGCCGCGGATCAAAGATTCTCTCCTGTACCTGGATATGTGGCTTCCTCAGGCTCAGGTCCAGGTGCACGAGGTGGCGGCAGACAGAACACGGTGGACGCAGGCCTCCTCTGGATGGAAGCAGGAGCTTCACCATGCTCCAGCCGGGGAACCAGGGGCCTTTCATCTGGCTGTGCAGGTTTCCTCCTCCACACAACAGATCGTCCCAGCTATCCTGCAGCGTCACAACGAGGAGACCCCAAGTCAGAGCCTGGAGAGAGCTCAAGACATTGCTCGCACCGCGTGACATGGAATGTGGGAAGTCCTTGAGGACCAAGTCAAAACAGCCACATTGACACCGGTTGTAGGGCACTGGAAACCATTCAGTCCCAGAAATGCTTAATTGGCCCTCATTTCTTCGGAACAGGATGTGGAATTTCTCTTTTCAGATGGCCGAGGAGGGGGTGGGGGAACTGTCCCAATGCGGCGGTTTATTTTGTGCATCAAAATTGGAAACTCACCTAGCACTTGAGCCTCATTTACTCACAAACATGGGTGATCCGAGTCCCCGCAGAGACGGGCGCTCAAACTCCTCCTCCTCACAGAATGTTGTGACGCGTCGCACACCAGCAGGCCTCCCGGAGCTGACGCGGCCGCCGCCCCCCACCGCCAGCCAAAGGGACGTCCACACAGGGACCCCTGGTGCCACAGTCAGTGGAGCGTCTGTCTTCGACTCTGGCCAGGATCTCTGGGTTCTGGGATCAAGTCCCGCGTGGGGCTCTGCTCCGTGCTGGGGGAGGGTCTGCTTCTCCCTCCCAGTGCTTTTCTCTGAAATAAAATCTTTAAAAAAGTCCATGCACAGTTTTGCAGTTATTGAAAGGAGTTAAATCTATTTTTGAAATTCCAAATTATGACCTGAAAGGAGTTCCTAAAAGCCCTGCATAAGGTTCTAGGAGTCACAAGCCCCTCCTCGGGTTTGCGCTGGAGCCTGCTGGACGCGCGAGCACGTGCTGCTCACATCCCAGTGTGGATCTGCTCGGACTCAAACCGCAGGCGAGTTCTCCATCACGATTCCCGAGCAACCATCGGGAGTTAGAGACTCCTCCAATCTTACGCTTCGGGCAGAGACACGGGCAGCAGAAAGCAGAGGCCAGGACCCTCTGATGGGGCCAGGAGAGCTCCGACGATGGCATGAAGCTCCCTGGCCATCTTCGGGCAGGAGCACAGAACACGAACCACTGCCCAGAAACTTTCAGTGTGTCTGCGCTGGGAGCCCAGATCTCCGTTTTTGAGGAAATCTGAAAGGGATGATACCATGAAGCTAATGAATTTTAAACTATAGGGAACTTTTTTCCCTTCTAAAACAATGGCCACTTCCAAGGCCTTGGCAGGGACTGCGTAGCCCACGCATCAGCAGGCATTTCGTGGTACTTGAAGTCACATGATTGAGTTCTCACTGGTGACAGCCGTACGGCCCGCAGCTGCATGTAAGACTCCCTGCACCACTTTCCCTTATGGGGGCAGCTGGGGGACCTGAGTCAGTAAGGAATTGAGCTCAGGGTCAGGGGGTTGTGGCTCTGAGAAGGGGGTTAGGCTAAGGGAGTCTGGTGAGGGACAAGGCTAGGTCATGCATGGCAGTCTGTGGATCACACGCTCACTGCCGATTTTCCAGAGATTCTACGGGGCAGGACCCGGGGAGATTTTGCAACAGGTGTGGATCCTGCAGCCCATGCCAGGATGCGTGCACTCACAGAGAAACAAGGTTTGCAGCAAGAGATGGAGAAGCCAACCCATGAACTCATGCCCCAGTTCCATAGCTCTAAAATGGATCCTTGACAGATTTTTTCCAAAGGAACCATCCGGGAACAGTCGCAGCACATTAGCAACACCGCAGTGACCTGACACTTCATGTAAGAGAACCTCTGTCAACGGTTTTGAGAGCTGCGCACTCCATGTGTAGAAAACCCTACACATGTAGAGCCAGTGGCTGAGCAGAGTCTACCGTGGAGGACGTCACAGCTTCATAGGGTTTGGGTGTTCAGGGCGACTTCCCACGCCTAATCCCAAATATACTCACTCTCCTGAATAATTCTAGTTTTATTTTTTTTTTTAAAAGAGCCCGCCCTGTTTACAATGTTCTGTCTCCGTAAGAACCGGACCCAACCTTGAGAAAATCCTGGTGATTTAAAACACAGGCAGTGTACAGTTACTCGAAAACCACGGTGTAGCCCTAGGGTTGGCAGGCGCTGGCCTGCGAAGCAAACCTGCTTCCCACCTGCACTCGCCAAGGGAGGGTTCCTGGAATGCAGCTCTGCCATTTGCTGACGTGCCTGCGGCGGTGTCCTCTCCTCCGTGACAGAGCTGAGCCCTTGGGGCAGAGACTGACCCCTGCAGAGCCCAGACCGCTTCCCGTTTGGTCAGTTTTCCCAGAAACCTTGCTCACCTCCATGACAGCAGAGGACACAGTCAACACCTCCATACGGGCCCTCACCTCTGGGAAGGTGGCATTCTGAGTCCGCTAAGGTTTTTTTAACATGTTTAAATGGTTAAATGTTTAAAATAAACACCGTACTTTAAATAGTCATGCCTCGTTATACCTCAGATCTCTTTAAAGAGAAAAGCAAGCAAATACAGGAGCATGTATTTAAAGCAGGTATGTTGATTTTCATAGAGAAAAAGGGTTTTCCCCTAAATGTACATTAGGACCCTTACATTGCTGCCAGCTGTGGACCAGTTAATCTCATGCTGCCTAATACTGAAAGGTCTTGGATTTCCAATGCATATGGATTTTTTGTCCAATAAAATAATTTTATGGATTAAAATTCACTTTGTATCTTTTAGATCCAGCATGAAGTCACACACGGATATTACACAATAAGAAGCATTTCTTAGGTCTACCTCAGAAATAGGATACACCTCAGGGTTCTATGGTATTACAACAATACATTGTTAACTTTAGGATTGAAGTGTTTAAGTGTTTCTGACTCCTAAAGTTCCCAGCCAAGTCTCCCTGGTTTGTTCAGGAAAAAACGAGCATTCTTCATGAATGAAACATACGTAAGCGTCTGACAAACGTGGCCCGGGGTCCACACGCACACTCCTGCGTACGGTCATCCTAAGACTTTTCTTTATTGCTCTTGGAAATAGAGAAAAAGATCCCTCCAAAGTGTGTCCCTAATTACTCCGCGCCAGGCTTTCCTTGCGTTCCAAATGTTTTAATAAAGGGTTGCTTCTCTCTGACGGAAGCAGCTTTTGCACCTGATACTGAAGCTGTAATTAAAATGGAAAAAGTTGGGGCGCCTGGATGGCTCAGTGGGTTAAAGCCTCTGCCTTTGGCTCAGGTCATGATCTCAGGGTCCTGGGATCAAGCCCTACATCGGGCTCTCTGCTCTGCGGGGAGCCTGCTTCCTCCCCAGCTCCCTCTGCCTGCCTCTCTGCTGACTTGTGATCTGTCAAGTAAATAAATATTTAAAAAATAAATAAAACGGAAAAAGAACAGCCCTGCCATAAAGAGTAAAAAGCAGCATACAGGAGAAAAAACTTTTTCTTCTTTATCACCTTGAGGTTTGGGGACATGGGAAGTCGTGTTTTTTCAGAGCCATTCACGACCCATCAGGGGACAGAGGACAATTTTCGCCAGCACGCCTGCCATGTGTCCCATCCGGCGTTCACTCCTGGGAGTTTGCGAGCAGAGTGGTTTGCGGACGATCCGATCACAGTCATCTCAGGGCAACGTGACCCCTTTCACACAGCTGCTCACACACCCTGGGCGTTCGCTGAAGGGTGGTTTGGCCTCACAGGAAGTAGTCTCGGTCAAGGAAAACCTTTCAAGCTTTTCTGAATCCACCCGGAGACATCGGTTCTGACCTGCGGTCAGAGGACTTCTAGAAACTCTTCCTAATTCATGCCCTCACGGTGCAGGTCATCTCAGGATCCCATAACAAACGGCCTCATCTACCTTCCCTGGGAGGATCCCAGACTGGGTCATGCAGTAGGACAATACGGAAACTCAGGATCAAGAATGGGCCTTTACTCCATGGAAAATATTTCTGGAGACTTCCGATCCTGGTCCACAGTGGGTCAGAACACAGGTAAGATTATACAGGCCTGCACTCAAGCTCTGGTGAGCAGCCAGTAGAGAATTTACTAAGAAACAAGACGTTTGGGGTTTCTGAAGGATATTTTGGACTCTGGAGAAAACGGCAGAGTCGGAGGACCCTAAGCTGACTTCATCCCACGGATGCACCGAAATAACAAATCAGGGTAAATAACCCGGAAAACCCCCTGAAGACGGCAGAACAGACTGCCCACAGCTATAGGTAGAGAAGAGGCCACACGGATGAGGACAGGAGGGCAGACACGGTGGGGAGCCACGTGGTCCAGGGATGCCTGTGGGAGGGGCTCGGCAGGCTGCTGGAGGGGATCGGAGACCGCAAGGCAGGCACCAGGAGTCCGCACTGGGAGGAGGAATCTGCACTCACTCTTGGCTTTGAAAACCAGAGGCGGGGGGTGGTGGGGGGAGGTTCACCTCAGGAGTCCTCACAGTCCATGGGGCTTGACACCTGGAGTTGTAAAAGTCAGCAGGCTCCTGTCTGGGAGAGCCAGAGTGGGAGGAAAGGGGGTCTCGGTCTTTAAAGAGACAGCCCTGCTGAGATGCAGCATAGAAAGGGTTTGAAAACCCCAGGGGTATAGAGAGAGATTCGTCTGCTAACCTTGGAGTGTGTGCTGGAGGTCAGGGATCTTTGGGAGGCTTCTCCAAGACCTGAAGAGCTGGCAGCGTTCTCCTTCCCCACCCCCCAGCGTAGACCCACGGACACCTGCACAAACCAGCTCAGGGCAGGTACTCTCCACCCAGCGAACAGCACACCCCTCCTCTCCTCCTAACCCTTGCTAACACCGTCTCCCCAGCCCCTGTGCTCTGCTGTGGATCCACCCCTCCGAGGCAGCCCACCTCGGTCTCCGTGGCAACATGGGCCTTGCAGGGCCCTCCCTGGACTCAGCCCCACTAGCTCTGCAGGAGTCGTCTCCACAGTCTGCACTCAGTCACCTCCTGCAACAGAGTCCCACAAATCTGGCTGACACCGTGCACTCTGCCCTCGTGATCTCCTGGGGACCTGCCCCCCGCATCCCCCAACATGCCCGCTGCAGGAGTCCGTCCAAAGCTGTGCCACAAGCCGGGCTGTGTACAAGCAAGGGCCGGTACCGCCCTGAAGTGACTCGAGCCTTGAGCGGGGGTGGGGGGCACCTCACCACACACCAGTCCCCCCACAGCCCCAGTAGTGGGCTGGAAGCAGACATCTGGTTAAAACTTAGTATCCAGGGGCACCTGGGCGGCTCAGTGGGTTAAGCCTCTGCCTCCAGCTCAGGTCATGATCTCAGGGTCCTGGAATCGAGCTCCACATCGGGCTTTCTGCTCGGCAGGGAGATTGCCTCCTCCTCTCTCTCTCTCTCTCTCTCTCTGCCTGCCTACTTGTGATCTCTGTCAAATAAATAAAAATAAAATCTTAAAAAAAAAAAAAAAAACAAGAAACTTAGTATCCAAGACATACAAAGAACTTAGGGGAGAAAACTTAGACATTTCTCCAGAGACAGGAATAGATGGTCAGCATCACTCATCAGGGAAATGCAAAGCAAAACTACAAGGAGATACCGCCTCACACCTGTCAGAACAGTGAAAACGAACAAAAGAGAGGAGTGTTAGTGAGGATGCGGAGAAAGGGGAACCCTCTTGCACTGTTGGTGGGAATGCAAGCTGGTGCAGCCACGCTGGAGAACAGTGTATGGACTTTCCTCAAGAAGTCGAAAATAGAGTTGCCCTATGACCCAGCAGTTGCCCTACTGGGTATTTACCCCCAAAATCTAAAAACACCAATTCAAAGGGACACCTGCACCTGTCTGTTCATCTCAGCATTACTTGCAATAACCGAATTATGGAAGGAACCCAGCTGCCCAACAGATGAACAAATACATATACAATATGTGTCATATAGACATGCACACTTGTAGATATTACATACATATAATATGAACATGTGCATATATACATATGTGTAGGTTATAGCATATGTACTATACATGCATGCATGCATGTACTGTATATATTATATGTATGTTTTATAGATACATGTGTACATATACACACATAATATACATATTATGTATATACATGTTGTATATATATAGAAGATATTTATGTATATATATTGTATATACACATGCATATGTAATATACATATACTTATGTATATACATATATAATGCATATATAGTATATTTATGTATATATGTATATGTACATGTGTACATGCATATGTACATGTGTATGTATGTATATAGGTGTATATACATGTGTAGGTTATATACATATAACATCTATACATGTCATAACATACACATGTATATATTATCTATGCATGTGCATATATATGTACATATACATATATTATGTATGTACTATATTATATATACATCTATATATAATATACACAAATACATGTATATAATATACAATATGTATTATAGATACTATATACATATGTGTATACATATACACGTATATACTATATACAACATATGTATATATAATACATATGTATATATGAATTATATATAACAGATATGCACATTATATACGTATGCATGTTATGTATGTATATAATGGAGTACGATTCGGCCATTAAAGGAATGAAATCTTGCCATTTGCAATGACACGTGTGAATCTAGAGGGTATAATTAAGTGAAGTAAGTTAGAGAAAGAAATACCATGGTTTCAGTTATGTAGAATTAACAAAAAAGACTCTTAACTATAGACGATAAACAGGTAGTTGTCAGAGGGGCGATGACGGGGGCAGGGGACAGGTGTAGGTGTGGGGACGAAGACCTTGGTGAACGTGGAGTGATGTATACAGCTGTTGACCCTCTGTATTGTACTCCGGAAACAAAACACTAACACTGGAATGCAAAACAAATTATAGAAAATGAGAAGAAATACCTTGAAGGACAATTCGTATTCACTGCCGAAGTTAATGTAGGTCCGCCTTTTCACAACTGAGAACCACAGGAATCGGTTTAAGGCGGCTCTTTCAAATGTGCTGCTATAAAACATACTATAACTATCATTTCAAGTAGAAATATTTCCAATTCTGGACTGTCCTCTAAATTCCTACCTTGTGAAACAAGAAAGTTCCCTCCTGGTAATACTGAATAAACATTATTAGTTTATGCTGTTAACATGTAATGCAACCTGGAAATCGTTTTGGAATGAAGTTTTGCTCTGCTATTTCTAGGTCATCAGTAACACTTCATTCACTTTGCTTAGGGGCAGTAAGGGAAAAATTTCCCTGTAGGCAGTAATGATGAATCAAGGACTAAAAACACAGAACAAAATTACATCTTAAAACGGGCCAGGTCTCCCAGAGCATCAGGATCACGCATGAAATTAACCAGAGTTCTACTGCCGAAGATTCCAACAGATGTCCCTCTATAAAATGTCAGAGAACAGTGCTTTTTAAATTTTAATTATTTACATTAATTTCAATGCACATGGTCCCAGAGCAAGAGCTGCAGGTTTTCCTCCAACGTAGGGACAGAGAACATCCCCATGAGTGTCTCTCCAGCTCGTCCCACCGCGTCCAGCACCCGTGCAAAATGGCGCATGTGCAGAGTCTTCACACATTGTCTTTCCAAAATGTAAAATGTCATTGTAGATTTTCCCGTAACAACAGAACTCCAGCTGGCCTGTTTCCAGATGGTTTTGCGTGTTCTGAGTTTCTTCTGATAAGCTTCAGCCTTGCAACATGGAGCTAAGGAATTTTGCCCCAGGATAGTATCATGGCAACATCTACCTTCAGCAGTGTTTCTCCCTCCAAAGGGCTGACGTGAAGAGAGGTCTTCAGAAGCTTGGCTCTTTCCATGCAGCTCTACATAGCGATACGATTTGGGGCTGGCTTCCTCCATTATGGACGCGGACTCTGAGATCCTGGAGGACACTTAGATGGGCCTTGGGCTGAAGCACCATCTCTCATGTTGGTTTGCAAACTGGACCGCATGCAGGCAGGTTAGGGACAGACCGAAGAAACAGGCAGGCCTCTCCAGGCAGGTTTACTAGGCCGGGGCACTTGCAGAAGATGCTGTACTGGGCAGCAGCAAGAGGAGTGCATCTGCGTCTACATACCAGAATCTCAGATGATCCCATGGTAACCTTGGCGGGATTTGGGCCCGTGTACTACCATCCATGTGGCCCTAACAGCACATCTCTCTCTCGAGGCTGTACCCTTGGACAGCTCTGGCCATGGGCATGGTGGGCTGCAGGTCCTGCCAATGAACTCCAAAACTCCTCCCCAGTGAGCAGCTCCTACACTCACACCCCTGCCCCCTCCTCTTCAGTGATGGTGCTGTGCTATGGCAAGGGGTCTCACTAGCTTGGAGCTGGCTCATTTGGCAACTCTGGGCTCCATCAGAGGCAGACTGCCCAACAGCAACACAGGTACCCACAAGAGAAAACAAACACCAGGATAGTGACTCCAAAAAAAAAAGGAATTCCCCTCCCAGCAACCGCCCAGGATCCAAATCACGGCTGAGGCCCCCTGGGCCGGAGGTCAGATTGTTCACAGTAAGTGTGTCCTCGGGAGCTTTACCAAGGATACAGCAGACTCCTCAGCTAGGAGCACAGTATTCTACCTGGACAGTACAGGTGCTCCTGCATGAGGCAGGGACCATGTCCAAGCCTACCCTATTCCGGAGGACAGCTTTTAGAGACATTTCAGTGTTCAGAAATGACAGGCTTTGTCAGTGACCCCTTCTGGCTTGCTGAGGGAATTGAGTAAGCATTTCCATGTGGGCTATAATGTCCTCCAGGCCAATGGGGGACAAATATGGTGGCCAAATGATCATAGGAACAAAGAAGCACACTGTCCTCCCCTGGCCTTGTGGAGACGGACGGAGCCTGGCGGTTTTAGGAACAGACCACGTTGTATGCACCATACATGCTAGCTGCGGGTGGGGGGTGGGGGGAGGGCGGGGAGCACTGTGGGGTGTGAGGAGACTGGGGACAGCATGTGTTGGACCAGGAACCCTACACCTTGTCCCTCCTCCAATGGTGCATGTTCCCTTCCGGACGCAGTACATTTCCACGGGTCCAGCTTGCAGCAGGATGGTGGGATCTCCAGCGAGACACAGTCGTTTCCCCTCAACTGGGAGTGCGAAGTAAACCACCCATCCCGGGGGACCTCTCCCTGCAAAAGTGGAGGTCTTTCCCAGGGGAGATGGGGCTTGTTCTCAGCCACACAGGGCAATCCACGGTTTCTTGCGATTTCCATACCGTTATGGTACTGGGTGCCTAGCAGGGGTCCCAGTCTGACCTGTGGGGCAACAGTGCTCATACTTGATCATTCAAATATACTGAAGCCTGAAATGGTGGTTAGTTCACTCCGCCAATGTGGTTTTGCATAGCAGTACTTTGGTCTGCGGCTCGAGTGGTCCATTTCCTTTCCATTGCCCCTGAGAGTTACAGGGAAGTCGGAACTCCCATCCATGTCCTGGTCGTAAGGCACACTTGCAGTCCTTACTTGGAGAGAGGGGGGCAATGCAGTCAATGTGTCGGTCCCTTGCTGGCTAGAGAGTCTAGGGGACGGTCCCCAACTGCAGGGGGCATTGGGGAGGACGCCTAGACACCATGTAGACACTGCACTTACCCAGTCCCTGTGCTTCAAGGGCAATCAGGCACCCTTGGCAATGTGCCATCCCCCTGGGCGTTACGGTGACAGCTCCTTCTATGCACCCAATCTGCTGCATCTACTCAAGGATCAGTAGCTGGAGCTGGGACCTGAGCTAGGGCTTCAACTCCCCAGAGGTAGATGGTAAGGTAAGTCAGTGCCTTAGGAGCTGGGAGGTAGAAGGCAGGGAGGATGCCTCAGGCTCTTGCAGATGGACCCAGAGGTCTTTCCACACACGTTCTGGTACCACAAGGACGGATTCGCAGTCACCCACCCCTCTGCGTCCCACTGTCCAGGACACAGGGTTCATCCCTTTCCAGCAGCGCTGCTGTCCCGCTGTGCAGGGGCCGGCAGCCAGGGCTCGTGGGCGATCGGCAGCCAGCCCCCTCTGAACTCAGCCCCCAGCTGCTGTGCTGGCTGCTGTGGGAGAGAACCCACCCGGAGGGGTGCTGTGGACACCACTAGGAGCTGGTGCGCTGTAGGGCTCGATCAGCTTTCCGTCCCCTTCCAGAGCCGGGACCCAGTCCCAGGGGCACCGCCCTCCTTCTGTTGTCTCGGCCCCAGTGCCTGACTCCTACCTTCCCGAGTCCTAGACACGTCCAGCGCAAATGGCAGCCCTGCTTAGGAGACGCCCAGAACTTTCATCGTTTTCCTAGTACTGCTGCCTCCTGAAGGTGGCTGCTACTCTGACCCCGAGCCCCACATGTGCCCTCTCTCTGCCACGCAGCGTAAGGGACAGGAACACTGGGCCAAAGTCCTCTAAAGTCCCCAAACCCCTACAAAGCCCCACACCACGCTCATGTCCTTAGGGGCTGGATACGCTTGCACCTTAGTAGTCACAGCTTTTGGGACAGCAGGTGTCTCACCTGGCCAGATGACACCTGAAACCTTACAACAGTGCACATACCTCTGATGTCCCATGGCTCACGGCCCATGTTTTCCCTCAGAGATGCTCCAGCAAAGCTGGAGGGGGTCCTGGGGCAAATCTTCATGTTATCATTATATCATGTAATGGGTCCATTTTGCTGAGGCGCAGAAGGAGAAGCAGGACGAGTCTGGGGCTACCATCACATGACATAGGGTGGGGCTTGCAGGTAGCCAGGGATCGGGGGAGGATAGGGAGCTCTGGGACGTACACTGCTGTCCTACCCACACGAAGGCAGCAGGCATCTCCTTGAAGACTAAGCTATTCTGCAGGAACACTTTAGCAAAAGCATCAGAGTAAAAAACTGTAAAGGACAAAACCGAAAAATGCCCATAATTAAAGGTCTGGTAAGTTCATGATAATGCCATCAACATGGACAATTGGCTATTTCTGTGACACATGACACAGCAAGAGAATGAGAATGAGGACTAGTAACCTATCAGGACATAGATTTTTAGGGATTTCATGCAAGGAGAACCTAAAGGAAGTTTAGCATTTCTTATTTGACAATGCTTTGCATGTAATTTAATAAAGAAACCTAATTAGCTCCTCTCCTATAATGAGACAATACATCTTTTGGGATATTCCAAGGATCTTGTGGAAACGTCTGCTCCAGGTCAACAGGACTTCATTTAGAATTTTTTTTTTAATGTATAAAAAGTATGAAAAGGTTTTAAAGCACTTGATTAAATAGAATCTGTTTAACCAAAATGATAAAACTTCCCGGGCATATACAGTTACCTCGGGTAAAAAGCAATGGCCTTTAATAATCATCTCTTAATTAGGGACAGTTAAGGCAACAGGAAGCACAGGAAAGTACAGAGGATGTGCCAATCGTCCAAGAAAACTTTGTCCTTTCAGCAGATAAAACTTTTGCTTTTAAATACAGCATTGATAGTAAAAATTCTTCTGTAAGACAATTAAATAGAGCCCCTTAACTACGGACCTTGGTCCTACGCCCCACCCCCGGAGGTGGAAAACCGCACACACGGAACACACCCATAGACGTACCTCAGCGGACCCGTTTTCATCCTGAACTTCCAGTCATTAGTTGGCTACGACGGTACGAAAACCCCATTAGTTTATGAACCGTTGGATCCGAACTGCATCTCTGGCAGACGGAACAAGCACCCACCGAGTGGATGAAACGTCGTGATGGAGAAGGCCACCGCGAGGATTTTTACCTCCCCTTACCGCGGAGGTCACGGGCCACGGACGGTTTCCCGGCAGCCCGAGTGTCAGCCGCTGTGCCTCCTTGCCCTTCGGTCTCCGCAGTCTTGGGGGAGGTCTTTGCCCTTCGGTCTCCGCAGTCTTGGGAGAGGTCCTTGCCCTTCGGTCTCCGCAGTCTTGGGGGAGGTCCTCACTCCCTCCTGGCTGCTCCCTCCTCGGGGTTTGGGGACAGATTTCCCCATTTGCCAGGAGACTAACTACAAGAGATGCTGAACTCTAGGAAACTAGCTGACGGTTGCTGGAGGGGAGCGGGGGTGGGGGACGGGGTAACTGGGGGATGGGCACAAAGGAGGGCCCGAGAGGGAATGAGCACTGGGTGTCCTCGGAGAGTGCTAAGTCACCGAGTTCTACCTCTGACTCTAACAATACATGTGAACTCCAATTTAAACCAGGATGTTAAAAAAAAAAAAAAAAAAGCTCAGGGTAGTTCGTGTTCAAACTTTCCCTCATGCCGGGTGGGACAGCATGGGACACGGTTTCCATTTCCTCCTCAGCCTGCAAAACCCTCCCCTCCGCACCCCGTCCCAGGGATCCCACCACCCAGCATCCCGGTCAGGCTCTGCCACAAACACACAAGACCTCAACGCCAGGCATTCGCACCCTCCAAGCTCTGCACGCTGGCCTGGAGCCAGCAGACGGGAGGACACCAGCACAGCCTCCACAGCTCAGCCCTTCACCTCCTGTGGGCTCAGGTGCCATCAGTGGCGGGCACACGCCCGGCACAGACACCAGCCCGCCAGGCAGCCGTGGGCTCTGCGGTTCCTCAAGCTCTCAGGTTTCTCCTGGGACCACCTGGCCTCTTCCGGGGGATCCACAAGCATCTACCAGACAAGCCGCCCACCCACGCGGAGCTGGACGGCCAAGTCTGGAGGCCCCCCCACCCAGAGGGCACCTTCCCGAGACCATGTGCTGCTCATGGCTGGCTCACCAATCGCTGGTTCACACCCTGGCCCCCACACATGCAAGGCAGGGAGGTGCCCAGGCGGCCGCTCCGCGTGGGTACGTGGCTGGTTTAACAGGCAAGGAAACTTACATACAAGGTTGTCTTGGGGGGCCGGTCACGAGAAGAGTGTAGTTCGCTCCACACGCCCCCCAGCCCGAAGCTAAAGTTTATACTTAGATTCTGGAGAATGGTTCCCACTCTGGGAACGGTGGACAGAGCTACATTCCAAGGACGGAGAAGGTGGGGGAAGGGGGCCTCCAGTTGACTGGGGCCATCTTGTGGGTAAGGGTTCACGTCTTCTCCATGACCTTCAACAGACCAGACACAACAGACCCCCTGTTCTACCAGGAACACACAGATCAACTGTTCAAGAGAACAGAGTATGGATACACTGTCCTAGGCTGAGCTCTGCCCTGAGGCCACCAGCCTTCCAGGCCGGCTCGTCTATCGCCACCACCGTCTCCCACGGGACCGAGCTCATGCTCCTTGGTTTTCCCGGATGCCGCAGGGTAAGGAACACCCGCCTCTCCGTGTTCACGTCCCCAGTCAGTTGCCGTGGGATACCGTCGTCTTCCCAACTCCTTCGCTGTAATAGACAAATTTTAAATCCATGCAGGATGCAAACACTGGCCTGCATTTATCTCCTAAAATGCTGATGTTAGATAAAGAATACAACGGGACTGCGTTAACACAGCCATGATAAGGATGGGGAGTTTTAAAACTTTCCATCAGGATATAAATGGAGTTAAGGCCTTTTGTTTAACAAATGGCATATGATGTTGGACAGCGATCATATAAGCCAGGAGAGACGTTTAAAGACTAACCTTCAGACACGCTTTTATGTGATTCTAAAACTGAAGAACCAAAGGATGGAAACGAATCCAGCTGCCACGTTAGCAGTGGCTGCGATGTTGTCCGTTTCCTTCTATCCCAACAATTCTTGCTGCTTTCTGCTTTACTTCTGATTGACTCGAAATGCTCGGCTTTTCTTATCTCCAAGAGCAGCTTTGGACCCTGAGGCAATTAAAATATTGATTAGCCATTGCCTAAGTGTTAGCATTACTGTTAAAAGTGGAGGCATGTTAAAATTTTCAAGAGTTTGAGCAAAAATTGATTGGAATCAGGCAGCACCAAGCGAGAGGTGGGCAGGAGCCCCCGCCGATAGGACACGCGCGGAAAGCAGACAAGAGCAGCCCGAAGCCTGGCCCGCCACCCACGGCCGGTCGTCCTTGGGTTTCCCTCTGGTAACCTTGAGGCATCACGGGCTGAGGTCTGGGTTTGAGCAGGTCAGCTGCCATGGCCTTCCAGCCACCGCGGGTCACCGGGCGCTTGAACTGAACAGGACTCGTGAAGCCTCCACATACTCCCGTGAGCACTGTATTTTATGCTGTCGGATGGGATCCAGAGCACATTTGCTCTGGCCAAAAAAAGATGAAACGTCAACTAGAAACAAACCTGATGCCTCCTTGGTCTTCAGCGGAGCTACAGTCACCTACCTGAGCCAGCATCGCTCCGAATGGCCAGCCCGCTTCAGTGTAGGCTTAAAAGGATGCACGCGTCCATAGGTACCGGGTTCCTTCTGGACTCAGGCTCACTGTGTCTGGAGCAGTTGTTTCCCTCACAGCAGTCCACTTCAACAAACTTCACGAAGGTATTTGTCCCGATTTATAAAATGAAGGAGAGTATCTTGCAAAGTCACGTCTTAGTAGGAATCAGAAGCACCCAGTCCCTTTTAAGGATTTCTTACCACCTAAATCTGAATCCTCTGAACAAAACCCCATGCGCAGGCTCAGTGGGGTGGGGTCTAAGGATGGTCTTGCAGCGCTTGCATCAGTTCCCACTCCGCCACTTCTGATGGAATCTTTCCCCTCCAACCAGTTCCCTCAACACCTGAAAGAGCTCCATACTAGTATTAAATACGGTTCCCCAAAGGGTCTCCAATTTCCATCCTCAAAGCATCGCATCTCAGGTCCTAGATTCTAAATGTCTTGAGCAGATTAAGACTTTGGACCAAGCTCATGAACAAGGGCCCCCTGAGATCCCTTGGAAAAAGAGAACTTGAAAACCAGCGAGGTCATCTGAGGTAACTGCTGCAGAGGCCTCTTGAGTTTTGCAGACTAGGAAAGATGTGCTATTTAATCGATTTCTTGGTTTTTTCTTTGACTTTGCTCCATCCCGTCCTTGCCGTACTCCTAGGCATTACGGCACTGTTATTGGAGGACGACGTGAGCTCCCTGGAGGACAGACTAATTCCTGGAGCGAGTTTTCCAATGCTCTGCTTCACCTCCATTTTCACTGATTACAAGACATAAGCCCTGCTGCTTGGTTGGGGGGGGGTGCATTTTGGGTCCTAATGAGCCTCCATGGTGGAACTTGGGTTTTTTTTTTTTTTTTTTTTTTTTTGAAGATCTTATTTAACAGAGAGAGAGTCCCAGAGAGCGTAAGAGGGGGAAACGGCAGAGGGCTTGGGAGCAGCAGACGATCCACTGAGCAGGGAGCCTGATGCAGGACTTGATCCCAGGACCCTGAGACCATGACCTGCAGACAGATGCTTAACCCACTGAGCCATGCAGGTGCCCCAAGGGACTACTCATTCTTAATGTTTTTTGTTGTTTTTTTTTTAATTTCAGTACAGTTGGCTCATTAATTCCAGGCGTACAGCCTGGTGATAGGTTTATGCATTATGCCATGCTCCCAAGTACAGCTACCATGCACCCCATGCAACAGGAGCACGATACCGTCATCTAGCTGCACCTTGCCTCCCCATGACTTACTCACTCGACAGCTGGAACCCCGCCGCCACTGCCCACAGCTTCCTGCTCTCTATGGGTCTGATTCCACTTCGTGTTCATCGGTTTGGACTCCACATATAAGTGGCACCACACAGTACTGGTTGTTCAGACTTACCTCACTTAGCACTATGCCGTCAGGTCCATCCATATTGTTCCAAATGACAAGATCTCCCTTACGTTTGTAGAATATTCCATTACGATGTGTGTGCTCGCATGTGCATCATTCCTTATCCAGTAGGTTAAATCTTTATTGCCCGTTTCACTCTACTGACGTCTGAGAAGGTGGTACCCTTCCAAAACTCTTCCTTAGAAAATCACTGTCTGAGAGGTACCTGGGTGGTTTGGTTGGTTAAGTGTCTGCCTTCGGCTCAGGTCATGATCTTGGGGTCATGGGATCGAGCCCCATAATCCTGTCATGATAACAAATCATCACTGGTAATAGTGCTCCTTCTGGTACAGGGTCCTCTGAGCTTTTAGGCAGTTGAGACAGAGGTAAACACTTTTCCTGTGTCTGCCTCATGTTACTTGCTTTCAGCTCAAAACTACCCACATGCCAATGTGCAACCTCTTGGGGTGATGGTTCTGCTCTCCTCAGTCCCATCAAAGATTCTCCAAGAGTCCTGGTCCAGAAACTGAAGCGGCAGACTGCTTCATCTCATTGAATTAGTCCCGCCAAGAAGTCAGTTCAGTTCAACTCCTCTCAAGAAGTGGTGATGTAGGTAAGCTCCTAGAGGACACAAGCGAGACAAAAACCAAACCAAGAGCCAATGATTACTGCTCAGAACCATAAACCACCCCCCGGACTAGAATCTCAATTTATGTTCTAAAGGCTGCCAGCTGAAGGCATCTTCGGACATCAGGCTAAAATCATCCTCAGACGGTGTTGGAGCACACCTCGCAGAGACAGCTTGCTTGCTTTCTAGTTTGAAGGTCTCTGAGGACCTGAGCGGTCACACAGCAACAGGCCCAAGAACTATCTCCCTGGGCTGGTGGGTGCTCTGCACTTGTGCCAGCTCTAGACTTGCCAGGCTTCAGCTCAAGGGCCGCTGTTGCCCTAGTGATTCTAAGCGAGAAAGGCTGGAGAAAGGAAATGTTAGTTTGGGGACAGACAGGCAAATGTTGGAGAAACCAGAGGAATTCAGGATCCAGTTACAATTAGAAAACAACCCCTCAGAGACAAACAACCATACTAGAATCGGAGATCCAGAAGGAGTTTAACTGAAACATCTCCCTATAGTTACTCCCATTTCTATCAAAGATAATCAGAGTAAGACTGATTGCTTTGCAACGTCAGTCCAGTCTCATTAAATTTGGCCTGATTAGTTACACAAGTGCAGCATGAATAGTGAATGGCCAAATAGGTTAAGTCTGTTCTGCTGGAATTTTTCAAAAATGTCAGATTGGAAGGTACCTGGTGGCTCAGTTGATTAAGCATGTGACTTGATCTCAGCTCGGGTCTTGATCTCAGGGTCGTGAGTTCAAGCCCCATGTTGGGTGTGGAACCTACTCAAAAAACAAATATTCAACTTGTTAAAGATTCTCAAGGCTGGAAAGGCAATGCAAGGACTATCAGGTTTCACCTGGGTTTGGTGGGTTTGGGCAAATTCCTGTCCTCTCAAGTTCCCCAAATATCCCGAGGTCCCTGGTCAGGTGGAGGTTCCATCAGTTGTGAAATATGCACCCAACGTTTGATACCTTGTAACTTCGCAGCAAGGTCCGTGGTCCAGAGTCCTGGCTGGAGTCCTTTCACAAAAGCATCTAAGTGAAACAAAGACTTTTAAAAGGTCCACGGCTCAAGTTCTGATGAGCATTCATTTTATAGCATCCTCCTTTCTGTGGCATACAACCACTTAGAGAACTGGACTGTATGTACGAACAGGTTTCTATAAACTCCCAACAATTTCTAGACCACCAGTGTTAGTAACATACCCACATATACAACCCTAAGGAGGTTTATCCCTTGTTGGACAATACTTCTACATAATTTAACATTACGAATCAACCAAAGCAATCTGCAACCTCAATGTTAGTTTGAGGTCAAAACTCCACTTAGAATTCGATTTTGGGAAAATGTCAAAATGTCTGAACATGTGATTCAATAGGGTCACAGGTCATTAGGAAGTCATAGTGAGTTCTTTAACCCAAGTGACAAAAGATGGTGAGGCAAACACACAAGGTTACGTAGGTGTGAAGCTACTTAGCTCCCGGATTGTTGAGGGAACTGGGTTTTCTCAGGAAATCAAGGCCCTGAGAAAGGCAATAGGAAGCACAGCAAATTATTTTGAGCAGACAAAATCATTACCACCCTGGGAAAGCACTTGGAAAAAACAAAAACCACTATTTTTTAAAAAATATTTTATTTATTTGACAGAGAGAGAGAGATCACAAGTAGGCAGAGAGGCAGGCGGGGGTGGGGTGGGGAGGAAGCAGGCTCCCTGCTGAGCAGAGAGCCCGATTCGGGGCTCGATCCCAGGACCCTGAGATCATGACCTGAGCCAAAGGCAGAGGCTTAACCCGCTGAGCCACCCAGGTGCCCCTGGTTATCGTTTCTTAAGAGCAGATAATCTAAAAACCTTGTCCTTTTAAAAGAAAAATCTTAATTTTTTTTTAATTTTAATTTTGTACTAGGATGCTTTTCTTTTGATATTAAACCCATTCTTTGAAAACGTAAATCCATTCCAATGTTAGAGTTTGACCACACGTAAAATTCCTGCCCTGAGACGTCTTTCCACAGACCTAGCCCACAAATGCCCACCCAGATTTTGTTCTAGGTTTTTCTTTCCTTTTTTTGTTCTTTCTCTTTTGGTTTTCATTTAAATAAAAACACTATTGATATTAAAGCTTTAGAAAATTTTTTACAAAGCTTGAATCTTAACCTGACCACACATGAGAAGGGACATCTCCCCCGCCTTTCTACATGCATTGAGGCGGTTCTCCTTTCTCATTCGAAATAGTCCTTGTACTACTTGTTTAACCAAACCTCTTCCTACCTCATAACTGTTGTTCTTTAAAACACATCCTATTTTCCTCAGAAAAAGTTTCCCTTAGTTTTTAGTAGTTTCATTTTTATTAGAATCATTAGGTTTTAGAAACCTTCATTTCTAGTGAAAACGAAGTCAGCGATTTTGAACTGTACAACCCAGCATTCTTTAAATTGCCAAATTAATATATTTTGCAATTTCTAGAGGCAAATGCTTTCTCAGGATATTTTAAAAATATGGCCCAGGACCTATTTAGTCAGATTCACAGATCTTAGTGTCTCTGTAATAAGCACCCTGAAGAGGATAAGGTCCAGTATTAATGCTCCAATGTTCCAAGTTATTGAGGTATCACCTAGATGTTCCGTGAATCTCCATCACTTACCTTTAGTGACCAGTCCTCCAAGGGTGGGGGAAAAAGACTGGGGAAATGAAGACATACCGTAAAACACACTGAGTGTTTAAAAGTTCATTCATAAGTTTTATTCCACTTATATCTAAATAATTCACTTATTACATTTCAATTACTCATGAAAAGTTCATGAAGTCTTCAGAAGCAAATCATTACGTGATTTCCCTGAAAGACACGTGTGGCATGAGAGGTTATGTGAGCTTATGTGACTAACAACCCGGGTAGAGTAGGACTTGTAGTTCTGCATTCTATCTCCTCTCGGTGACCCTGAAGACCTGTGCTAATTAAGCCAACAAACTAGATTTACCGAGGATTATCCCAAATAATGCTCCAAAAAATCACTTGGATTAGTTTCTATTATATTTCTGAGAGTCTAAAAGTATTTAAAGTGGTGAGCATTTATTTTTCTTTAAACCACCTAAGACAAGACAAATTTGGGGACTCACTGTCTAAAGGGAGAAAACACTCACACACAGGCTCACCTTGGAGATATTGGGGGTTCAGTTCCAGATGCCAAAGGAGATCCAGTAAAGTGAGTCCAATGATACCTTTGTTGGTTTCCTCACACATATAAAAGTTGTGTGTATGCTCTACTGCAGTTTACTGTGGTCTGTTAAGGTATTTAAAATCTGCTACCTCCCTTAAGTCTTTTCATTACTGAAAACTGCTAATCATGATCTGATCTTTCAGCAAATTGTCCCTTCTGCTAGTGGAGGGTCTTCCCGGGTGTTGAAGGCTGCTCACCAGCCACTGCTTGCTCACCACCACACAGGTGAAGGCCAGTGTGGCTGTGGCAAGTTCTTAAAAACAAAGCGTGGGGCGCTGGTGGGCTCTTCCTTTCAGGAAGGCTTTCTCTGTAGCCTGTAATGCCATTTCACAGCACTTGATCCACAATAGAGTTTCAGAATTGGAGTCAATCCTTTTGAAACCTGCTGCTCTTTTATCAACTAAGCTCATGCAATATTCTCAGTCCTTTGTCATTCCAAACCTTCGTGGCATTCATCAGGAGGAGAGTCCATCTCCAGACACCACTTTCATTGCTCCTCCTCCCTAAGAGGCAGCTCCTCGTTCATTGAAGTCTGATCATGAGATCGTAGCACTTCAATCCCATCTTCTGGCTTTACTTAGGTTCTGGTTCTCTGGCTCTTTCCATCTGATTTGTAGTGACTTCCTCCACAGAAGTCTTGAGCCCCTCAGAGTTGGCTATGAGGCTTGGAATTCTCTCCCCAAGTTGTGTTTCAAGTTGGTAGTTTGATCTCCTTATGAATTATGAATGTTCTCAAAGGCATCTGGGCGAATCAGTCCTTTCCCAAAGGTTTTCAATTTACTTTGCTCAGATCCATCAGAGGAATCATGATCTGTGGCAGCCACAGCCTTAAGAAATGTTTTTCTCAAAACTTGATAGTCAAAATGACTCCTTGACCCACGAGCTGCAGAATGGATGCTGTACTAGCAGGCATGCAAACATGAGTCTCACTGGACATCTCCATCAGATCTCCTGGCTGACCAGATACACGGTCTACAAGGAGTCCTATTTTGAATCTTTTCCTGAGCAGGTGTCAGCAGTGGGCTCAAAATAAACCATGTTATAAACAGAAGAGCGGTCATCCAGGCTTGTTCTTCCATTTACAGAGCACAGGCATAACTCCAGTGTCATTCTTAAGGTCCCGAGGATTTTCAGAAACATTGATGAGCACTGGCTTCAAGTTATTGACTTCTAACAAGAGAGTCAGCCGGTCCACTGACGCTCTGAAGCCAGACATGGACCTCGCCTGAGGAAGTCCTGATGGCTTCGTCTTCCACTGTACGTTTGGTTCATCTATATTGCAAACCTGTTCAGTAAAACTACTTCAATTAGCTGAGCTAGATCTTCTGGATAACAGGCCACCTTCATTTCACCTTGCACTTCCGTTACAGAGACCCCTTTTCTTCTCGAACACCATGAACCAACCTCTTCTGACTTCAAGCATTTCTTCTAGAGCTTCCTCACTTCTTTCAGCCTTGAATTGAATAGCATCAGACCCTTGCTCTAAAAGAGGCTGTGGTTTATAGGAACTTTGTGGCTGCTTGGACATTCCATCCAGACCCCTGAAACTTCCTCCACATCAGCAGAAACGCTGTTTTGCTTTTCTCATTCATGCGTTCACTGCAGAACTTTTAAATTCCTTCAGGAACTTTTCCTTTGCATTCTCAAGTTGGCTCCCTCTTTGGTGCAACCGGCCTAGCTTTTGGCCTGTCCCAGGTTTTGACATGCCTTCCTCACAAAGCTCAATCATTGCTAGCTTTTGATTTAAAGAGACATGTGACTCTTTCTTCCACTTGAAGGCTCCAGAGCCATTTTACTTGGCCCAGTCTCAGTATGGCTATAGGTCAGGGGAGAGGGAGGCCTCAGGAGGAGGGGAATGATAGGGGAAGAGCCAGCGGATGGAACACTCAGAACACACGCTTATCAGTTAAGTGGGTGTGGTCTGTGGTGCCCCGGAACAGTTACAATAGTAACATCAAAGATCCCAGATCACTGGTGACCATAACCAGGAGGAGGAAGTTTGAAATATCGGGACAATCACCAGAACAGGACACAGACACGATGACCAGATGCTGTTAGAACAATGGTGCTGACAGACCTGCTCAATGCTGGTTGGCCACAGATCTTAAAAAAAAAAAAAAAAAAAAAAAAAAAAAATATGTAAAGCACAGTAAAGCAAAACCCAACGGGGGGGGCATACCTCTGTAAGTATCATGCACAAAGCTAAAAGCCCAGAGACCTCCAGCTTCTGCTCCCAACGTCGACAATGAAGCAGGCACAACACAAAGCTCACCAGCTCCTGAGCATCCACTGAATCCAAACTTACCACTGGCAGATGTAACCATAAACTCACACAGCTCATGTTTTGGCTTTTCTCACTATCTACAGAGAAAACTTTCAAGGTAGGTATGTGCCTTTTGTCAGTGATCTTACGGAGGCGATAGATGAGCTGTTGGTTGGTCGTATTTTGAGGCAGCTGTTTTCTGGGGTGCCTGGGTGGCTCCGTCAGTGTCTGACTCTTCTTTTTGGCTCAGGTTGTGATCTCAGGGGCCTGGGATCAAGCCCTGTGTCGAGCTCCCCTCTTGGCTGGGCAGTCTGCTTGGCCTCCCTCTGTTGACCCCTCCCTTGGCTCACAAAATAAATTTTTAAAAGACTCTTTAATTATCTTGCAGGTGATGTGCTTGGTGTTTTAGTTACCTCCTGGGCTGCTGCTGTTTCAGAGACATGGGGAGATTGAAAGATCTTCGAGGATGAGAGAAGGAATGCAAGTACACTCCTAGGAGCTTTGAGGTGTAAGTTCTCTATTATGAGAAGTCTAGGGGGATTCATATTTAAGGTTCTCCCTCGTTTTCTTAAGAGCAGTACTGGTCTGCCCCCGAAGTCCTCCTCTCTCACAAGGTCTGCAAGCATGGAGATGAAGAGGGGAGGTTGTGATGATGGCAACAACAGCTCTGGAGTGTTTCTAGAGCTGTATTTCTGGTTTTGTTAGATTCTGAGAAGGATAGTTGCTTTTAATTCCTCAAAGCATTGGGTTGTAACCAGACCAATACCAAGGGCTGATCTGCCCCTCTATTACCTCACTTTCCTTCTTCAGATCAGGGAGTGGACCCCCATGTCTGACAAGTGAAAGGACTTCCAGGTTGGGAGTGGCAGGGTTTGAGGCAGGCGGCCTTTGGAAGTATGCAGAAGCATTCCGTGATAGCCTCTCCATGTTTTCCTATTTTTTTTTTTTTAAAGATTTTATTTGTTTGACAGACAGATCACAAGTAGGCAGAGAGGCAGGCAAAGAGAGAGGGGGAAGCAGGCTCCCTGCTGAGCAGAGAGCCCGATGCAGGGCTGGATCCCAGGACCCTGGGATCATGACCTGAGCCAAAGGCAGAGGCTTAACCAACAGCCACCCAGGTGCCCCTGTTTTCCTATTTCTGAGTGTATGATTCAACTTTTGAGCAACTCAGATGAGGAGGAAAAGCCTCTACTATTGTTTCTGTAAGTCCTGAACACTGGCCTCCAAGATGACCCCATTTCCTGACATTGTAGGAGTGCCTGGAAGAGATTCTGGTCATCTGTCTCCTCGATAAGGTGGGGGTGGGGGTGGTGTATATGGTTTGTCTCAACTTCAAAATCTAATCACAGTGGGAAACACCACCCTTAAGCAGCTACTCAAGTCCCCTGGGAGTAGTGAGGAGACCTTTCCCTGCCATTTTAATTCTTCTCTGAATTGGAAAGGATCTTCTGAGAATGGGTAATTTAAAAGATCTGCTGCTGTCCGTGGGCTGTGAATTCTTTGCAGTGGTAACGGGTCCAGGACAGGCCTGTGAAGAACACTGCATGGGAAGGCTTGAGTTACTCATGTCCTGGGGCTTCTGCTCAATGCACTTCCTGGCTTTCAGCATTTACACAAACACCTGCTTCCCGGGCCTGGAGATCAGGTGGGAGTGCTCTCTGGAAGACCTGCAGGGAAAGGGGAAGTTAAAATGGGCAGTTTATATATGGGCTGGAGGACATTGGGGACTAAGGGAATTTGCTAAGGACATGGGGCAGGATCTGGAGCAGGGAAATGGACATTGTAGTTGGACTTTCATTTTTGCTCTGCATCTAGTATCTGTCATCTTGTTACGGGACTCCCTAGGGCTAGCAATTACACTCTTGTGTCTTTTATTTTGGTCTTTCCGTAAGTAAGCAAGGACTTTTTTAAGGATAGGAATACTCTGTAAATGGTTTTCAAATACACAAGTTTCTCCAAGGATTCTGTCATCTGGCCATTAAAAAGTAGACTATTTTTTTTTTATTTTTTATAAACATATATTTTTATCCCCAGGGGTACAGGTCTGTGAATCGCCAGGTTTACACACTTCACAGCACTCACCATAGCACATACCCTCCCCAATAAAAGTAGACTATTTTCTTAATCTCAATGCAACCTCAACCACTAGGCCTTTTCATGGCAGAACAATGGACCTAAGAAGCATCCCAAAAGAGGGAGCAGAACCTGCAGCCCCCACAAGATGCAACAGCTCACTCCCCGAGTCAGCTCAAGGAGGCCAAGGCCTCCGCTGCACAGGCGGGAAGGACGGTGTGGCACAAGCAGCGTCTCCCGGTTTCCACACATGAGACCCCTCTGGTCACAGATCTGCTAACCTGTGACACAGGGCAGGTGCTACTGCCCTGGGGCCTTCCTAGACTGATCAGTCAGTTAGGGTCAAGATGACAAAGGCTCTTAGGGACTGGGACCCTTAGGAAAAACCCCCGAGAAGCCAGCTTGTCTGACAGTGTGTCGATGGCAATTTCCTGACCAGGATCCCAGTTTACACAGTGGCCACCAGTTTCCCCCCATTAAGTGCACCCTCCCAATGGGAGAGACCGGAGGGAACTTTCTCCCCAGTCATGGAGTCAAGCTCTCAGACACAGAACACAAGGAAAACATCACCCAGATTTTACAAAAAGTTTGTTGGACCAGATACCTGTCTGGTGAGAAGCGGGAACTCCCCAGAACCTAACAGCGGGCTGATGAGGCTGAGCCTGCATTCTGCCCTGTGGTTTCCCTCATGACAGATGATATAAGACAAAGCAAGACCATGACCATTAGTGGGAGGAAACAATAACATCCATTTAAAGTCTTTACCAGTGTCAGTCTACCTGATGCACTAGGCTCCCCAAGCATTTCCTCTGGCTAATCCTAATTTGGAAAACAAAAAGGGACTCTCAGCAACCCCTGCTTTTCACCATACCCTGCCGGCAGAGACCCAGGAGACCCGCATGGTGAGAACTCTTCCTTTCTGCCAGCTTCTGACAGGAGTCCCAAGATCTCCCCCTGCAGCAGTCCCTGGAAACAGGGGTCCCTGATGGAGAGACAGCCGTTACCCATCTGTATGGGTGGGCAATTTTCCCCTCTTCCCTTCAAAGTTATTTGGGCTAATGAGTAAGAGATTGGCAGGCGAAAAACAAGTTGTGTATGCGTGGGAGGGAGGCCTATAAAAACAGACTCGCAGGCAGTCAGGCATCGGAGCCCTGCACAACACCACCTTTAAGTAAGCCACAGTCGGGGTCCAGGCCTCCAAGGGGAGGGGACCAGCCTCAGGAAGGGGAGAAAAGCTGACGTTTCGTGTTCAGACATTTGCCCTGCCATGAAGAGAACTAGAGCAGAAAGTCTTATCCCTGGTACAGGCGCTCTGCCAATTCCTTCAGGCAGTTCAGGGACAGGTAAACACCTTCCCCTGAGTCTGCTGGTTCTTCAGTGGGTTCAGCTCAGAACCACCCACAAGCCCACATAGGACCCCTTGGGGCGCTGTGTCCTGCTCTTCCCCAGTCCCACCTGTGACGTTTCTCCAAGCAGAGTCCTACTCCAGAAGCCCAGCTGGCAGATGGCTCCGTCTCAATCTCATGGTCCCGATCAAAAGTCATCAAAGGTAGTTCTGTCTCCCTTCTCGGGGTGAAGATGCAGGCGGGGACCCAAGTTTGGTCTATATGGTGCAAGCACTCTTATCTCATAAACTACATTGTGTGGAAACAAACAGTGATTAATGATGACATGATTCTTTATATGGAAAACCCAAAAGACTCCACCCCCAAACTACTAGAACTCATACAGCAATTCAGTAACGTGGCAGGATACAAAGTCAATGTACAGAAATCAGTGGCTTTCTTATACACTAACAATGAAAATACAGAAAGGGAAATTAGAGAATCGATTCCATTTACTATAGCACCAAGAACCATAAGATACCTGGGAAGAAACCCAACCAAAGGGGTAAAGGATCTGTACTCGAGGAACTACAGAACACTCATGAAAGAGATTGAAGAAGACACAAAAAGATGGAAGACCATTCCATGCTCTTGGATCAGAAGAATAAACATTGTTAAAATGTCTATACTGCCTAGAGCAACCTATACTTTTAATGCCATTCCGATCGAAATTCTACCAGTATTTTTCAAAGAGCTGGAGTAAATAATCCCAAAATTTGTATGGAATCAGAAGAGATCCTGAATCACTAAGGAAATATTGAAAAACAAAAATAAAACTGGTGGCATCACGTTACCTGATTTCAAGCTTTACTACAAAGCTGTAATCACCAAGACAACATGGTACTGGCATAAAAACAGACACATAGACCAGTGGAACAGAGTAGAGGGCCCAGATATGGTCCCTCAACTCTATGGTCAAATAATCTTGGACAAAGCCGGAAAAAATATCCAGTGGAAAAAAGACAGTCTCTTCAATAAATGGTGCTGGGAAAATTGGACAACTACGTGTAGAAGAATGAAACTCGACCATTCTCTTACACCATACACAAAAATAAACTCAAAATTGATAAAAGACCTCCGCGTGAGACAGGAATTCATCAGAATCCTAGAGGAGAACATAGGCAGTAATCTCTTCGATATCAGCCACAGCAACTTCTTTCAAGATATGTCTCCAAAGGCAAAGGAGATGAAAGCAAAATGAACTTTTGGGACTTCATCAAAATCAAAAGCTTCTGCACAGCAAAGGAAACAGTCAAGAAAACAAAGAGGCAACTCACGGAATGGGAGAAGATATTTGCAAATGACAGTACAGACA